>NC_133135.1:58118160-58426463 GCF_048418815.1 Hemitrygon akajei
GAAGACTTGCCACAAACGCTTCAGCTTCCCTCGCTGATTTGAACCACTTGAATTCCCCGGTATTAAACTTGATTCTTAGGTCAGCAAGATTACGAAAGGAAGGTTTGAAACCATGATCAAAAAGCACTTTCATTACGCCTTTATACTCAGCGCGCATCTTTAAGGTCTGGGGGGCAAAATCTTCCACAAAGCGAATGGTTGTATCCTGGAAAGAAAAAGAGCCTCTGCGACGTGCCTCCACAATCAGACTGTGTTTTACCTGGTATTGATGGAAACACAAGATTACTGGTCATGGGCGGGAGCCCAGAATTCCGAGGGGAACGTAAACTCTGTGTGCCCGTTCGAGCTCGGGCGACTTCGGAAGCAAATCTTTCCCAAATAACTCACAGAGAAACTCGGCAAAAAACTTCACGGTTGACCCCTTCTCAGTTGCCTCTGGTAATCTCAGAATTCTGATGTTGCAGCGTCTGCTGTGATTTTCGAGATCCACCATTTTGGAAAGAAGTTTATTAGATTTTTCCTCTAAGCTGGAACAGAGAGTCTCCAAGTATCAAACCCGACTTTCTAAAGCTTCAGAAGTTGAATCGATGCGAGATAAGTGTTCAGCATGTTTGTCCACTTTATCGTTGATCCGATCCAGTTTCTCTTCTAACTGTTTGAAAGCGGTTTTAAGTTCCTTTAAGATTTCGTCTCGGAGATTTTCAAGCGCCTACATCGTCACGTCCGACGAGGTCATAGTTTCTTTTCTCCCGGATTTAGAACTCTTGCTAGACATTGTAGGTTAGATATATTCACAGGCAAGTAAGAGATACCGAAATAATTCCTAACTAAGCTTTAAAAAATGGAGACATTTAGTGCAAAGGTAGCGACAGTAACGGAACAAAAGTTCGGAGCAGCTAAGCAATCGCCACCTTACCGGAAGTCCCCGTGTTACATTTATAAAGAAAATGATATGCAGGTGAATAAATGAAATGCAAGGGCACAACTGAAAAAAAACTCAAGTGTTCAGCAAGTCCACTCAAGAGTGAATTGGGGGATAGAAGTTGTCCTTGAGCCTGTTAGATACAGGTTCTCAAGCTTGGGGGAAGGAGTCAAAGAGAAGTAGATTGATCAATGGTGAGTGGAGGGTGCAGTGTCAGGGAATGGTCAGAGAGGAGACTTGGCTCAGATCCTGGTTCCTGGTCAGGGAGTAGAGGTGCAGGGTCTGGTGTAAGGAGGTGCTGTCAAGTAATGAGGCAATTCAATCAAGGTCAGGGCCAATCGGTTGGACAGGTAATCATGGGCTATATCTGCAGGGAAGTGGCTGAAGTGGGAATGAACACCAGGAATAATTACCAAGACCCTAGTTTGGGATTTGAGCACTAACCCTGGTGAGGTCATTCCACCCACAAATAGCAACTAATCAGATCTCAACCCTCTAGTTCAGCTCCTACATAAGAGGGAACCATAGAAATGCTAGAAGAATAGAGCCATTCAGGCAGCATCTGTGGATGGAGAAACCTGCTCATCAGAACTGTAGAAGAACAAAATCAAGTTTATTTAAGCAACAAAGAAAGTAAAGAGGACAATGGATAGAACTAAAGGAATGTCTATAAAACTTCCATTGTATAGACAGTGAGGCTCCTTTGCCTATGCAATATATTGCTAATTTTGAGAGGTACAGGTAATATTGTATGGTCTGGCCAATTGGCATATACTGAGCAGGCCTAAATATACAAATGTTCAAATGAAAGAAAGGAGGAATTGAATAGTAACTGCAAATGGCCAGTCCTGAAACAGAAACAACAAGATATCTGAAGCTGGGGAATTCAACACTGAGTCTTGCAATGCACAAAAAACATTGAAGTGTTGTACCTTGAAGGTACTTTGGGCCTCACGATAGCAGAGTAGGAGAGAGGTCAAAGTGGGAATGGGACAGTGAATCAGGAGGACAGACAATGAGAACCTCGGGAGCACCTCGGTTAGGGAGTCATGAAATGAGTGGATCCTGTTGGTGTGTATTTAATATTTCAGTAATACTCAAGTAATCTTGTAAAAATGTTGTTGATTAAGCATTCATGTTTGTTTAACTAATTCATTACAGGTTATATGTAAAAATACACGGATTGCATACGTCACAATACAACCATGCGACACGAGCGCGGCTCGCTTGAAGTAAAACGCAAAGTTAGAATCGCACATTTCAGACTCCAGTGTCTTCCTTTGGATTAATTTAATGCTTTGAAGTTACAAAATGTAACAGTGGCAACAAGGTATTTTTAAAACAAACTCGAAAAGGCTACCAACCTGTTGAAGAAAAGTGAGACTTTCAAGTTAAAGAAAAAGTGTAGTGAGGAACAGTGAATAAAAAATGCAGCCCAGCACTTACAGAAACTTCAAGATAAAGATAAGGTAGTAAACATAAGTATTCAGAGCTTCATTAAGATTGAGTAGAGGGTGATAATAATCATTAAAAAATAGCAGAAATGGCTGGCTGCATCAGAAAAATTGATGTGTTCGATTGCTCAACAGGTAACTGGCTCATGTACATTGAGCTAATAGAACAGTATTTTGAAGCAAATGAAATAGCCAAGGAGAAATTAGAACCAATTTTGCTGAGTGCATTGGGTTTAAAGGCAGATAGTTTGCTTCAAATTTTAACCGCTCCAACGAAACTAGTGGAAATTAGCTTTGTTGCCATTGTGAAAATAATTTCAGAACACTTACAACCAAAATCATTGCAAACTGCTTTATGCATCGTAAGTAGAATCAAAAGGAAAGGGATTCCACTTCAGCGTACATGGCTGATTTGAATAGAATGTCTGAACATTACCAGTTCAATGTTGGGCTAATGATACTGAAAGATCATTTCGTTTGTGGAATCTTACAAGAAAGCATTGAAAAATGGCTGCTAACTGAAGGACAGCTTACATTGAAAAAAGCAGTTGAAATTGCTGTTTCAGTGGAAACTTCAGGCAAAGAGACACGATTGTCAGGAATGAAAGTAAGCATGAACAAAATTGCCACATCTAAACAGAAAATGGCCTGGCCAAACAATACACCAGACCATTGCAGATTTAAAGGTGAAATTTGCAGAATATGCAACAAAGTAGGATGCATACAAAGAGCATGTCAGGCAGACCAAATTAAGTGGACTGTGCGGGAAAGAAAAAAAGTTAATGTTTCAAAATGAGAACTAATCTACATGCTGTTGATCAAAAATCTGATAATGACGAGAATGACACAGGACTGGGAACTATTGAGATTTACAATTTACAAACTAACAATAGACAAGCAATATGGTATACACCAGAAGTGAACTGCAAATTAATGAAAATGAAATTGGACACTGGTTTGGCTCTTTCAGTCATTGTACAAAATGAGTTCGAAAAGCATTTCAAAAATACTGAACTGAAACCTGTAGATATCCAATTAAGAAATGAAATAGGAGAAAAGATAACTCTTGTGGGAATGACATTCGTGACAGTAAAATGCAAAAACCAGCAAGCCACATTGAATTTGTATGTGGTAAAAATAGGAGGGCCAACATTGTGGGGGCATGATTGGCTGAGACAACTACAACATGATTGGAGATCTATTCATCATTTGCATGCCATATCCCCTGCAATAAAGCCAACTAAAAGTGAATTAAGAAAGGTACTGAATGATGCCAAAACGATCTCCATGCTGCACAGCATGAATTGTGGCCCAAAAGTGGGCAAGCAGGTGTTGGTGCTGACCTTTGTGTCTCTGGTTCGAAAGCATATTGGACTAAGGAAGGGCTATGCTGGCCAGTGGAATTGTGAAAATGATAAAAGCAGTAGTCTGACTACAACAGTTTTTATAGCCAACATATCTGAGAAAGCTTCTGATATGTTAAGCTGGCGGTTGCTTGCAAAATGTAGCTTGGCTTTAAGCTAGAAGAAAGTTCAAGAGCTTCAGGAAAATGCAAACATTCAGCTTTTGTGAGTGTAAGGAACCAGAATTTATTCTGCGTGCTTAAGGTAATTGCATGAACTTCAAGAGGGAGACAAAAGCTGCTTGTCCAAATAGATGCAAAGACCAAAGCCCAGCAGAATAAATGGAAGGCCAAAAGGAAAGGAGTCAATGGAGGTATGAAAATGAAGGATTCATCAGATGATGCTGTGGATGAGGAAACCAAGAGGAGAGATCAAATTGTAAAGGAAGCAATAGAAAGATTAATAAGAGAACATTCCAGTGAACTAAGTGGCCCTTCTCAAAATCAGATGCACTAACTGGAAGGAGAAGGAGGAAGGAGAAGAAAGGTGTCCTGAGCTGTCAAAAGCACTTCCTGCTGTCTTAGAGTCAACTCCTACAACCATCACAGAGCAGGCCCACAAGTCTCACCTTCCACGCAGAATAACCTCCCTTTGCAGGAAAGATGCTATCCCACAAGAGTAACAAAGCCTCCACAGCGACTAAATCTTGATGCCTGAATGGGACAATCAAAATTTACTGTGCTGTGGATGTCTGTAGTTGTATTATATAGTATACTGTGCAAATAGTTAAGATGCATTCTATATTCAGTTGGAGTTTATAGCTAAGCAGGGAGAGTGGTGCATTTAATATTTCAGTAATATTTGAGTAATCTTGTAAATATGTTAAGCATTCTTGTTCACTTAAGTAATTCACTGCAAATTATATATAAATATGTGTGTAAGGGGGTTTCTTCTTTCTTTATGTTACTGCGTGTGTTAATCAAAATGGCTTCTTGGTTTGTTAAAAGTAAAAAATGCTTTTTCTACTGTCAAGATGAAGCCACACTCAGGTTGGAGGAACAACACCTTGTATACCGTCTGGGTAGCCTCCAACCTGATGGCATGAACATTGACTTCTCTAACTTCTGTTAATGCCCCTCCTCCCCTTCTTGCCCCATCCCTGACATATTTAGCTGTATGTTTTTTTTCTCTCTCTCTCTGCCCATCACTCTACCTGTTCTCCATCTCCCTCTGGTGCTCCCCCCCACCCCCGCTCTTTCTCCCGAGGCCTCCCGTCCCATGATCCTTTCCCCTCTCCAGCTCTGTATCACTTTCACCAATCACCTTTCCAGCTCTTAGCTTCATCACACCCCCTCCGGTCTTCTCTTATCATTTCGCATTTCCCCCTGCCCCCACTACTTTCAAATCTCTTAGTATCTTTTCTTTCAGTTAGTCCTGACAAAGGGTCTCGGCCCAAAACGTCGACGGTGCTTCTCCTTATAGATGCTGCCTGGCCTGATGTGTTCCACCAGCATTTTGTGTGTGTTGTTAGTAAAAAAATGCTTCTTGGTTATGCTAACTGGTGAGAGAGTGCTTTCTCTCGAAGCTTGTTTGGGTTATAATTACTGATAACGAGAATTGTATTTGTTTGTTAACCAATTGGGATAGAGGTTATTCTTTCTTGTGGGTTTGTAAGCTAGTGTTGTGCGGACTTTGGGGAGACGGTGTGAGGTGGTTAGAGAGAGAAGACACGATGCTGTAAGTTGGGCAACGGAACGGCCCCAAGGGGGGGGGGGGTCTGAGGCCCAGGGTTTCGGCGAGGAGAAGAGATGAGGACAGATTTGTGTGGACTGTCTGGTCGACCACTGTTGTTGGTCCCAGACGGCAGGTCAAGGAGGTCGGAGGGGATCGAAAAGTGGCAAGATTTTGTTAACTGAGCTCCAACGGGTTGTGTACGAAGTGGTTGAACTTTGATAAGTTTGGCGCCTTTTACTTTTGCTTTTATATTGTATCTCTATTAAGTACATAGTTCCAGTAAGATCTATAAAGTGTAATCATATACCTCGCATACGGTGTACTGTCTGTTATTTGGCGGGGTGGGGACTTCACACAGCATCTACACAAGCTGATTACCCAGTTTGGCGGGGCCAAAGGCTGCTCCCCCTAGACGGAAACGAGCTGAGCAAGTCTGAGGCGACCCAGGGGCTACATGTGTATTGCATACGTCATGATGCTACCATGTGATCTGTGTGCACCTCACTCAAAGTAAAACATGGTTAGACACACATTACCGGCACCCATGTCTTCCTTTGAAATAGTTTAATGTTCTGAAGTTACAAAACATAACACTTGTGATATGCAGAAGTGGGAGAGGACTGGTGGGAGATATCATATTGGAGCTGGCCATTCTTTTATTACACAAGTTATTATTTTTTTACATGTCTGCACAGATGTAATCAAGAACTTACTTGAGCAGCATCATAAGCACATAGCATCAACTAAGCAGCATTCCCAAGGAAACATAAATTAAACATAAATTCTGTATTTTTTTACAAGAAAGAACACAATTAGAACAAAAAAGTCAATTTTCGTGCAAAGTGATTAAAGCGGTCATGATGTTGCTAGGCTTTGCCAGATGGTTCAGGAACCAACTGGTTAAAGATAAGTCGCGTTCCTGAGCCTGGTGGAGAAGGACTTCAGGTTTCTGTAACTCTTGGCCAATGGTAGTTGCAAAAAGACAGCATGGCTCAGATGATGGGTGGGGATCTTTGATGGTACAATAGGTGATATCAGTGGCTTAGAAATGTGTCATTTGATTTCATTGGTTGTGCCTGGTGGCCTCCATTTGTATGTGGATCATATGAAGAGAAAATATGGAATAGAAGTCCAAAGGTGCATTAATCATAATTGAATGTTGATAAACTGAAGGTGCCATGCATAAAAACATTGTGCCAGGTGATATAAATCAGCTGTGGACAGCCCCAAGTCCAGCAGCAAAAGGAGGACAGTTGGATATAGGGCTACAAACCCATCCCATAAAGGCCCAGAACTACAGAAATGCCAACAGAAGCTCCAAAGGCCTCATCCTGGAAGAAGAATGACCTTCATCTAGAAGTCAAGAAGATGGGCTACAGCTGTGGACAACTTGAAAGACTGGCCCAGGACAGAGGACTCGGGCAAGTTGCTGTTGGCGGTCAATGCCCCATTAGGGGTGATGAGCTCAAGAAGAAGGTGGTGATATAATATGACAATTCATAATTCTCAATGGCCTATGAATACACATGATTAGCTGAATACCTTGTTCTTCTCTGATCTTTTTACATGGCTGAGTTGGTGCAGTTGTTTGCTGCTACAGTGTAACAGATGGTTTCACACATTGGTAAAAGTGCAGGACTTCCTTTAGAAACTAAGAAGAAAATAGCTGGCAAGATAATTTGAAACAGGGTCATATACCAAGATGTTCTTAAACAATTAATGATCAAAAATATGCCACAATATTTATTGAAGATGCAAAGAAAATCTTGTCAATGCCGTTTGCACAAGGGTCTTGAAAATAGTTGTTTAATTTTCTGTTTGAAAATGATAATAAATGGACAAATATATTTTCTAAATAAAATTAGCATACCTTCCAGACCCTCACTGGGTTGCCTGTGGAGTATTTTACCTCAAACTGGAGGAGGTATGGTTCAGGGCTTGGGCTTGACCAACTAAGGTTGAAAATTCCTTCAACTGTCATTTCAGTCTGAAGATTTTGGGGAGGATTTAACTTCACTGCAAATTACAAAGAGAAAAAAAATCACTGATACAATTATGCTGACGTTATAGATAATCCTTGCAAAATCCAAACCCATTATTTTATTTCCAATAAGAAAACATTCAGATTCAATTTACAGCATTTTCCATTACAATCTGGAATTTCAGAGACTACAGATATCTTTTCTCGCTCAGATGTGCTAGTGCTTCCTTTCCTATTATATCTGAAGAATCTCAAATCTAGCACAGAACAAAGAAAGTTGGAAAGACACACGGCTACTATTGTTAACTCCTTTCACAATGCAGGCTGCTTTTGTGACTTCCTGGTCAGTTCATCAATTTGCAGGGCACTTAGCAACTGGACCTGCAGAGGAGCTCTCATCTTTTCAAATTCTTAACAAGTCTGGTCTAACCACATGGATCAAGATGACATGCAATTTCATGCCATCAGATTGGAGCCATCTATTCAAAGATCCACCATTTATCGCAGCTGAATGCCCATTTCGGCACATGTGGTTCTGACAGTTTGACAGAAGTAAGTGCACTTTAAAAAAAACCTTTTTCTTTGGAAGATCATCATTTGATCAGTTCCTCCACAATTTATAATTATTACCTACTACAGTCTTTCAATATTTGAGCTTTTCTTTGTTCCTTCCAAGTAGCTTCTTTTGATCTTATTCTTTCACCTACATCAATTTTCTGTCAAGATCTCCTTTTCAGTATTTACTCAGTAAGATGTGGCAGATAAAGTTATACCCTGTTTTGAACAAGGTTGAGTTTGTCAAGCTTGTGATGGCATGGCAGGTTAACATGTTTCTCATAAAAGGTTGAATTGACTCACGTCTTCACTGACTTGACAAAATAATATCAAACTCTTTACTAAAGAAATATTTCAATAAAGCAAGAATTAAATTAACCTTGAGAAGTGATTCCTGAAAAACGCTTGGATCCAAAACAAAATTGACAAAAATAATAATCAATTTATCAAAGATGAGTTGGTAAATGTTTTTCTCACATGCCTCAACAGTGTGCCCTTTTTGAAACTGAATATTCCTTTCAATATGGCTTTCTATTGAGACTCACAACTCCCATTATTTTACATATTCACTTGGAGACAATGAAGAAAATAATGTAGCACTGACTATTTTATTGACCAGAAATATATTTGTAACCAAGAACAGAAAAAAAATATAATTGTCTAAGGCATGCAAAGTTCTGCATTAGGCAGCACAGCAAATGATTTGCATGTATTATAATAATCAATGCTTTGTGACTGATGCATAATCAAGAGTTTTGTCATCTTTCATCGATTAAGATCTCTCCTTCCTGAAACCACTTCGCTGAAAGTTCAAATGTAAAATTTTGCTATTTGACTCTTAGTGGGAAATATGTGCATTCACATGAGCTTATTCTTTTAGAGAGACTATTGTACCACAGCAACTGTACACCTCCACATTTTAATAAGTTCTTTATTTTGAATAATGTACAGAATGTTAATTTATTTGCCCCACCACTGAGGAAACATTTTCTCATCCGGGGGATTTTGGTACCTGAAAGTCACTGCCTGGAAGGATGCTAAAGGAAGAAATACTCAACATATTAAAAATATTGGATATGGATTTAAGAACCAGGCTATAGATCAAAGTGCAGGAAGCCGAACTGAGGTTGGACAGCTCTTTTATAATTGGCAGGTACTGTGCATTTCTTTACATTGCAACAGAATCATAACACAAAGGTTTTTACTCCCTCACATTGTGCAATGGGTGTAAGATTTAAATAAATCCTAAATCTAATTCTACTTGATAGAATCAATTCCTTGATTCTATGGTGTAAATTTCCAGTTTCCTAATCTGCATTGTGCAGCTGAAAGCGGCTGCCAGAAGACACAGTGATTGTAAAGAAGTGGGGAAATTAAACTTTAAATGTTTAATTTTAAATGTCTAACTCCCAGCAACATGATATTGACTGTTGTTAGCAAAATGCTCAGAAAAGGCTACCCAAATGTGTTGGCTGCATTAGACATGCAACACTTGAAGGAAAAATCAAGTTTACCCACAAGAAGTGAAAAATGAATCTGCTGGGCTGTTGGCCATAGAGGCAGAATATTTGTGATTCATTGACTCTGTCTTTTTCAAATAAATGCAAAGTTATTTATTCACAAGGCACAATTTGGGTCACATGTTCCAAATATTTATTTTCTAAGTTAAGCACTGCCAAAAGACAAACTAGCTGATTTTATTCTATTAAATAGAATTGTAATCTATTAAAATGGGGGATATTTGACTTGATTCTTAATAAACCAGTATCATGAGCACCAAAGGGTAGCCATAATTTGCTTTTTGCTCAGACTTTTGAAGTGCCTGGGGTGAGAAATGGAATTATTTTGCTGCAGACACATTATTGGTGTAGAGTAGAAATTATCATAACAAAGGTAAGAAAAGAAAGGGGATTGAGTAACTTGGACTGAGGATAGGAAATGCCAACATTCAGAATGGGTTGTTATAAAGAAAAGAGACAATATGAAGTTAGCTGAAAGGACAAATAAACAGGTCTAACATGGGCATGGTTGAGTCATGCCAGGAGAAAAACAAAATCCCTGTCTTTGATGGTGAAAATTTCCTTGCTGCCAATGCCAACTTCAAGTCTTTTGACTAAATCCCAGGCCAATGAAGGGATTGAATTGCAGTGCACCATATTGATGAGTGAAAAAAATGGAAAGAGAAAGAATATCGAGTTATGTCTGCATGCTGCAATTCATTTGGTAAAGGGTTTGCTCTAACAGTAGGTAAAGATTATTTGTAAAAATACTCTGACACCCTAAAGGTAAAATGATGAGGTGCCAGGCAGCAGTCAATTGAAAATATTCATTCCACATGCATCTCCGGTTAACACAGTCTGAAAGCTGAAAAAATTGAATTCACAAAAAAAAAAGCTTTTGGATCCCAAACCTTTTACCAAACAATCTATAAAAACACAAAATGCTGGAGTGACTCCTGATGAAGGGTTTCGGCCCGAAACGTCATCACTACCTCCTCCCATAGATGCTGTCTGGCCTGCTGAGTTCTGCCAGCATTTTGTGTTTTTATTTATTTCCAGCATCTGCAGATTCACTCGTGTAGCCACCAAACAATCTATATCAGGTTTCAGAGCTGATCTCGAATTTACTGTGGTGAAAGACACCTAAAAACAGTATGGAAAATTTAACATTAAATTGATTTTATATCCACCTTTATTAAGAGTGTATCTCTTCCAATTTCCATCTAATTTGCAGGAGATCCACTTACATTCTAGTGAAGTGCAATAAAACATCATATTGGCTAACCAAAAGTGCCACATAATTGAATTACAGTATGGACGAATGATCTGAAATATCTTCAAAGGTATTCTATGTTTTACAGAAACTAATGATGATGTTACTCTGCTCTCTTGAAGTGAAACGCTGATTGCTCTAAATGTGCTCCATCCAAAATCTTAGCTGCCTGAAAACTCATAAAATGTAAAATCAAGCATACGAGTTATTTTCCATAAACTTCTGATCGACTCTTTCTTCCACAATCAACAGACTTTAGAAGTTTAGTGAAGGGTCATTCAACCACCATTAGTAATAATACCTTTTCTCAGCCTATCCAGATGAAATACTTGTGATTCAGATCAGGGGAGGGGAAGGTGTAATTAGTTACCGTACATGCTGCTCCACACACACAATTACTAATGTAAGCTGAAGTGTTTTCTCTGCTTCCTGTTTCATCCTTCATGATAATACACTCAAAAATTGTTCATTGCATGAAACACTGCAAGAGCATAATTCTTCCAGACTCACCTACATTTATTGGCGTGACAAACATCAAAGGTGACTGCAAGGTTCCAAAATTGGTAATCAGCTCTATCCAAATGAAATAATTGTGATTGAGATCGGGGGAAGGGATGGTGCATTGAAATACTTGCTGCTCCACACAATTACTACTGTAAATTGAGGTGTTGCTTTCCTTCTGGTCAAATAACCTGCAAACAGCAGATGCAAAAGACAACTCAAGTACCAATTCTCAATGGAATGGGGATGTCAGAGAGGCCTTTACTCTTCAAGATCAGAAAAACACAATATTGTAAAACAAACCTATGTGACTGTAAACACTCAATATGTGAGGTAAAAACTGCAGTTAACATTCCTGCAAGGCACTCCTTTCGAGACTAAAGGTTTAGTTCTGTTAACTGATTGTATTCATTTGACAATTCCGAAGTATAGTACAGATCGACAATAATCAATGAGTTAATGAGTGACATACAGCAGGTCGTCAGCTGCTATTGAACTATACTCCTCCTTGAAGCAGTACTCTCTGAAATGTAAACAGGGATAAATAGAACAAGATGTCCATAATACATGATCGCCCCTCAAAGACAGCCAATCTTAAAACGTGGGACATGCACATGATCAGGCCCTTTGGCCCACCATGCACTGAACTAATTAAGCTAAATGATGCCTAATTAAATCCCTCCTACCAGACTTTAACCTGCTAAGCACATATTTCCCTGCCTCCCAACCTCTTCAACTTTCATAGGGGTTTCTCTCCACAAGGCTCATTTGCCTACTCATCTCTCCCCACTGATCTCCCTCCTGGTACTTATCCCTGCAAGTGTGACAAGTGCAACACCTGTACCCACACCTACTCCCTCACTACCATTCAGGACCCCAAATAATCCTTCCAGGTGAGGCGACACTTCACATGCTAGTCTGTTTGGGTCATCTACCGTATCCAGTGCTCCCAGTGCAGACTCTTCTGCATTGGTGAGACCCAGTGTAGATTGGGGGACTACTTTGCTGTAAAAGGCAGGATCTCCCAGTGCCCATCCATTTGAATTTGACCTCCCATTCCCACTCTGATATGCCTAGGCATGGTCTCCTCTTCTACCATAATGAGGCAAACTCGGGTTGGAGGAGTAACACTTCATACTCCTTTTGGGTAACATCCAACCTGATGGCATCAACGTTGATTTCTTTAACCCAGTAATTTTTCCTCCTCTGTCCTTCTGTCATTTTCCATCCTTCAATCTGACTACCCTCTCACCCCTTCTCTTCTCTTCTCACCTCCCCTGATTCCTCTCCTCCTTCCACTCTCTATTCCTATTAGATTCCTTCTTTAGCCCTTTAATTCTTCCACCTATCCTCTGCCAGCTTCTCACTTTCTTCCTCCTACCTCACCAACCCACCCACCTTCTCTCTCACCTATCATCTGCCAACTTATACACCTTGCCCTCCCCCACTTTCTTATTCTGGTTTTTGCCCAATTAATTTCCAGTCCTGATGAAGTATCTCGGCCTGAAACATCAACTGTTTATTCCTCTCTATTCATGCTGCCTGACTTGCTGAGTTTCTCCAGCATTTTGTGTGTGTTGACCAGATGTGGTCGATTTCCCTCCATTCTCTGCATATTCAAGTGCCTACTTAAGTGTCTCAAGAGCCCGCATCATATCTGCTTTCACCACTCTGCAAAAAAAATACTTGCACCAAGGATCTCTTTTAAACTTTTCCATCTGATGTTAAATGCATGCCCTCTTGTATGAGAGAGATCAAATCTGGGAAACAAATACTAGCTGTCTATTTAAGCTTCACACAATTTATAAACTTCTTCAAGTCTTCCCTCAGCCTTCAACACTCCAAAGAAAATTTTAATTTGTTCAACCTCTCTTAAAGCATACGTATTCTAATTCAGTTTAAATCGGTTCCAAACTTTTCAAAGAAGCACAATCCAAAATCACAGTAAGACTTTTAAAGTCATTTAAATTTATCAACATTCTTTTCCTGAAATGTTTTGCTAGATTGGAAAGATTGCAACTTCTTCCTTAAAATAATACAGACAGCTGATTCTAATCTATTGTCTCCTTAAGGAATAAACAACATGATCCTTGGTGATCTTTAAAAAATGGATTGAATTGTTTTTAAGTATAACTGTAGGTTCCCTGGTGAACTACTGATGATCACCCATCCAACTTTTGATACTATCAGACTAGTTTGCAAACACTTTGAAAGTTGTGAGTCAGACGCTAATGCAACAGAGTTTAAACTCCACTACTGGCAGTGGAACATAGATCATAAAAATCAATTGCTCAGTGTGCTCTGGAAGAGAAATGGTGGAACTAGACTAACAGAAGAGACAGAACGGATGCACTTGGCATCCACTTCACAGTTTTACAATAGGGAATGCAGTTTATTTTTAATTGTTCTTTGTAATTTAATGCCTTTGATTGGACTTTATTTCTTAGCATTTAAGTCTGCTGGAGGAGTTTTCAATATTTCTTCTACAGACTGGAAGTGCACCTCCTGAGGACCACTCACCACCAGGAATCAGCTCCATATAGACTGTGGTCAAGGGCAGAAGTATCTAGGCAACTGGATCTTCAGCCACATTTCCAAGCAGCAGACTTAGTATAGGAAACCTGGCTGACATTAATCCCATGTATCATCATCTTGTCAAAATATTACAAAGGGGACAGCAAGTTTATATTTGTTAACTCAGTTTCAGGATCTAGAGTTCCACAATTTAAGCCAAATCAATTTTCAAATCAAGTTAACATGCAGGCCGCAGGGGACTCATAAGCTAACTACACCTGTCCTTCTTGAAAGGTTGCTGTTAAAGTAGCTTGGCAGGTAACTGTTGTGGATATTGTAGTTAGTTCACACTGTAACCACTGCGCAATATTGGTAGAGGAATGAATATTTGGGGTGCTGTATGGGTCTGGGATGGTGTCAAGCTAGTTGAGAGCTGTTGGACTTACATTTACCCAGGAAAGCAGAGAATATTCCATCACATTCATGAACTGTGCCTTGTATATGGTGGAACATCTTTGGGTTGTTAGGAGGAAAGTCATTTGCCTCATGATATCTTCCTCTCAACTGTTTTTCAAGGATGTAACCAGGAAGTTAGACAAGGGAGATCCAGTGGATGTAGTGTACCTCGATTTTCAGAAGGCATTTGATAAGGTCCCACATAGGAGATTGGTGGGTAAAATCAAAGCTCATGGCACTGGGGGGAAAGACATTGACATGGATAGAAAACTAGTTGGCAGATAGAAAGCAAAGGGTAGCGGTGAATGTGTGTTTCTCGGAATGGCAGGTGGTGACTAGTGGGGTGCCACAGGGCTCGGTATTGGGACCACAGCTGTTTACGATTTACGTCAACGATTTAGATGAAGGCATTGAGAATAACATCAGCAAGTTTGCTGATGATACTAAGCTGGGTGGCAGTGTGACATGTGATGAGGATGTTAGGAGAATTCAGGGTAACTTGGATAGGCTGGGTGAGTGGGCAGATACTTGGCAGATGACGTTTAATGTGAATAAGTGTGAGGTTATCCACTCTGGGAGTAAGAACAGGAAGGCAGATTATTATCTGAACAGTGTAAAGTTAGGTAAGGGAGAAATACAAAGAGATCTAGGAGTCCTTGTTCATCAGTCACTGAAGGTGAATGAGCAAGTGCAGTAGGCAGTGAAGAAGGCTAATGGAATGTTGGCCTTTATTACAAAGGGAATTGAGCACAAGAGCAAGGAAATCCTTTTGCATTTGTACAGGGCCCTGGTGAGACCACACCTGGAGTATTGTGTACAGTTTTGGTCTCCAGGGTTAAGGAAGGACATCCTGGCTGTAGAGGAAGTGCAGCGTAGATTCACAAGGTTAATTCCTGGGATGTCAGGACTGTCTTACGCAGAGAGGTTAGAGAGACTGGGCTTGTACACGCTGGAATTAAGGAGATTGAGAGGGGATCTGATTGCAACATATAAGATTATTAAGGGATTGGACAAGATAGAGGCAGGAAATATGTTCCAGATGCTGGGAGAGTCCAGTACCAGAGGGTATGATTTGAGAATAAGGGGTAGGTCATTTAGGACAGAGTTAAGGAAAAACTTCTTCTCCCAGAGAGTTGTGGGGGTCTGGAATGCACTGCCTCGGAAGGCAGTAGAGGCCAATTCTCTGGATGCTTTCAAGAAGGAGCTAGATAGGTATCTTATGGATAGGGGAATCAAGGGATATGGGGACAAGGCAGGAACCGGGTATTGATAGTAGATGATCAGCCATGATCTCAAAATGGCGGTGCAGGCTCGAAGGGCCGAATGGTCTACTTCTGCACCTATTGTCTATTGTCTGTTGTTGCAGCGCGGTATGAATCTGGCTGGTTCAGCTAGATTTCTGGTTCTGGTTCTGATGAGCACAGAAATACAGCATTATTGATGCAGAACTCAGCAATGGCAATGCCACTGGATTTAAGAGTAGGTGGCTAGATCCTTTCTTGTTGGAGAGTGACTGCCTGCTACTTTCATGCCACAAATCTTGTTAGCAGGCAAGAATGTTGTATTGCTGCATGTGCAATTGAGCATGGTATAGTCATCACCATATATCCTCACTGCTGATATTATGCTGGATGGAAAGCCATCTTGGGAATAGCCCTCCCAACCATTGAGCACATATACATGAAGCAAGGTCGTAGGAAAGCAGCATCTATCGTCAGAGGTCCTCACCACCCAGGCTATGCTATTTTCTCACTGATGCCATCAGGTAGGAGGTACAAGAGACTCAGAACTTGCAACACCTAGTTCAAGAACAGTTACTACCCCTCAACCATTAGGCTCTTTAACAAACTGAAACAATTACACTCACTTGCCCATCCACTGAAATGTCACCACAACCAATGATTTCATTTTAAGGACTCTTTATTTTGTTATTTCATGTTCTCGTTATTTATTGGTATTTATTTATTTGCATAATTTATTGTCTTCTTTACTCTACTTGATCTTTCATTGATCCTGTTACAGTTACTATTCTACAGATTTGCTGAGTATGGCCATAGAAAAATGAAGCTCAGAGTCTGATGTGGTGGCATATATGTACTGTGATAATAAAATTTACTTTGAACTTTTTGAACTTTGATGAAGCAGCCTAAGTTGTTTGCCAAAATAAATATTCTCTAATCCTTACAAGCAGCCAATCGAGAGATGCACCATTTCAGTTTCATCTAATTCTTAGCAGATTTGATTCATCCCTTTTATTCATGGACTATTTTGCTGTGAAATCATGCCAAAGTTAGCAGTCAATGTTGCTCTCCAGTAACAGAACATAATGTCATTGGGAGGCAACAACTTCTGCTGTTACACAAATGTAACTGAGGTCACCATGAATGGAATTTCAGGCATTGATCCATATCGCATTACTTTGAGAATGGCCTCCAAGTATCTCACAGTACTGCCGGAAACAAAATCATCCTTGGTCTATTTTCTGGACTTCAGGGAATTTCCTTTGGCTAGATTATGTTACCCAAAAAGATTATTTAGTTTGTTAACTTACAGCTGATTTTGATGTTTCATTCTGTACTTTGCAAACTTGCTCATTTTCTGGTCTTCTGGGTCCAATGTACAGACGAACAACATTAGGTCTTCAGTTGCCCAACACTTGATGTCGATTCTTATACCTGACCAGGATAAATCATTAACAAAAATAAATCCTATGAAACCCAAGAAATAGAAAAGGTTCATGAAAAAATAAAGTTAAATAGTTTTCGGATGATTTAATTCCTGCTCTAATGGTTCAGTGTGTAAATGTATCCTGTGATGTGAAATCAAACATCGAGCAGAAATATTGCACCTATGATGGGGTGAACTTAGGCAGCTCTGGACATCCTATTGATCCTGTACCCTTTTAACTAAAAGAGGAATGGAAAAAAAACTTAGTTTTCCTGCTCCTCATTAATACATTAATGGGCCATGCTGTAGCAATCAAAATCACCTAAGCAATATAATCATTTGAACCAATCTAATTTGAAAATGAGCACAATCCAGTCAGTAACCTGAACTGCAGTTAATAGCTCAGACACTGAGTGTTTAAGGATTTCTGTGTTTGTTTTAACTCCTCGTGTTTGCTGATGAACAAGTAAAGCCCAATTCACATGCTGCAATGACAATACACAGTTCACCAAAGGTAAATTTTTTTAATCTCCTTACTAGTACTGTGATATTTTCCCCAACCTCTGGATAAAAATCATAAATCCCAGTCATTTAATTCTAGTTTCCAAAGATAAACATCCATGAAACAGGAACATTGTTTCAAAATGGATTTCACTTAAATAGTTTATTAACTAGCTGCAATTAAAACGTATATGCATTAAACATTTCCTGCCACTAAAAATCATGTACTGTATTAAAGGAAGATGAACTGAAAATAAATGCAGGTCTGTTTGTGTGATACAATCATTGGTTTACTAAATAATATTTGTACTAAAAGCTACTAAATAATATTTGCACCCAATTATTTAAACAATTCACAAAAAAGCTAAACAAAGAAAATCTGAGACAAATGAAATGCTGAACATTGTCAGTTGCATTATCAACAGAGCTATAGTTTAACTTTTTATTTATACATTCCCATTGAACACCTAAGCCAGGGGTGTCAAACTCATTTTAGGACACGGGCCGGATTGAGCAAAATGCAGCTTCATGCGGGCCGGATCAGTCGGACGCGTGCGAACGCAGCTTTCGTTGCCTCCGTTTTTTCAGCCTGCTCTCATGTGTCTCAGTCTCTGCTATAACTACAAAGTGTTTCACTTTACAAATTCCGTTTCTTAGGAAGAAGACTGCCGAGCAAGACTGCCGAATAAACACTAAAAACCCTGAAAACCTGGTACCTGAATAAACTCAGCATTAGCCATATCATACGCCATAGGCGCTTCAATTACTGGGGCCAGCTTTAATAGTAATTAGATATTATCTCGCGGGCCAAAGATAATTCCACCACGGGTCGGATTTGGCCCACGGGCCTTGAGTTTGACATATATGACCTAAGCAATTAAATAATCTAAGGTGATATCACATACCATTGAATTGTTCATTTATGATAGAGCCTGCCTTACAAAACATATCCATTGAAGAGTTTCAGCATTGGCTAAGTTAAATTCTATCTGCCATTCTTTGTCCCACTTTCCCAACTGATCTAGATCTTGTATTAATAGTCTTCTCTGTCTAATATACCACAAATTTGGTGCCATCCACAAACAATCTGTATCCTTTAATACTGAAGACAAATAACAGTGAATTCAGCACTGACCTCTGTGGTACACCACTGACCTCTGGTCACAGGTCTCAGGTCTGGAAAAAAAAACTCCATTACTATCCTCTGACACCTACTACCAAGACAATTTTCCAGCTGATCCAGGATCCCATGTGATCTAGCCTTCCAAACCAGCCCACCCGAGATCTTATCAAAGGCCTTGCTGAAGTTCATGTATACAGGTTACCACCCTGCTCTTGTCAATCCTCTTAATCAACTTTTAAAAAAACTGTAACATTAGTAAGATTCAATTTCTCACACACAAAGCCATGCTGAGTGTCCCCAGTCATCCCTTGCCTTTCCAAATACTGGTTGATCCTGTCCCTCAGAATCGCCTCCAATAACTTTCCCACCACTGAAGTTAGGCTTACCAGCCTGTAATTCCTGCTTAGTGTTAGACATAGTTTGCTGCTGATGCCATTTACAATTCGTCTATCATCAAATCAGTTTACACAGTTATCAGCGGACAGCTCACTAAAGCAAAGAACGGGCTATCAAGTTACAAGACAACCAAAGTGAGATAGAAATTCAACAGTTAGAAGGAATCGTAAGTTTGAAAACGGATCACATACCACTCCTATTCAAAGGGGAGACAATAGACAAAACAAGTATAGGCCCAATGTGCCAGAATTTGCTGCCAGTGCTGAGCGATTAACTCTGATGTACACACCAAGTGTGAATTTATGTTTTGCAGATCCACCATTGTCAAATTGCTTCCTGGGGCTTAAGACCCATCATTGTGGCAAATGTTATGAAGATTTTGTCCGACTGGAAAGGGTTTATAAAAAAAATCTCTCGGTTCTCTTATACAGTGGCATAATATGATCTTCCTTCTTTAAGTACGATCTCAAACACAGTTCGCTAGGAATCCGTTTGTTAACAGTGTACACCTGACCTCAATGCTGTACCCTTGACAGAGAAAGCAAATAGACAGATCAAGGGGACGAGGATGACCTCCTTATAATCACGTCATTGAACATAAAAGAACCCAAACCTCACACAGCCCAAGGTATCACAGGACAATAGGAACTATTTTTAAAAAGTGCTACATGGTGCTACCATTCTACTAATGCAGATTTGGATGTTCCATGACCAGCAAATCATATTTAAAATTATACAAACCATAATGGAATGTTAAACACTGGGGCCATACAGTTCAATCCTGACTTTTGGTGCTGTTGTTAGGAATTTGCCCCTTTTCCCCATTCCCCAGGATACTCAAATTTCCTCCCATTCCCCAGAGATGAGTGGGCTAGTAAGTAAACTGGCCACTCTAAATAGCACCCAGTATACCCGCAGGCGTGTATACATGTAGGATGTTGCCAGCGGCCTCTTTATTCTCTCAAGCAAAAAATATGTTTGAGGCATTCCCAAAGCTCTATTCCTAAGCTTCTTGCAAAGCTTCAGAACACTCATTGAAGATAAGGTTGCGTGAAACAAGGAAGCTGGGAGGAAATGTCTATGGAATTCCTGAAATAGAGTGTTCAAGGGTGGATAGATTTTGCTGCCATGCATCTCACCACTGCCTGTTATCTTGTTAAATACTAGTCTGAGACAGAAGTTAGCCCAATTATATATTATGAAAGATCAATCTCTATTGACATTATTCATTCATAATAAATGTCGTTGACAATGCCAGCACCTTGCTTCCTCTTTGTTGCCTCTGAACTGAGGTTGCAGTTAGCCTTGTGACTTTCATTGATTGATCCACCATTCAATCATGGCTGATCTTTTCTTTCCCCTCGTCAGCCCCACTCCCTGGCTTCTCCCCATAACCTTTGATGCCATGTCCAATCAAAAACTTCTCAAGCTCTGCCTTAAATACACCCAACAACCTGCCTTCACAGCTGCCTGTGGTAACAAATTCCACAATTTCACCAACCTCTGGCTAAAGAAATTTCTCCACATTTCTGTTTTAAATGGACGCCCCTCTATCCTGAGGCTGAGCACTCTTGTCCTAGACTTCCCCACCATGGGAAACATCCTTTCCACATTTACACTGTCTGTGCCTTTCAACATTCAAAAGGTTTCAATGAGATCCCCCCTCATTCACCTAAATACCAGTGATTACAGACTCAGAACTATCAACGCTCCTCATACAACACTTTAATTCCCAGCATCATCCTTGTGAACCTCCTCTAGTCCCTCTCCAATGCCAGCACATCTTTTCTAAGATGAGGGGCCCAAAACGGTTCACAATACTCAAGATGAGGCCTCATTAGTGCCTTATAAAGCCTCAGCATCACATCCTAGCTCTTGTATTCTGGAACTCTAGATATGAATGCTGATATTACATTTGCCTTTCTCACCATCAACTCTACCTGCAAGTTAACCTTTAGGGTGTTCTGCACATGGACTCCCAAGTCCCTTGTATCTCAGATTTTTGATTTTCTCCCCATTTAGAAAATAGTCTGCACATTTATTTCCATGACCAAAGTGCATGACCATGCATTTTCTAATATTGTATTTCATTTGCCACTTTCTTGCCCATTCTCCTAATCTGTCTAAGTCCTTCTGTAGCTTACCTGTTTCCTCAACACTAACTGCCCCTCCACCAATCTTCATATCATCTGCAAACTTGGCAACAAAGTCATCCCTTCCATTATCTAAGTCGTTGATATACAGCATAAAAAGTAGTGGTTCCAACACTGACCCCTGTGGAACACCACTATTCACTGGCAGCCAATCAGAAAAGGATCTTTTAATTCCCACTCACTGCCTCCTACCAATCAGCCATGCCAGTAACTTTCCTTTTATTGCCATGGGCTCTTAACTTGGAAAGCAGCCTCATGTGTGGCCCCTTGTCAAAGGCCTTCTGAAAGTCCAAATATACAACATGCACTGCATCCCCTTTATCTATCCTACTTGTAATCTCCTCAAAGAATTCCAACAGATTCATCTGGCAGGATCTTCCCTGAAGGAAACCATGCTGACTTTGTCCTATCTTGTCCTGTGTCACCAAGTACTCTATAGCCTTATCCTTAACAATTGACTCTAACATCTTCCCAACCACTGAGGTCAGGCAACTGGCCTATAATTTCCTTTCTGCTGCCTCCCTCCTTTCTTAAAGAGTGGAGTAACATTTGCAATTTTCCAGTCCTCTGGATCCATGTCAGAGTCCAGTGATTTTTGCAAGATCATTATTAATGTCTTCACAATTTCTAACACTAGCTCTTTCAGAACCCTAGGGAGCAGTTGATCTATTCCAGGTGACTAATTTACCCTTAGGCCTTTCAGCTTTTTGAGCACATTCTCCCTAGTAATAGTAACTGCACTCACTTCTCTTCCCTCTCTTCTGACACACTGCTAGTATCTTTCACAATGAAGACTAATGCAAAATACTCAGTTCATCTGCCATCACCTTGTCCACCATTACTATTTCTCATATTACAAGATTTGCTTATGACCTTCAGGAAATGCAGCCCCTCTACAGTATTTAAAACTCCTATCTCACCAGGTAGAATTTCTCATGAACTACAGCAATTGAAGATGTGCTGCAAGGAGCCTCTTGGGATAATAAAGCAGTAATAATAAATGTCAATCTGAGCATTTCACTCACATCTATGTGTCATTTTTGAAACAAAATGCTGTGTGTCTGAAAATGTTAAAATGCAGACTGGTGCAAAGAACTTTTTTTGTATGATATGCATGTGCATTTCTAGTATTGATTTTTATTGGCATTGAAACAACCAGAATTTATATAAACAGTTTTACAGACTAGAGATAATGTACTGTTATTCAAATCTGGAGGGAGATTCTGAATAAAATTCTGGAATTTAAATAGGATTGTGAGATATTTAACTGTATAATAAGCACTTTCCCAGAGGGCATTCTGTAGCGAAGCAGATACTATGGATTAAACTGTATTACTTCGTGTTCCATAATTACCCCCATTACCATCATACCACAACACATCAACTTCAGTCCTGAAGCAAGTGTCAGTATTCAGCAGCACTTCAAACTTAACAACAGACAAATAAAATTAACCTTAGGAGACTCATCAGAAACTTAAATTTAGAAATTTATTAATATATTATACTACAAAATAAGAAAAAAATCAGATAGAACATACCAGCAATACTGAAATTAATGGCTCGTGTTAAGAAATATTTCTTTAAACATATAAGTAATGGAATGGATGGGGTAGTGGTTGTTAAACCAGGTAAAAATGTAACAGCTGTTGTGACACAACCAAAGGTTCGGAGAGAAGAACAACGAAGGCATTTAAAAGTGCAACTACATCATATTCCAATCTTAAAATTACAGCTCCAAATATTTAAATTACTCTTTGATAATTAAATCTTGTAACGGTTCCCCAATTTTGCATCTTCTTTAATTCTGAAGAATTTTTCAATTAGTTTTATTTTATGACTTTAACATTCATTTGTTCCAATAAATAAGAATTTAAGCAAATTTCAGCAAACGTTCCAAAATTCAATGTCAGCAAATTACATTCTTGCTGCCTAAGATCATTCTAGATGAATTAAAAAATTGCCAGCATTAAATTATCAAGTTACATTGAGTAGCTTAAAAACAATTACAATGTTGCAATAGTGCCATCTATAGTTATCATCTGATCAACTAGTTTGGGATAAGTTGTAATTTCCAATCAACTTTCTGATTTTCATAGGGGGTTGTAATTCATAATCAACATTCCTTCCAATTTTCTTTTTCATGGCTGCACAGACCAAACATTACTCTGAACATTGTAATTTTTAACCACAGCCTGAAAGGTGTGCAGCACTTAAACATTTTTTTTGTACTAGGCATATTATGGCAATGGCAGTTTATTAACAGTAAGCTACTGACTTCCATTCTGTGTTTATCATTACAGTTTGTAACAGTGTGGTAATTTGAAAAAATACATTGAAGCTCTAAAATGTTTCAAAGTAAAAGTTGTAGTACATTTATTATTTAGAAAATCTATGAATTCACTAACACATAATTAACTACAAGGTAGTTCACAAATAAATTAACATAGATTTCAAAATTATACTAACATTATGTAAAAGACAATTCCAGCTAAGTGGCAACAAAGGCTATTTTAGTTTCTGCACGGCTGCACAACTGCTGAGTTTAGAGGAAACAGTGCTCATAATTACTACAATGAAGTTAATAGACCATTTCATTTCTGGTATTAAAATAATTACAACCCTAGAACATGTTCAAAACATAAAAGCGACAAAACAGGGCTGATGGAACTAGTCAGAGTCTTACATTCAGGTGTTTTCATGGTTGTTGGTGAAATGGGTAAATCCCTCCCAACCACTGAGCACATCTACCTGAAACACTGTCATAGCAGAGCAGCATCTCCACTCAGGCCATGCTCGTTTCTCGCTGCTGCCATCCGGTAGAAGGTCCTCAGGACTCGCACTACCGGTTCAAGAACAGTTACTACCCCTCAACCATCTTGAACGAAAGAGGACAATTACACTCACCTGTTGATATGTTCCCACAACCAATGACCTCACTTTAAGGATTCTTCACCTTGTTATTTCACACTCTAGTTATTTACTGTTATTTTATTTATAGTTGCATTTTAATAGTTTGTTGTTGTCTATGCTCTTGCTATTTCATAGATCCTGTTTACAGTTACTATTCTGCAGATTTGCTGAGTATGCCACAGGAAAAAGAATATCAGGGTTGTATGTGGTGTCATGTATGTACTCTGATAATAAATCTTACTTTGAACTTTGAGTGAGTTTTTAGTGAATTTTATTCAATTGTAGTAATACTGCTTATTGTGCTTCATGTCGAATACAGTATTTGGAACTATATTCAATATTTTATATTCTGGAACATCTATCAGATAATGAGATAACTCTTGCCTTTGACGATTCTGTCCTTTACAATAATGTGAATTTATTTCTCGTAACAGCGATTCGCAAGTGGAACAAGTGGACTAAGAATACATTAGAAATCATGCCCCACTGTTTTCAGGTGATTGAAGCTTTGTTCCACTGAGCTTGCAGATCAGTCCAGTTTACTCAAGTATTTTCGGTAACAGTTCCTTTATGACTTTTCACCTTAATTTCACCCACAAACCTAAAGAAGATACAAACATCGAAAGTGCACAGCATTTCTGGAGATTCAGCAATGATCATAAAAGCATGCATTGCCTAGTCCTTAAATGTTTGCAAAACTGATTAAAAATAAGATATTTTCTCATTCCCAATTAGTTAATACAGTGGCAACTTTTCAACCAAGGTACTACCGAAAAATAGTTCTTTTGGACAAATAATTTGCAACATACTTTTGCCAAACTGCAACACAGCCAAAATGAAATGGTTACCTTCTGGGTTTTTTTTTCATTCCCTTAAATAGTATTGAGATCCTACTTTCTTAATTTTGAAGAATTCTTCCTTGAGAAGCTCAAGCACAGAAATAACTGTAAGGAGATCAAAAAAAGCTAATGGAAAGTTGGCTACTGAGACTGAAAGACGTACATTACACCTGCACGATGCTCTGCTCCAATTAAATCTGGCCACAGCTAACAGGAAAACTGACAACTAGAGATGTTACAGGTCATATTTCCATCAACAAGCAAACTGCTTGAGCAACTCAGTGGATCAGGCAGCATTCATGGAGCAAAATGGCCAGTCAATATTTCAGGTCAGGTCCCTTCATTAAAAAAGTAAAAGAGAGACAAGAGTGGAAATCAGACCATTGGGACAAAGAAACAGTGGATCAACTTAATAGTATTTTGTGTCAGTTTTCACTATTTGTTTCAGAATTGAGGGATGTCCAGAACAGAGATAAACAGAATGGCCTGTTTCTGCTCCTATGTCTTATGGTCTTCATCAGAACTCTGAATCAGTCCAGATGAAGGATGTAGACTGCTCATTTTGCTTCACAGTTACTGCCTGATCTGCCGTTTTTCCAGCAGTTTATTTATTGCCCCAGCTTCCAGCATCTGCAGTCTCTCATGTCCCCATATTTCCAGCAACTTCTTTCTTCGTTTCAGATTTCATTCACATCCACGCTCTCTCTACTCTCCGTTACACAACTAGCATTTTGGACAGTGACGAAGGTCCCCCACCTCTGGTGGTGTTCAGGGCTTTCCTCATCACGTCAGTGGCTCAGTTTTCACTACTCATGGTCATGCAAGTTCTTTGTGGAGACTCAGGAGTACCGTCACACACAGACGTAGAAGAATTCTCCATTGTTTTACCAGTCAGGGTTGTTAGCCTTGTTTTCAATACCCAAACCTGGAGGACTGGTACACCACTCTTAGTCTGGCTTCTATCCTTTGACCTGTTTGGCATTGGTGACCCAACCGACTGCCTAACCACAAATCTCTGACTCCAGACGACGTAGGTCTCTGGGTCATTGAGGCATACAAGCCTCCGAGCTGCAACAAGGTTGTGGTCCTCTTGGAAGATTCACGTCCATTAGACCCATCTTTTCCCAACTGTTATTCCATTACCACTTCCTTGTTTTTTTTATCACTCATTCTCTCCTGCTTTCCACCTGATTTCATCCCTCCTGCTTCTAGAACTTAAAGCTGGCTTTCATGCTTACTTTCCTCATTAAAGATTACTAACCTGAAACAAGCTTGATTTCTTCCTCCAGGCTTGCCACCCACCTGACTAGAGCATTTCCTCAGTTACTAAGTCCTGCAGTGCTGATACATCAGAATGATGCCAACACTAAAAGGATTAAACTATAATGACAAAATCTGTAACTTGGACATGTATTAGGGACAAAGTAGCATCCTATCTCTCTGCAATGCTATATCTTCTGTTTGCAGTAAGGAGTCTGTAATTTCAATGCACTGCCTTCTCAGATAATCAGACAATAAAATACATCAACTAGAATTTCTTCAATTTTTGATTTTCAGCATATTTTCAGGAAATGGTTATGCACATTTAATCCACATCTCAAAACTGATTAACTGCATGTACAAGCCAAATCAGAACACACTTGCGCAAATGATGCAGAGTATTGGCCTGAAACTTTGAGAATTCCTCCTTACCAACTTCCTCACACCCTACCAGACACTGTGTGAGCTGCTAAGTTCCTCTACAGATTACTTGTTGCTCTGGATTCTGACATCTGCAGTGTTTTGTGCCTCTCTATGGTATACCAAATGTCTGTTCATTGGCTAAGAGGTCCAGGTAAAGATACCCACTGGCAACTCACACTTTACTGTGAATTTAAAACTACCTAACATTTAAAACAATGGCCTTAAAGCCAAACTCAATGCCAAAAAGCACACCTCACAACTTCATTAAAAATCAATGTGTGATCAAATTTCCAGCGCAGGGTGCAGAAGTGGAAATCGGTCAGAAAGGTACTAGGTCTGGAAAATAAGTGATCACAAGACAATACAAGACAAAGGAGCAGAAGTAGGCCATTCAGCCCATTGAGTCTGCTCCACCACTCCACCATGAGCTAAACTATTCTCCCATCTAGTTCCAATTTCTGGCTTTTTCCCCATATTTCTTGATCCCCTGACTAATTAGATACCTATCAATCTCCTCCTTAAACACCCTCAATGATTGGGCCTCCACAGCTGTATGTAGCAACAAATTCCATAAATCCACAACCCTCTGGCTAAAAAAATTTCTCCTCACCTCTGTTTTAAATGGGTACCCTCTAATTCTAAGACTGTGGCCTCTTGTCCTGGACTCACCCACCAAGGGAAACAGCCTTTCCACATCTACTCTGTCCAACCCTTTCAACATGTTTTTATGAGATCCCCTCTCATTCTTCTATACTCTAATGAATACAGTCCAAGAGCCGACAAACGCTCTTCATATGCTAGCACCCGCATTCCAGGAATCATCCTCGTAAATCTTCTCTGAACTCTCTCCAACATCAGTACGTCCCTTCTAAGATAGGGGGCCCAAAACTGCATACAGTATCCCAGATGAGGTCTCACCAGTGCCCCATAGAGCCTCACCAACACCTTCTTACTCTTATACACTACTCCTCTTTAAATGAATGCCAACATAGCATTCGCTTTCCTTACTGCCAATCCAACCTGGTGGTTAACCTTTAGTGTATCCTGCACGAGGACCCCCAAGTCCCTTTGCACTTCTGATTTTTGAATTTTCTCCCCATCTATATTATAATCTGCCCGATTATTTCTTCTTCCAAAATGTACAACTGTACATTTCTCAACATTGTATCTCATTTGCCATTTCTTTGCCCACTCTCCTAAATTGACCAAGTCTCTCTGCAAACTTTCCGTTTCTTCAACACTTCCTGCTCCTCCACCTATCTAGGTGTCATCCGCAAACTTAGCCACAAAACTATTTAATCCATTATCTAAATCACTGATATACAGTGTAAAAAGAAGCTGACCCCTACGGAATACACACTAGTAACCAGCAACTAATAGGATCCCTTTATTCCCACCCTTTGCTTTCTGCCTATCAGCCAATGCTCCACCCATTCCAATAACTTTCCTGTAATTCCATGGGCTCTCATCTTATTAAGCAGCCTCTTATGCGGCACCTTATCGAAGGCCTTTTGAAAATTCAAATACACAACATCCACAGTCTCTCCCTTGTCAATCTTATTTGAGATTACCTCAAAAAATTCCAATAGGTTGGTGAGGCAGGTTCTTCCCTTCTTGAAGCCATGCTGGCTTGGGCCTATCTTGTCATGCACCTTGAGGTATTTCATAACCTCCTCCTTGAGGATCGACTCCAATAACTTTCCAACTATTGATGTCAGACTTATAGGTCTGTAATTTTCTTTTTGCTGTCTCCCTCCTTTCTTAAACAGCGGAATTACATTTGCAACCTTCCAGTCCTCTGGAACCATGGCAGAGTCTACTGATTCCTGGAAGATCATTTCCAATGCCTCCACAATCTCCAAAGCCACCTCCTTCAGAACCCATGGGTGCACCTCATCCAGTCCGGGAGACTTATCTATCCTTAGTCCATTTAGCTTCCCAAGCACTTTCTCTCTAGTAATCTTGACTGTACCTAATTCTATTCCCTGAGACCTCTGGTTATCAGGTATGTTGCTAATGTCTTCCATTGTGAAGACTGATGCAAAATACCCATTTAGTTCCCCTGCTATCTCTTTGTTACCCATTATAATTTCTCCAGCATCATTTTCAATTGGTCCTATATCTACCCATGTTACTCTTTTACTCTTCATATATTTAAAAATACCCTTAGTATCCTTTTTTATGTTAATTGCCAACTTGTTTTCATAATTCACCTTTTCATTCCTAATGACTTTCTTAGTTTCCTTCTGTAACTTTTTAAAAGTCGTCCAATCTTCAGATTTCCCACTTTTTTGCTTCCTTGTACGCCGTCTCTTTTGCTTTTATTTTAGCCTTAACTTCTCTCGTTAGCCACATTTGTGCCATTTTTCCATTCATGATTTTCTTTTTTCTTGGAATATATTTTTCCTGCACTTTCCTTATTTCTTGTAGGAATTCCATCCAATTCTGCTCCACTGTCCCTCTATCTAGCTTACTTTTCCAATCAACTTGGGCCAATTCCTCTCTCATACCACTGTAATTTCCTTTGTTCCACTGAAATATCGATACACCTGATACCAGCTTCTCCTTTTCAAACTTGAAACTGAACTCAATCAGTATTACAACACTTGGAGGCTGTCACAGGAAAATAATTTGTTCCTCTACAGCTCAAAGCATTTACCGCAACTTGAAAGTGGCATTGCACATTTAAAATTAAAATGTTGCTTTATCCAGCACCAACATCTTTAGATGAAGGTAAAATTCCAATGTCACTCCTACGTCAAGGTAAAGTTTCTTTAGCAACACACACACACACACACATAAGCTGGAGGAACTCAAGGCCTGGCAGCCTCTATGGAAAGGAATAAACAGTCCACGTATAGGGCCGAGAACTGGAAAGGAAGGGGGAAGAAGCCAGAATAAAAAGGTGGGAAGAGTGGAAGGAGTGCGAGCTAGAAGGTAATAAGTGAAACCCGATGGGTGAGGGAGGGGAATGAAGTGAAAAGCTGGGAGGTGATAGGAGGAAAAGGTAAAGGGCTGGAGGTGAGAAGAGTGGTCCACGGGAGAAAGGGAAGGAGGAGGGGCATCGCGGGGGGGGGGGGGGGGTGGTGGTGTTAGGCAGATAAGGAGAAGAAAAGAAACAACAGGGCAGCCAGAGTAAGGAATGGAAGAAGAGGATAGGGAAAACTTACCAGATATTAGAGAAATCGATGTCCATGCCATCAGGTTGGAGGCTACCCATATGGAATATGAGGTGTTGCTCTTCCAACCAGACAGTTGCCTCATCAGAGCAGTAGAGGAAGTCATGAACCGACATGTTGGAATTGGAGTGGGGATTGGAATTAAAATGATTGGCCATCAGCAAATCCTGCTTGTTGCAGATGGATCGAAGGTGCTCGACGAAGCGGTTCCCCAATCCACTTTGGGTCTCACCAATGTAGGGGAGGCCGCATCGGGCACACTTTATACTGCACACAACCCCAACAGATTTGCAACTGAAGTGTTGCCTCACCTGGAAGGACTGTTTGGGGCCCTGAATGGAGGTGAAGGAGGAGGTGAATGGGTAGATATAGCACTTTTTCCACTTGCAGGGGTAAGTGCCAGGAATGAGAGGAGTGGAGAGGGACAAATATACAAGGGAAACATGGAGAGAGCAATTCCCATGAAAATAAGACAGTTGGGGGAGGGAGATAAACATTTTCTGGTGGTAGGATCTTGCTGAAGATGGCAGAAGTCACAAACAATGAAGAGCGGGATTCAGAAGCTCGTGTGGAAGGAAAATAGAGACAAGAGGAACTCTACCCCTGTTAGGGTGGCAGGAAGCTGGGGTGAAGGTGGAAGTCCCAGATATGGGGTACATGCAAGTGAGGGCAGCGTCAATGATGGAAAGAGGAAAAACTCATTTGAAAAGGAGGACACCTTGGAAGTTCTGGAAAGGGAAGTCTCATCTTGGGAACAGATGCAGTGGTGATGAAGGAACTGAGAAAAGGGAATGGCATTTTTACAGGTGACAGGGTAGGAAGAAGTATAGTCAAGATATCTGTGAGAATTGGTCAGTTACTTTGGTGATTAGTGAATCAACAATTTCATACGTGTTTAAATTTTGTGGAGTGCTCTCAGATATCCTACTGTATCCCAGTAGATCAAATAAACTTTGAGAACACTGGAGGAAAATTAAATCCCCACATACCTCATAATCTGTAGTTAAACAATAACCTCCAATGCTCCATTAAAGCAGTGAGGAAACATGCTCATTTGATTCAGAAGTGGAACGTGAGGCTAGGTGTGTTGGTAGAAGTGATAAAAAGGTTCAAAAACAGACACATGAACACGCAGAGAATGAACAAATACAGACGATGTGTAGGCAGAAGGAATTAGTTTAATTAGATGCCTTCAGCTTAATTAGTTTGACACAACATGACAGGCTGAAGGACTTGTTACTGCTCTATGCCCTATGCCTGACACAGGTTCTGCTTACATGTCAAAGTCAGAAGCCGGAAACCAGAAACCAGATTGATGCCTTCATGGCAAGCCTGGCTTTTCCCCAGGTCTGTATGCTACCTGAAGGGAGGGCTTTAAAGTCACATGCATAAATTCTGATCAGCTGTACCTGCCCAAGAGCAGAGCGAAGCCCATGAAGGGCAAACTCAAGGTGCTGCCAGACACCAATCCCCTACTGAGCTCCTAAACCCTCTTACCTATCCTGCACACTCAACCTTAACAAACTTTCATTCTGAGAATATTAGTCCCGCATCTTGCCACACCCACCCTGTCAATGAACACAAATTTCCACACATTCCATGCACCACCACCATTTCTAACAGTTCATTATACCTTCAATGAGTGATCTGCTTCACTATCACTCTCCACTCACACCATCCTTCATGGCCACACACCCAATCCTACAAACCTGGCCACTATCTTCCCACCCTTTCCAGCCATGAGATATCTTCTCCCCAAGCCCCCCACCCCTATCTTCCTTGTTTGCTGAAGACTACCATGTTGTCAGATGTGAACCGACTTCTACTGCACTTCCCAGTCTGACTAATACAAAGCATTCCAGGGATGCAGGTTCCATTTTTACAGATGTCCATGTCAATTTTGTCCATAAGCCATAAAATACACAAAAATCTCTCAATGTGGTAACCAGATTCTGCAGTTTTGAATAGAATGATTATCAAAATCAGAGAACAATAATAAGAGAGAACATATGCTAAACGTGGAAAGAGGAAATGAGTCTGACATGCAGAGGATCCAATATATGTACTGTGTGTGTGGACATCTGAATTTAATAGCATTTAGGAGGTTATTCGCATGTACAGGTGTCCATAAATTGGGCCTTCTGAACCAGGAGACGGCCTGTGGAATAATGATGCAATTGATCTCAGATTTATAAATAAGACTCTTAAGTAAACTAATTTTTTAAAAGATATAAGATTACATTTAAAAATTTTTAATTTTGGCTAGAGGTGTTAAGACTAGACAATGGAGCATATTTGATGTTGGACATGCCATTCTAATCACACTAAGGACCTTGCCAATCAGATATAACACAATTTGAATAAACTGCAATGCTAATATTTTTGTCCTGACAATTTCCCCCCCCCCCCCCCCCCACCAAGTTCCTGTTGTGTCTACAGGAATTCAGCTGTCCAAGCAAAAGTTAGAGTTTGCTGCCAATCTATACCTACTCTTGCCAATTTTATCCTTTGAGTTTATGGCCACCAGATTTTAATTTGAGAAAGGTCGTTTACAGTGCCAGAGATCATAACTTTCCTATAGACCTCTGTGGGCTGGATTACACTCAAAAAGTAAAAGGCCTGATCCATTATTCAAATGAATAATAAATAAAAGCTTTTTGTGTTAAATCGATCCTGTGCGAACAGATCTCCAACATTATTTCAACAGAGTTCTTTTAGAATTTGCCAATCCTTTTACAAAATCCACCAGTTAATAATGTTACCATCAAGGAAATTATAATTCCATGGCTAAACACATCTGTTATCAGTTAGTTTTACCGCATTTGGACTTAATCCTCAGTGACTTTTGTACACGGATTTCCTTCAATATGTTTACACAAGCTGTGGATTTTTAAGGTTCTTTTAAAAGCAAAAAAAGCACTTACAAACACAACGCAACCGATGAAAATAGATACTTACTTTTCTCTCGTTTGACGAACTGTGCAGGGCAATGCGCATCGGCCTCTTTCCAGAGACAGCAACTAAACCCATCTTGATCTGTTGAACGTGATGTATTTGCACTTCGCATATAATCACTAAGTGAAGAATGGAGACAGCTTGAATTCCTGTACAACTGGGTCTGCCAGCTTCTGTGTTTTTCAGTAGCTCCGTGCTTCTGCAGTGTGCAAAACATCGTAAAATTCCATGGTGGAATCTCAAAAGCTTTTTCTGGATCATGTGCGTAAACTAAAACAGATACTCCTGCAAAAAAAGAGCGAACCAAAGTTGTAATTATTCAGGACAGTCAATACACCGCCACACCCAGATACAAAAGGGATCACCGAAAACTACACAAAGTGGGGAAGTTATGTGTTCTTTTTAACGAAGCCTAATAACTAGGCCAAAAAACAAAACCTACTCCCTAAAGGGAGTAGGACTATTCTCCATTAATGTAATCCTGGGTAAACTACCCTCCTGCCACCGGCCCCCCCATGCACCCAGTTACAAAAGAGATCACAAAAAAACTACACAAAGTAGGGAAGCTATATCTTCTTTGACATGAAGCCTAATAACTAGGCAGAAAAACAATACCTACTATTCAACTGGTCAAAACTAAGCCTAATAACTAGGCCTTTAAATACTCATTGTACTTATAAAATTAGAGCATTTACAATAGGATTGTTCTCACAAACCCTGGCCCACACACCCCCACAACCCTGGACCACACACCCCCACAACCCTGGACCACACACCACCACAACCCTCGCCCACACATTTCCACAAACACTGGACCACAAACTACCACAAATCCTTGCTTACACACCCCCAAACCTGAGCTCTCTCCCCGCCAAGCTCTAACCTCCATCTTCCAACCCTACCATTAACCCTAAACTCCACACCCCTTTCTCTTCAGGCCTCTCACTTCCATTCCCCAACTCTAACGCCACCCTCCTCCCAACACACACACACTTGTGCGTTGTGGAAAAACTATCCCTCTTGTGTTTCTTGATCTTGTTACTGGAGCTTAAGTGTCACTTGACTCTGCCAATTTGATCTGGCCCATGCCTTCATTAACCTAGTCCAATACTACTTGCCTTTATTGGGATTTTAAGGTTTAGAGTTATGAATGTGCTGAGGATTTGTTTGGGTGGATGGGGTTATTGCTCCCACAACCAAGGGACTCACTTTCAAGGATTCTTCGTCTGATATTCTCAATATTTATTGCTATTTATTTTTATTATTATTATTTCTTCTTTTTGTATTTGCACAGTCTGTTGTCATCTGCAACTCTAGTTGAACACCCTAGTTGGGCTGTTTCTCATTGATTCTGTATGGTTATTTTCTATAGAGTTATTGAATATGCCCACAAGAAAATGAAGCTCAGGATTGTATATGATAGATGTTCATTGGTAATAAATTTACGTTGAACTTAAACACAAACCTTCCCCCCAACCAATCCTACCCTATCACAATAAGAATAGAAAAACACTCAGTAGCAGTTGTTTCCTCACCTTTTTGCAACACAACTTTGCCCATGTTATTATTCTGATTGGTTCCCGGAACTTTCCTCTTGCATTGGCTCCAATGTATGAATGGTGTACATAAGGCCTTTCAAAAGTGTCATGCTGACACTATGCCCAGTTTTACTTATTGATTGATCGAAATACAGTGTAGGACAGGACCTTCTGGCCCTTCGAGCCACGCCACCTAGCACTCCCCAATTTAACCCTTGCCTTGTCACAGGACAATTTACAGTGACAAATTAACCAATCAACCAGTACGTCTATGGAGTGTGGGAGGAAACCAGAGACACCGGAGGAAGCCCACGCGGTCATGGAGAGAATGTACAAGCTCCTTACAGACTGCAGTGCGAATTCTTTGCACTAAGATCCCTCGTCTCTAATCAATCAATTAATCCATGGGAGAGGTTCCAGTGAGTACACAGATCCCTCAGGACAGATAGAGGAAGTGTTGTGCATTGAGCTAAAACAAATTATACATGTCTAATATGTTAATTGTGACTTGGTGGCAATTAGTAAGCAATTGCTTTTCCTAAGGCTGGAGAGTAACAACACTAACACACTTGACCAAATACACAGGTTCAAAACAATATCAATTATTTCAGAAATAAAGTATGAGATTACAATAAATTACTTTGTCATTACTAACTCATATGAGTTACCCTCTGAACTACTTCTTAAAACTTTTCTTTGTAGGAAGTGAATAATATTTTCAAATAAGACAGGGGTACCCAACCTGGGGTCCATGGACCCCTTGGTTAATGGTAGGGGTCCCTGTTATATAAAAAGTTGGGAACGCCTGCAATAAGATAAATCAGATGGTTTTACCAATAAGATTATGGATTCAGTTAAAAGTCACAGAGTCATAGAACACTACAGCACAGAAACATGCTATTCAGCCTATCTAGTTCATGCCAAATTATCAGTCTGCCTAGTCTCATCGACCTGAACCGGACCATTGCTCTCCATACCCTCCCATCTGCATACTTACCCAAATTTCTCTTAAATGTTGAAATAGAACCCACATCCAACAGCTCGTTCCACACTCTCACTACCTTCTGAGTAAAGAAGTTCCCCTTAAACATTTCACCTTTCACCCTTAACCCACAACCTCTAGTGTAGTCTCACCCAAACTCAGTGGAAAAAGCCTGCTTGCATTTACCCTATCTACCCTCATAACAAAGTTGGATAAATTGGATTACCTTTCTTAAATCTCCCCTCATTCTCCTGCACCCTAGGAAATAAGGTCCTAATCTGTTCAACCTTTCCCTGTAACTCAGGTCCTGAAGACTTGACAACATCCTTGTAAATTTTCTCCACCCTCTTTCAAACTTATTGATATCTCTCCTGTAGATAGGTAACCAGAACTGCACATAATACTTCCAATTAGGCCTCACCAATATCTTGTACAACTTCAGCATAACATCCCAACTCCTGTACTCAACACTTTGATTTGTGAAGGCCACAAGCTTTCTTTATGACTCTATCTACCATTAGTCTTCAGGTAATTTTTTCTCCTCGCAAATGCATTTACAAAATTCACGTAAGCATAAAGTGACACACAAATGTATTTCCAGTTTCACTTTTATTTTCACAGAAGAAGCCATGTTATATAATGTATCTTAAATTGCATTAAATGGTATCGTAGTAGAGAGTTAGATTGCGGAGTGGAAGTACGCCTCTATCAATGAAGGTATAAGATGCTCCTTCTCTCCTCTAGCCTACAGGTCACCCTTGATCAAGGGGTAGCACCTGCTTAGCCTCTCAATCAGGGCCATGGGAGCAGGTGGTAGATGGTCATATGAGCACCTGGTACATATCACCAGTCATGGTTATGCCAGGTAGACAACCTGTGAAGAGTATTGATAATGGCTGAGGTCACCCATCTTGTAAAGACGCCTCTCAGAAGAAGGCAATGGCAAATCACTTCTGTAGATAAATTTGTCAAGAACAATCATGTTCATGGAAAGACCAAGATCACTCACATCATATGACAAGGCACATAATGAACCAACATGTAGGCAGTAAATCTCAGAGACCACGTGAACCTTATTTCTTCATTGTTAATGATAAGGTTTCAACTGAGAACCAGTCTGAACGTAGCATGTATCTCTGATGTAAATGTTTTGTTTTCTCACTCCTCCTGCATTCTAGCAATCAAGTACCTGGAACCTGGCCATGATTCATCATACAAAACAAGCAAGCAATAATATTTCCATAGAAACATGTTTTAACTAGAAGCTCAATGGATATGGGATCATGGGTTCCTTCAATAATATATGTAGATTTCAATAAACTACAAATCAGTGTTGATTATATAATATTGATTGACACAGCATTCAATACTGAAATTAAAATTATTGTTTACAGCACAAATATATTGGAAAGCACTGCCTGTGGGAACACTGAGGTAAATGATTTGGGGGAATCTGTGGCATCTGTATATGACTAAGATTGGTCTGTGTTTATACTTGATGTGAAACATTTAGCAATCAAATTGCATGGTGCACTTAATAGGCTGGATCATACCGGAACATCCTGAAGCACTGCTACACCCATCTGGGTCTGAAGCAGATTGTGTTTCCACCACTAGGATTCAGCAACATGCTCAAGTGAAGAAAAGCAGATTGCAGAGGTACTGACCAAAACAAAACAAACCTGATAGGCTTTGATAGGATGCATTTGGAGCTTTTTAACTTTGAAGTAATTTTAAATGAAAAAATATTTTTATTTTAAATTAATTTTTAAAAAGAAACACCAGTTAATATTAAACGTAAGTGAACAAAAAATACCTTTCTCTTTACCTTCTGATCAGCTGGCTGAGAATTTCAGAAAAAGAAGCAGAACAGGCCATTTGATCCTTTGACAGCACTGTTGGACGGAGGATTCCTATTTCACTACATTCTGGGTAAATAAATTTCTTTTGATCCCAGTCCTGACTTGCCAAGCGCTTATTTTGATATTGAGGCCCCGGTTCTAAAAGCTCTAGCCAGGAGAATTCTGTCATGCCTTTAATAATTCAGTGTGTTTAAATGAGAAACTCCAAATGCAAAAGAATCTAGATTCAATGTCTATTTAATTTCTCCTCATACAATTACTTCCCACATCTGTACAGAACATTCCAAGTGCGGACTCAAAAAGGTATTGCCTAATTCCAAGAAGTCCTCAATTCTGATATGCAAATCCTCTTACATCTCATTTGCCTTCTGAATTATTTGCAGAACGAGCATGTAAACTTAGTGATTTGTGCACAAGGACATGCAGGTTCATCTGAATACCAGCATTATTCAATCTTTCACTATTCATAAAAATATACACATTTATGTTTGCAGTCTAAAGATCTGTGCCTGTCAGGCAGAATACCATGAGTTTCAAACAGCTTTCCAAGCAGCATTTATTTATTGAGTTATTTATAATACAGAGTTGCCATTCTACCAGATTGCTTCTGACTACAAGCACTATTAGGGAAAGAGGACAATCATGTACTGCAGTGCACAGCACACTACATCATTGACGTCATTAATACAGCACTGCCCTGCCTCATCAAGCTTCATACACACCAAGTCTGAACCACACGGCACAAAAGGTAAAGATAGCAAATTAATCCAAGTGACTTTCAACTTTGTAACCAATATATTTTCAGATAAAGTTTCTTAAAACAAGTTATTCATAAGCTTGAGCTTCAGTGAACTAGAATACCCTTGTAGCACTGACACATTCTGCTGTAACTGTGCGTAACTCATCACAATTTATCTCTCATTGTACCAACTTCCATAGGAAACAGAGCTTAAATACAACTGGCTATTCGCAACAAGTTATTTAATAAATCAGCAAAACTGTGTTACATTTAGACGAAAGTCCACAGAACTCAATCCACAAAAAACGGGAAACAGAAACATTTTTAAACCGAATCATATATAGAACCAGGGCAAATATAAATTTTTAAAAAGTATTCTTTTTCATATCTTATTTCAAGGTAAAGAAACAACCCGAGAAGATGGTTCAGGAATCAGGAATTTAAGTTATGGGAAGAATAACACTGTGGAACTTTGCTGAAAGATTAAATTTCTTAAGTTCTGGATCACTTACAAGAGAATTAGATTTATTTTCTTTGGATAATAAATCTTTGATTCAATTCAATTGAACCTTTGTAGTGAATTTTAACTTAGTCACAACAGAATTTGATTTTGTGACACTTAGTGACGTATTAACAACTTTACCCTTAATATTAACAAAACAAAAAGCTGTTCATTGAAGCATTCATCAACAGCGCTGAAATCAAGACAGTTGAGAGCTACAAGTTTCATGGACTGAACATCACCTATAGCCTAGTCCTACCATGCTGACCTCACAGCCGAGAGCTCACCAGTACCTCAACTTCCTCAGGAGCCTAAAGGAATTCAGCATGTCCCTTTTGATCCTCACCAGTTTTTAATTGATGCATCATAGCCAGGTATGATAACTGCTCTATGCACAACTACAAGAAACTGTAGAGTTGTGGACACAACATAGCACATCATGGAAATCAGTCTCCTCTCTATGGACTCTGACTATACTTCTCACCTCCTTAATAAGATATCCAGAATAATCAAAGACTCCGCTCAACTTGAGGATTGTCTCTTCTCCCAACCACCCATTCAATTGGGAAGGAGATACAAATGCCTGAACACATACTACTAGGTTCAAGGACAGCTTCTATCCTGCTGTTACAACATTATTGAACAGTTTCCTAGTACAGTAAGATAGTCTCTTGACTTCAAAGTCAACTCTGAAATGTAACAGTAACACTTCATTCTGCACCATGTAATTGTTTACCTTGTACCACCCCAATGCACTGTTGTAATTCATTGATTGGTAATGCATTGATCTGTTTGAATGATATGCAAGACAAGTTTTTCGCTGTACCTCTGCTCATGTTATAGTAATAAACCAATTCACTTGTTTGGTTTTTTTTGCATAACATTCAGATTTAGCCTTCGAACATAATAGTTATAAATGTTTTATTTTGATGCTTGAAGTAGAAATACTTTTCTGATTGTCTCAGAGAATCAAAGATTTATGTTAAATTATATAAGCCTCTTAAATCCAACAACAATCCCTCAGTATCAATAATTTATTTGTACTTCTCTTAATTAATTCCAAATGAGTGTCAGACAGATGCATGAAAATAGCCAATCAACATTTTATATAGCAATTCATGAAACAGCCATGTACAATTTGCAGGGAAGATCAATCGCTTGCTACAACTTCAGGAGATTGGTAGAAACTCAGAGAAACAGAATATCCCCATGGGAATTTTTCCCAGGTTGTTCACTAACTGCTGGTTTGAAGTTCTGAGGAATCTGGAAAACTGCAGGTGAATGAGCTTGTTTGACCATTTTCTAAAATAAATTGATCTATAGATTCTGCTGCCTGTCCAATAGTATAAGAAATATATTCCAGATAAAATATGTTAAACCCGGAGAGACTGAATCATTTAGTTGTTCTAAACAGGCTTGGCTGATTCAGATGCCTAAACCTCTATGCTATTAATATAAAGGTCACATATATATTTTAACAGCCCTTAAAATCAATGGCCTCCAAAATCAATCTCTAATGTCATTTTTTTCAAGTACATCAGATGCAACAACTTTCTTTTACTAGGAGAGACAAAATTAAAAAGTATGTTTCCTCTAACCACACATCTGTACAGTAAGATTTATTTTTAAGGTCAAATCCCTTTGCTCTGAACTACACTGTTTGAGAAAATGACCCAACTACACAATATCAATTATTTTAATAATTAATAATCAGTCTAAACTCCTCAATTAAATCACTAAAATGTGTCAGTGCTGCTGCCCTTAAGTTAAGCCCTCTAGCCCTGGCACTGCACTCATTCTGTGCTATATTGCATCTCAGGGCGGGGGAAATTCCCAAACTAAAATCAAACCAGAATTCTGTGCAACTGTTAGACAACCTCCATCCCATTGTGATCCAACATACCTGAGAAAATGAAAGCTAATTTTTAAAAATTATGTTTTGTCCCTTTTAATGATTTGTGCAACCTTAGAAGTTTCTTTAGTCCGCCACAGTTCCCAACTGTGTGTCATTTGGCAATTCTTATTACTACCATGTAGAATCTTCAGGTAAGTTTTCCAATGAATTGCCCCAAAATAAATTCCCATCTACTACTCACTGAAAATTCTTTTACAATTGTCTCCTCCCATTTACTCTGCTGGTTAGACTAGCATGGAAGTTTGTGGTGTAAACATTTGGAGACCCCAATATAAATTCCTTGGAGCCATCACCAATTGCATTCTACAATATTTGTCTGATTTGGCTCATAATAGCCCATTTCACAACTGTGCACTTTCACGAATGTGTAAGATCAACTTCCTTTGTTCCTGTGTTAATGTAGACTTTTGTGAACAAAACATGCGAGGGTCATTTTATGTGCTTAACAAAACTGTAGCCCTTCACTCCCATTATGAAGAAACCAACAGCATTATATTGACATCATTAAAACGGACACCATTTCTGAAAGTGAACACAACAACTCAATGGCAGTGTTTGTGAATTACATAGAACAGTTTGTATGATGAACAATATGTGTCATCTTGTCACTCATTACATTACCCTACACAGGCCCTCCCAGACTTGTGAGTCTGTCTGACTCGAGTACCACGTGGCTTGGCTGGGGTAACAGCAGGTGCTTCTGCCTCATCCAGGGGTGTGCTGACACACACATGGTTATGTCATGGTATACGGGGTATGGTAGTGGAACCATCCAGGTTCATGTTGGCTGGTTTAAAATGATCTCCACAAATACATACAGGTTTACCCTTCCTATCTACAATATATTTCTTTTGCCCAGTTCCAAAACGCAGAACAGGCCATTGTAAGGGGATGTTGATGTGAGTCATGGCAGACTGAAATGGCGAGGTCAACTGGAACTCAGAAGTGCTGTATGCCATGATGAGAAGTGAGAATAGGTGTAAAAGAATTGAGTTTACTGAGGAGCGCAGAATGCTGTTGAGACGCTGACCAGGAATAAGATCACCCAACACCTGTAATGGCTGCCCATACACCAACTCAGATGAGGAGGACTGCAGGTCCCCTTTCGGAGCATATTGAGCTCCGGTAGGACACACAGGGGATGATTGTGCCAACACTCGACCTTCAGAGCAGCCTTTAAGGAATGGTGAAAATGTTCATGTAGGCCATTGGACTGCGGGTGAAATGCTGCAATTTAACACCATTGCAGCCCAGAGGTTTGATGTGAACTGGGGACCAATGACAGAAGAAATATCTGATGGGATGCCAGACTGAAAGACCCAGATGCTGAACGCCCGAACCATGTCTGCAGCTGTCATCAACACAAGAGGGACAACCTCTAGCCACCTGGTGGTACAGTCCACCGTGGTAAGAAGGTGTTTGTGAATTCACATAAGCTGTTGTGAATTCCAAAATGCAGGCCAGATGGCATTGCTGCTGTGCAGCAGGCGCACCAGTAGGATTGCATTTGAAAGAGCTGATTTAGTGTTGTCACATGCTCTGGTCATGCCCAGTGACTGATCAAACATGCGATTGTGGCATTGCTTTTATGAGCTCGATACAAGGACAGCATAAGTTCAGCAGCTCGTGAAATGAAACAGTGGTAGAAATTCACCATACCTAAAATCTCTTGCAGTGGAAAAGTCATACTGGTGGCAACTTTTGACATGTAGTACCTTATTAGGAGTTGTGGTGGCTGAGAAAGTCAATAGTAGATAACCTGAACTGGCATTTAGTGGGGTTATTAATCACCCCATATTGGCTTAAGAGCTTGAAATGTGTGCAGAGATGTAATAAGTGTTTGGTTTCGGATGTGCTGGTGTGCCTTCCAGGTAAAATAAAGAAAATCTAAGTCTTTACACAGAGTCCATCAGCCGTTGAAAAGTCTGTTCTCCATTTTTCAGCTCAAACAGCATGTACAGAAACTCAAATAGGCCATATGGTGTTGTTTCACAGTTTTGGGAGTACCTGCAGTGCACACAGGCACCTCATGATAGTCCCTGAGGAAAAAAAATTATCTTTCAGCTAACAGTGCTGAAAATCCTGAACATGTAGGACCTGGTATTGATCAGGGGTGGTGGCCTCGTTAAGGCAGCAATAATCGCTGCATGGATGCAACCACATCGGTTATAGGGACCATGTGGAGGGGTGAAAGCCAATGGCTAACCGAGTTGTGTACAGTGCCAAGTATTTCCATGTCAGCAAACTCAGCCTTTGCACTGAGCCGCTTTTCTGAGCCCAGTCTTTGTGCACGGGCACAGATCAGCGAGCCAACTGTGGGACTGTGGTGCTCAACCCCATGCCTTGTGACTGTACTGGAAACATTGGGCTTGGTGAGGCTTGGGAATTTGCCCAGCAGGTGAGTGAAATTGCTCATCAAAGAGTTGTCATGGGGAAATTGCTGGGGGTACGGAATAATGACCCAAAGTCTTTTGCATCCACAAGCTGACAGTTCTTAAGATCTACTAACAGCCCTTTGGCACTGGGTAGAGGTCTAGAAACTTTAGGCAAGATAAAGTCCCATGTGTTGGGGCATCCACTGAAGCAGAGCATCACGTGTTGTGTCCCATTCGTCCAGATCCTGCTGCCATCGGCCACCTCTAGCAAGGGTCTGTCGCTGCCTGGCTTATAATCAATGATGGCAACACACTCACCTGAGCGTCCGTGTCACATAGGAAGCGTGGCCCTGAAAGGGTGTCCATAATGACCCTGACAGCTGGAACCCACGGTGTTCGCAGACCTCCGATGTCTCAGTGCCCTGGCACTGTCGAAGCTGCATGGCACTCGGCACCTCTTGGCATTCCTGCCAAAGCATGTGGATAAAAAACATAGACCAGATGTTGTTTGGTTCAGAGCTGTGGGCGTGAGTCTGCTGACAGGGCTTACTGAGACAGGGAAAACAGGAGGAACAATGCACCTCGGCCCGGCTGAGTGTAGACTGCCGGCCGTTTTACCCTATAGTCCTCAGGGGTGTATTAGCGAGGGCTGTGCAATTTTGACCAGGCAATTGCTGCACAAAGGATTCTTTAAAAATAAAACTAGGATGGCGATTGTCCTGAGAGAACACGATCTGAAGGCCTAGCGTCACCCATGACAGGCAAGGACAGCAAATGTTTGGCACACTCAGACTCAGGCGGTCTAAAAACTGTAATAGGTGAGTCTTCAGAGTGAGAAATTTATCACGTGCAGGCTGGTCTTCTAGTAGGTGTCACTCTGACTGCAGTGGAACTACTTAGCGATGTTGCAATGAATTAAAATGTGGTATTGTTCGTGGTGTTTTCTTGCAATGCAAACTGGACTTCTGCCTGTACAAGCCACTCGGCAGCTGCTCCCAAAACTCCAGCAGCTTTGAAGGGACTACGTTGGTTGAAATGTCGTTGAGTGGTTCTGGAATCATTCTAGATTGTCGGGGTCACCATTGTAGGATTTTGTGAATAAAACATGCAAGTCATTTGATGTGCTTAACAAAAGCAACAGTCCTTTATGAACAAACCAAAAACACTGATGTCATTATTTCAGACACCATCTCTTAAAGTGAACACAACACCTCGATGATGGTGTTTGTGAATTATATAGAACAGATTCTATCATGAACAAAGTGTCATTACATTACCCTGCATAACTACCCCTATAATGACATATAGAATCCCTGCACAAGCCAATAAGCAACAAGAATAGAAAACACTGGAAACATAGTCTTTCAACATGTGTGGAGAAAGCACATTGCTGACAGTTTAGACACGAACTCTTATTCAAAATAACTAGCATTTTAACAGGCTCGTGGCCATTGCATGTTGGAAAAATGGCTGTGGATTAAAAGCTAAAGGGCTCTTAATTTAAAAACAAAGTGGAAAATGGTGAAAATCCTAGGATAAAACTCATAGAGACAATGAATATAATGGAGAGGGGGAGGGTAGAGAGAACATTACTCCAATAGTAAAATCTCCAAATAGTTGATCATGTACAGATGGATAAATTGGCTTGCAAAAACAAAATATTAAAACATCAACTATTTTTTCCCTTCCCTGATAATGCTTGTGGTCTTATGCAAGACAAAATTCTGAACATGCCAATGTTTAAGTGAAAAGTGACAAACCACATGTCAACAACTTCATCAAAAGAGATGTGTGAGAGGAGCAATTACAGTAAACTCTAGAAACTATCACTTTCCCACCATTATCTTATCAAAGCACAATCTTCAACATGTTTCTTTTTACATAATATTGTATACAAGACTTTTTTCCAACATTTTTTTAAAATTTTTTTTATTAGTTTTTCAAAACATTTTACAAAATTAAAAACCCCAAATCCCAATGAGGAGCATTAATACAGAGCAAGGTTAAGCATACAATAACAATATGCTACACAGGAAGAGAATTTAACAAAAAAGCTCCTAAATTAAAGACAAGTGAGCTTAGTGTCCTCCCCAAACCCCACAACACAAGAAAAAAAAACAATTCCAGACCAACCACCACACAACATAGAGAGTATAAGTCCGGACAGTCAAACTCCCAGACTGTAAATACACTTAGCAACAGAGGATAATAATGCCTACTACCAGAAAAAAAAGGGAGCTGAAAGCAAGGGACTGAAAAGAAAAAAAAACCTAGTCAAGAGGAAGGTTATGAAAGTACTCGATAAAAGGCCCCCAGACCTTATGGAACTTTAAATCCGAATTGAGAACTGAATAATGAATTTTTTCGAGGTCCAAGCAGGCCATAATGTCGTTAAGCCATTGCGCATGTGTGGGCGGGGCAACATCTCTCCATCTAAGGAGGATCAAGCGTCTCGCCAGGAGAGAGGCAAAGGATAGTATTCGGCATTTGGTCGGACCCAGACATAAATCTGTCTCGCCCCAAAAACCGAACAGAGCAATTAAGGGGTTAGGTTCTAGGTGCTGATTCAGAATACCCGATAGTGTAGTGAAGACATCTTTCCAGAATTTCTCCAAGCTAGGACAGAGCCAGTACATATGGATGAGAGAGGCCACGCCCCTCTTGCATTTATCACAGAGCGGATTAATGCCAGGGTAGAATCGAGATAGTTTAGATTTAGACATATGGGCTCTATGAACAATCTTAAACTGTAAGAGACAATGGCGAGCACAAAGAGAGGTTGAGTTAACCAATTTGAGAACTGAATCCCAGCTCTCCTCGGATAAGGAGATATTTAAATCCTGCTCCCAGGCCATTTTAATTTTATCCACAGGGGCCCGTCGTAAGGCTGCTAGTTTATCTTGGATAATTGAAATTAAACCTTTACCTAGTAGATTAATGGAGAGAAATTTTTCGCAGGCATTTCAGGAAAGTTAGGAACTAAAGGAGCAGTAAAGTGTCGGATTTGGAGATATCTGAAAAAGTGAGCGTTAGGCAGGTTGAACTTAACAGAGAGCTGTTGAAAAGAAGTGAAGCGATTATCAATGAAGAGATCTTCAAAATGTCTAATGCCCTTCCTGTACCAAACATGGAATGCTGAATCGAACGTGGTAGGTAAAAAAAGGTGATTATGTGCGACAGGGCTAGAAACAGAAAACACCTGGAAACCATAGCATTTCCTGAACTGAGCCCATATACGCAAAGTGTGTCTAACCAGAGGATTAGCTATTGATCTGGGCAGACTGCTAGGGAGTGCAGAGCCAAGAAGTGCAGATATAGATAATTCTTTAGTGGAGCTCAACTCCATTGCCACCCAGTTAGGGCACTCGGGTTGACCGTGGAAGAAAGACCAGAAGGCAGCACAACGTATATTAGCTGCCCAGTAATATAAGCGGAAGTTAGGTAAAGCCATGCCACCCTCTTTTTTAGATTTTTGGAGGTGGATTTTATTAATTCTAGAGTACTTATTCTGCCACAGATATGACAAAATAATAGAGTCTAAGGAATCAAAAAAAGATTTAGGAATAAAAATTGGGATAGATTGAAATAAGTATAAGAATTTGGGGAGAACATACATTTTGACAACATTGATACGACCTACCAAGGACATAGATAGAGGTGACCATTGTACCAGACTCTGTTTTGTAACATATGAAAGGTTGACAAAGTTTTCACGAAAGAGATCTTTAAACTTCCTTGTGACTGTAATTCCAAGATAAGTAAATTGATTATGGACTACTTTAAAAGGGAGATCTCGAAATATTAGTTCTTGTGCTTCTTTATTAATTGGGAAAAGTTCACTCTTATGTAAGTTGAGTTTATAGCCAGAGATCTGGCTAAACTGGTCAAGAAGTGAAAACATTAGAGGTAAGGATGTAGACGGATATGAGAGAAAGAGTAGTAAGTCATCAGCATAGAGAGAGACTTTATGTTCAACACCCCCTCTCCAAATCCCGGTCAGTTCAGAACATTTTCGAAATGCTATCGCCAGAGGTTCTATAGCCAAATCAAAGAGAAAGGGACTTAAGGGGCATCCCTGACGGGTGCCACGTTTGAGATTGAATACTTGGGATTTCTGAAAGTTAGTTAGAACAGAAGCAGTAGGACACAGGTACAGCAATTGGATCCAAGAGATGAAACTTTGGCCGAGGTCAAATTTTCCTAAGACTGCAAAAAGGTAGTTCCACTCTATACGATCAAATGCTTTCTCCGCATCAAGGGAGATAACACATTCTGGAGTCCCAGTTGGAACTGAGTATAAAATATTAAATAGACGCCGAATGTTAAAAAAAGGGAGACGGTTTTTAATAAAGCCTGTTTGGTCATCAGAGATAATGGAGGGAATAACGGTTTCTAATCTATGAGCCAACACTTTAGCTAAGATCTTTACATCAACATTGAGCAGAGAGATCAGCCTGTACGAGGAACACTCTGTTGGGTCTTTGCCCTTTTTTAAAAGAAGAATAATAGATGCCTCATTGAAAGAGGGTGGCAATTTGCCGTAGTTAAACGAATCAGATAATACTGAAAGTAACTGAGGAGAAAGAAGTGAGGAGAATGATTTATAAAATTCCACAGGGAACCCATCAGGTCCAGGAGATTTCCCTGAGGACAGTGCAGAAATTGCAAAAGATATTTCTTCTAGTGATATAGGCGCATTAAGTTTGGCTTTGAAATCAGATGAAAGTGAGGGGATATTCAGATTCTGTAAAAATTGATTCACAGAGATATTGTCATTCAGGGATTCAGAGGAATAAAGCCGAGAATAAAAATTTTTAAATGCGTCATTAATTTCTAAATGATCCAATGTAAAGTCTCCGTTCTCCTTCCGGATCTTTGTAATATGTTGTTTGGCTTTAGAACACCTCAGCTGATTGGCTAGGAATTTACCAGACTTATCCCCATGAATGTAAAAGCGGCTCTTGCTTTTGAGAAGTTGGCGTTCGACAGGTTGAGTGGACAGAAGGTTAAATTTAGTTTGGAGTTCAACGCGCTTCTTGTATAATTCAGGGTTCTTAGTTTGGGCATATAATTGATCCACATCTCTAATCTGGTTAATGAGGTCTGCTTGATCTGCACGGGATCTTCTATTGAGATTTGCTGTGTAAGAGATTATTTGACCCCTCAAATATGCTTTCATGGCATCCCAGACAATCTGGGATGGCACTTCAGGTGATGTATTAGTGTTAAAATAGAAGGTTATCTGGTCTTTAATAAATTTTACGAAATCATCATCCGATAATAAAGTTGAATCGAACCGCCAGTGTTTGTTCCTCTGAGGGAGTCCGATAATAAAGTTGAATCGAACCGCCAGTGTTTGTTACTCTGAGGGAGTTCCAACCTTTATATAACACTGAGAATGTACATTTTATAACAGCAATATTATACTAACACCACAGGAATGTAAAAAATATTTTCCCCGGTACATTAAAATGTAAAATTTACATGTGTTCAAAAGAAAAATACTTAAAGAATTCTGTGACTGCAACATGTGGCTCCTAAGCTTTCTCTTTTTTGGGCCCATTGTTATCAAATTGATTCCAATATGATGATCAATGTGACCATGCATATTTGTGGCGCAGGTTATACCTGGTGCCACGTTGCTAAGGTCAGCCAACTGTTGCCAGAGATTCTTAGAATGGCAGATCATTAAATAACTCAGCCTTCAATACCAGCACTGTAAAACTGGAGTCTGATGCTTCCACTAATGAGCTCTCTCGAACTCACACAACTCAAAATATCTCTGTGCTTAGGAGGGACCCCAAACTCCTATCCTGCCACTGCTGTTTAAAATAATGAATTAATTACAGATTATTTGTTCCAAATCAACAAGTGTTTAGATTGCTCTAAGGTTTATCTTACAGTGGTCAATGTCTCCAGCAAGTAGTGTGCCTAGCACTGAAGGCTTTTGTCTTGACTTCGGGGTTTCTGCATGATCTAATTTACCCCAGACATGAGTGTGTTAGTGAAGATACCCCTGATAGTAAAGATAACATGATAACTCATCAGCACAGATAATATTAACAGATACTATGCAGATTAGAGAAAGTTGTTGGGAGGAAGAGGGGATAGATGATAGTAGGAAGACAGAACTCCCAGCAGTTGGCCACATCCACCAAAGCTGCTCAGGAAGTCTAAGCTTTGAGGATCTGCGGTTCAGTAGGAGGTTCTCACTAAAATCAACCGGGTGAGCACGATGAGGACAACTGTGCCATTCGCTTTCAATGAAATGCTGGACATTATCTTCTATACATCTGGCATCCAGCAGTCTGAAGCTGCAGACAGCTGCTGTATCTAACGGGCTGTCATTCACTGGTGCAAAGATGTAGTCAATTGTGCCCCCTATTGAGAAAGACCTGACTGCACACAATGCTTTGTGATGATGGCAGGCTCCTCCACAGGTGCAGTGCTTCTTGCCACACGTACACTCAGCTGCCCAGCAGCACTTCCTCAATGTCTGTCTACTGTGTGACTATATGTTCAGGTCCTGTGTCCTTGCAGCTCTAATGTTGCTTCCATTTTGCAATAAACATTGTGTTACTTGCATTTGAGCCACTAACACAGACCAAGGGCTTCCTGATGATGGTAGACCTCTAAACTCTTGAATTGGTCAATAAAGCCAACAGCCAGCTAATTGATAGACACCTGGTGTCCACTTTATTTGGTATGCGCGTTAATGCAAATATCTAATCAAGCCATCACGTGACAGCAACTCAATGCATAAAAGCATGGTCATGAGGTTCAGTTCAAACATCAAAATGGGAAAGAAATGTGATCTAAGTAATGGACTGTGGAATGATTGTAGATACCAGACAGGGTGGTTTATCTCAGAACCTGCTGATCTCTCGGGATTTACATGCGTAACAGTTTAGCGTTTATGGCGAATGGTGCAAGAAACAACAAGCAGCTAGTGCACAGCACTCCTGTGGGCAAAAAAATGTTTTGTTAATGAGAAAGGTCAGAGGAGGATAGCCAGAGTGGTTCAAGCTGATAGGAAGGTGACAATAACTCAAATAACCACACTTTACAATAGTGATGTGCAGAAGAGTATGCACGATATGTCAAAACCTGAAGTGGACGGCCTCAGCAGCAGAAAACTATGAGCATGCTCTCAGTGACCACTTTATAGGTGCAGGAGTTAACTAATAAAGAGGCCACTAAGTGTATAACTACCATGTTGCTACATAAAATGCAACCAAGCAAATTTGTAAATTCTTCCAAAAGTGGTTTGAAAAATAAATTAACGATTTTCCTATCATTGAAGGAGAAAATGAACAACTTTCATCAAAAGAATCGCTAAGAAATAAAATTCTATGTTGCTGCTGTAGGTGACTTAAATAACAAACTGGTGTGGATATCATCACAAGCCCAGTTGCTTCTTTGCCATCACAGCTGTCCATTCTGTTGACATAGGAGCCAAGAATAGAAATATCTGTAGACTATTTGTAGATTAATCACCCATATTACAAAGGGATACTGCAAGAAGTTTAGTCTTTGACTTACCCAGACACAAGGTTGCAGTCACAAGTTGCAGTAACATCATTTCTTAGCTGCAGGGAACCTGAAATGTACAAAATGAAATAAAGACAACCAAGTTGCATATTGCCATTCAGGTAAAAAAAATTGTTTAGATTAATTTGCAGCAGAACATAATCTAACAGAGTGAGAATAATTTCTACAAAGAAAAATCCTGCAAAATTTAAATGTTTAAATTTGGAAAACACCAGCAGCTTCAGTGAACTACAGTAATTCATTCAAAAGATTCACACACTTCTCCCTTCTGGCATTGGCCAATTCGCTATGCTGCCTGCTTTGCACACAATATCAATATCCTCACAATTTTTGCTGAAATGTTTTGATTGGTATAGCTCTGATATTGAAACATATGGCCAAAGATCTAAGCTCCCACTCTTCAAAATGAGTCTGCAGATCCAGTAATAATGGCAATGCCTTGATATTCTTACCAGCATCTTGTTATTTTAAAATAATCAAAGGGGAATTGTCTCAATCCTAAGTATAAAGAAAAATTAGGTCAAAAATATTGCTGAGAGATCTTCCACTGAATGATTTAAAAATTGCAGAGATCAATTATTAGCATGTAATTCTCTCTGACTTATTTCTAGTTACCTGTGGCTGGGAAAACTCTGATTATCCATGATTCCCATTAGTTCCATAGCTTTTAGTACAATTTCTGTTGACAAATAAATTATTTCCCCCCAATTATATATAGTGATTCTTAAAACAAGTTTCTTTGAATTGATATGTTCACTTATGCTCAGTGTGCAGTCTAAAATAGCTGGTGGAGGTCTGCGAGCCATAATCATAAGTTAAAAATGGCTCTAACTACAGTACATCATCCCAGTGCAACATTACAGAACTGAAATTGATAGATTATATCCACCAAAATAATTCCCTACTACAGGAGCACTTTACTGAGTTTTTACACTTTGCATGAACGGCGTCACAGGGAAACATCGTGGACTGGAGCCAAGCTTCTCAGTCAAAAAGAAGAGGTCTGATAAAGAATTTTATTAACGCCCCACATATTTTATAAAACAAGATTCACAATAATACATTGTAAGGACATTTGCATGTAGTAACTGGACACAAGTTCAAAATTTCCCTTTTCTGGTTTACAACACATCTGTTTTCTTTCTATGTTATTATCACTAGGTCATAGGTTTAGAGAGTGCAATTAGAGATTGCTGATAACCTGTAAATACATAATTAAATAACACTAAAACATTGGACCCCAATTTGATATAAGTGGAATTAATAGTCCTTTCTGTCAAATTGTCAAACTTTGGCCAAACAATTCTCCAACAAATATTCTGGCCTTATATTACATTGCTCAGAAATTACCACCTGAAATAAACTGCATAGTTGTACCATCTGAATTGCCAGCAAAGCAGCAAACCGACACCATTTAATGCTTTGAACAAATTATTTTAGTCACACATCGTCTGGCTGTTGAATCAACCTGAAGCACTCCATTGATCAGTGTAGAAATCGTCCTGTGTTTAATACAGTTGAACCTCTAACTTTTAATTGCCCAGAGCAGACCCTTGGAAGCCTGTTGTTAAAACTATTCATAAAGAAACTCTAAGGTGAAGTTTTATTTGAGAGTGACTACAAAACTCAAGGAGGAATCTATGATGCGTGTTGGTTTAAGCTCTGGTGCGTTAGTGTCTTCTACTGCCTGAGTGCAGGTAAATTCACATGTAGTCAGTTATAAGGTAATCTATATGATAAATTTGTAGCTGGTAAAAGACCATAAAATGAAACAGAAAAACAAAAACAGCTCAACCATTGTGCCTCAATGGCAATCTGCTGCATTGTTTTCTTACATAATCTTTTGTAACTACAGTATAAAATATCCCCAAATGTTATTTCTTGTGCGTAATGGAGTTCATGATCCAAACTAACAGATTGCTTCTCCTGCCATATAGAGGTACAGTCATTAACAAAAGTTTAACAAAGTTCACTCCCGATTTACGCTGAGTAATATTCGAAGTTTGACATTGAGCAGCCCACACTGTATACTACTACTACTAATACTGAAATCACTGGAACTCAATGACTAGATGTTGAAGCAAATAAATTACATGTCCATGTGCACTTTATTTTTCTGGTTCTTTATTGCGTTCTCTAAACATTTACCAATTGTTGCTCTCGAGACTTTTTAAAATATTACTTCCAGTTGAGGAATTATATGCAGAATTAAAAGGGCTAAAACCGAACCGACTTATTTGCAGCTTGGCTAATAATGTTGCAAAGATAACTAATGTCGAGCTTGTTACATGGGAAAGGATGCCTAGCAAAGATCAGAGTATGTATGTGATAACGAATGTATAACAGCTGCCCCACACTGTACTGTACTCGCGTGCTCACCTGATTGCAGGTTTTCCCAGAATCTGTGAGCGGGGACTGTTTTGTCAACTGAGCGACGCAAGCTTGCTAATAAACAGTACAGTATGTACTTTTTAAATAAAGTGTGTTTGACACTGATTTCCGGGTCTGGACCTAAAGACCTCTGGTAGAGAGGCAGATGGAGATCTTGGCGCAGCAGCGAGCAGGTTCCAATGTGGTAGACCTCTCGCCAAAACTGAATAAGTGGACGAACGGACCATTTTGGGGTAAATCAAAGACGAACGGGCCCACAAGGTAAGCTTTAACCTTGGATCCTCTCTGCTCTCTGACGATTTTGTTTGTTCCCCTATTTTGGCAAGGAAAAATCCACTGATGGGGCCCAAAGGGAATAAAGAGGAGTCCCCCGGAATACTATGGGTTCGCACTTTAACAAAGAGGAGGTGGGGGAGTAGTTCGTTACAGAAAATAATGTACAAATATCCAGACAATGAAAAGAAACTGAGACAGATGTCATTTGAATTGTCTAAACATCTGGGGAAAGACAATTGGCCTGCAGGAGGAAACATCTGATTTAAATTTAATATGGAAAGGGAAGGCAGGGAAAGAGTAAGGTCGCCTGATTGGCCTATGGCGACAAGAGGCAAAAATAAAAGAAGAAAGACATAAATTAAATCGTTGGACCGATAACGCTAAGCGAAGAGGGTTAGATGTACGTGATAAAAGAGGCAAACCTAGGAGCTGGCAAGAGTTGAGAGAGATTTGTGAAGAATGGTGTAAGGGATAAAAACAGACAAAGGAGATGGAGAAAGAAATTTTATCAGAGACAAAACATTCTGGCCATTTAAGAATAAAAAAAGGGAAACGGAAAATAAAAATAATTCTGGGGCACCCCGCCAGACATACCGACCGATTCCCAAACGATACTGATGATGATGATGATTGGGAATGGGTAAGGCGATCTAATAATCCCGCCGTACTACCTACAACTGCATCGGTGCCTGTTTTGCCACGGTCAGGTTCCCTACCCCCATATGGTTCTCCCCCTGGTGCCCCAGTCGCCAACTCGACAGTCATTGCATCGCCACCGACCGATGTAGTTCCTCCGGAACGGTTGCGAAGCCCAATACCCGTTTCTGCCCGCACACGCAGTCAGATTGGACCTCTCCCGGACTAGACCTCTGAACAAGGGCCATTGGTTTTACCGGGACCGATACAAACTCTGTATCAATTGCCCATAAGGACAGTTCATAACCCAGAAACCGGACCACCTACTATGCAAATCCATAAGCGCTGGACCCCTTCCGGACTCTGTGATTACTGAATGCCGCCCCGACAAAAAAGGTCAACCCCAAGGGTTCTGTGATTATTTAAGAATTGTCCTGACTATTCCGCTAACTCCCGAGATTTGTTTTCCCACCCCCGGCTATGGCCACCCTTACTCCTACTGATCAGACACGATTCACTACTTGGCCTGGACATGACAACTACGACCAGTTAAGCGCGACCTGTCAAACCAAACCGCGGATGAGTGAGAATATATTGAACGCCTTGTCCCACGTTCTGGCCCTCTCCATAAATCTAAGAGTGTAAACCCAGGAAAGGTGAGACCCCTGATGATTTCCAGAATGTTTATTCTGCACGATCGGGAGGTCAGCTGTACGCAGCAGGCAGGGAACCCGTCCCACAGTACTGTGTCTCCTCCTCCAAGCCCTGCCGGGCAAGGTGGCCGACAGAGTTAAAGTCAACAATAAGAACTACCGTAGTTAGAATCCACCCAAGCTCCAGAAAGCCATTTTAAATGAGTTAGTAGTTCACAAAGTATTTCTAGGAAAGCTGTAAATCCGACAGACGTTCATTATTTGTCATTGTAGCTGTATTAGCAATCTTTGGCCTTGTCAGAAAGAAATGTCCAGTTCAGTCATTCAAAACAAACCACAGAGGCCATCTAAAGGGAGAAACGTTCATTAAAATTTTCAGTGGGTGGCTGGAGCAATCTACTATATTTTAATATTTGTTTTCTTTCCTTGTGAGGAAAGGTTGATTTTTGATTTTGTCCAATTCTGAACAATATAAGCACACTACATTATAATCTTTTTTTAAAAAAATCTAGTGTGTTAGTTTGTCAGAAATAAATATTTATTTGTTTTTAAAAGGTTTATAACCCCCATGGTTAATACACTACGCTGACTCAGATGCGTAAATTCCTGGGCCTTGTCAATTCCCGCCGCACTAGGTATGAGGTCCTTCTCCTACAGAACCTCCTTCTCCAACACAACCTCCTTCTCCATTTTTTCCCGTTCTACTGTGAACCCAGCCACCTTTTTAAAATGCCCTCCTGAGCGTCTGGATTCACTACCCCATGACTGTGTAACCAATTGACTGAAGTCCGACCTGACATGACTGACGTCCCCCTCGCTAACCCGGACTTAGTCTTCTATGTAGATGGGATCTCCTTTATAGACAACCAAGGCCAGGCTATGCTCTTGTTTCCGCCATAGAAACCGCGGAGTCTGCTTCCTTTCTTTCTCCTCACTCGGCGAAGCGAGCTGAACTCTTTGCACGCACTGGAGCATGCATCCTAGCCATTGGAAAATCGGCCATTATTTTTACCGACTCTAGATGTGCCTTTGGAGTCGCCAACTTTGGAAAACTAGGGGTTATGTTAGCTCCTCTAGTATGCCCAAGGCTAATAAAACTTACATTAACAACCTTTTGTCCGCCATCGTGTCTTCCTTCACAATCGGCCATTATTAAATGTTCTGCACGCACTAAAGAGATTGACCGTGGAAACAACAGAGCTGACTCGGATGCGAAACAAGCTGCCCTTATTGTTCCCCAAATGACGAATCGCCGGGGTAAAAATGAATCTCCCGTTTCCGAATCAAAGGGTATGGCTGGAATTGAGGATGTGCGTGTTTTACAGAGGGACGCCTCTGGAACAGAGAAAGCCACCTGGGAATCGGCCGGATGTTTTTTTATTCATCGACCGAGGACATTTGGCTTACTCCTGCCCGTCAGGTCTGCGTACCAAAACTATACTAGGCTATATTGTAGATTCTGTACATACCAATACTCACCTTGGCAATGTTTGGAATCATGGTAGAGCCAGGACCTGGAGAAAGTAGCAGAGAATGTTGCTAGACAATGTCTGATACGCCAAGAACATAATCCAGGAAAAGGCACCCCATGCCCAAAGGCATATATCCTGTTGCCAAGATACTCTTTCTGCCAACTACAACTTGATTTTATTGAATTACCGCATGTGCACTGATACAAATCTTGTCTTGTAATTCTTGGTATTTTTAGAAGATAGATTGAAGCATATCCTACCACAGGTAACAAAGCCAGTACTGTGGTGTGTATTTTCTTGAAAGAAATCATTCCCAGATTTGGGGTACCAGAGCAAGTTGTTTCTGACATTGGCCCTCATTTTGTGGGCAAGATTAATAGCCAACTATGCCAGGCTCTGGGTATTAAACAGACATTCCATTGCCCCCACAGACCTCAGGCCACCAGCCTGAATGAAATGGCTAATGAGATGCTGAAAAACAAATTGGCTAAACTAGGACAAGAAATCAGTCAAAATTGGCTCAAAGTGCTACCTATAGTCTTGTTCCAGATGAAAACTCATTATCAGAACAAACATGGTCTGTCAGCAGCCAAAATAGTATATGGCAGTCTGTTAAGAACACCCTGGAAAACTGGTTTGCTGACCCCAAAATTACCCGAGATGGACCTGAATCAAATGTCGAATGAAATTATAGGGTATATCCTGGCGCTAACCAAATCTCTCCAGGTCTTGCATTGGCAGGTGAAGGAGGGCCACTGAGAAGGAAAGGAACTGGAAAATGAACATTGAGTTCGCCCAGGAGACTTTGTTCTTGTAAAGAACCATCTTAGAAGGAGGCTTGAGCCTCACGGGAAAGGACCCCACCAAGTGTTACAGACCACTTCAATGGCAATCAAGCTACAAGGACTTCCGAAATGAACATATCTAGGACACGTCAAACGTGTGCATTCATGACTAAACTATCACTGTCTATACTTGTAATCTTAAGCACTTGTATTGTAGTGGCCAAGCCAAACATCTTTCTGTTGCTTTGCTATGGTTATGCTGGGAAAATTAACTCATCTGCCTGCTGGGTGTGTGCAGCGATTCCTCCCCATGGGAATATAAGTGTTGCCCTAATAGCCATTCTGCTGAAGAGCAGTGAACAAGAGTCAGTCTGGGCCTTTTCTAATGACACTCAGACTAGAGAGGCCCAACATTGCACTAGTGATAAGATGGGAGACTGTAGATGCCACTGCTTTGATGATTGGTACATTCGTTTCCCCCCCCCCCCTCCAGAAAAAAGCCATCCGATGGGGAGGTCAGACAGCATGGCCCTCCACCATTGTCAGATCTGACCAACCAACGAATACCATCTGCTACTGTAATTTCAAAGGTAAGGGGATTTACTTTCTAGGCAATAGCACCTGTGCCATTTATACAACAGCCAAACCACCACGCCCCCTGAACAGAACTCAATGGGTTTACTGGGAAAGGGCCTACTTGTGGCTCCCAGGAGAGACAGTTAGCCGATGGGACACCCAACAAGAGAGCAGAAATTGGATGAGATGCTGCTTCCTGGCTTTCCTTGTACCCTACATGCAAATGCTGAAAATCCTGGACCAGCACCCTTCCCTCCTATGGCAAAAGCAAGGAATCTCACAACCTGAGCGCTTATGGAGATGGCTTTCCCCTTCTACAGGGTGGCAGCAATTCAAGGGAAATCATCAACCTGGCCGCAGTCTTGGAGGAAATGGGCAATCGTACCACTAAGACCATGGATGGTGTCCAGGATCAGATGAGGGCCATCACCGCTGAAATGATGGCGCTAGGACAGACTGTTTTGCAGAACTGAATGGCCCTTGATTTTGTGTTTCCCCCAGACATTACAGCTACAACACTCCAATGGTCCACAACAGGCAAGCTGGCATATGTTGTGGAATTGACAGTACCATGGGAAGATGGTGTTGAAGAAGCTTATGAGAGGAAAAAGACCAAGTACTCTGAACTGACAACTGAAGCTGCTCAGAATGGCTGGAAGATCAAGATTTTCCATGTAGAAGTAGGATGCAGGGGATTTGTTGCTACATCTACAACCAGTCTATTGAAGAAGATGGGGGTGAGGGGTGTCTCCCTCCAACAAGCAATCAAGTCCTTGTCAAATGCAGCAGAAGAAAGCAGCAATTGGATTTGGATTAAAAGGAAAGACAACAACTGGGCTGCAAGATGAAGACAGGAGGGTACGGAACTGAGGGGGGTGTATCTGGGACACCAGGTATCACCGTTGAGCCCTCTGAAGACGTCATGGGCTTATCAACGAAATGTCAAAGGAGGGTGCCCACCTGATGACCCTGATGACGTAGTTACCCTCCTCGTCACCACTCCAAGCCTACTGCCAACATCGAGAGTGCTGACTTTATCATAGGGATTGAAACATCAAGTCCGATTAACTCTACTGGCTGAAAAAGGAGGCACACGTGCCGTTACAAGACAAGAGTGCTGCACCTACATCCCAGCAGAGAACATGACCTCTCTCTCCGTTCACATTCAAAATGACGTAAATAAAATCCAGAAAATCAGGGCCGACCTTCATGGCTTTAGCTCAAAAGGAGGATTGTAGCCCTTCAGTAGCATCTTCGCAGGATGGAGCAGTATACTGCTACATTATGCTATAGTATACATAATAATCAGAGTATGTATGTGATAACAAATGTATAACAGCTGCCCCACACAGTACTTAGGTGCTCACTTGATTGCAGATTTTCCCAGGCTCTGTGACCAGGGGCTCTGTTTTGTCAACTGAGTGATGCAAGCTTGCTAATAAACAGTATGTACTTTTAAGTAAACTGTGTTTGACAATTATTCCCTGGGCTGAACCTACAAGGTAATGGGGCAATAGCAACAAAGTAGGCAGGCACATTAATAAGGACACAAGACAAGAGTCAACTGTGTAAAGCTTCAGATGGAAAAATGTATACAGACTTTCTCCAAAAAATAGAACTTAAGGGTCCATTTGTTCAGACTATTCTCAAAGTTGAAAATGAGATGGGTAATCAGAATTAATAGCTGAATAATGTCCATCTGGGATTGAAAAGCCTGTAGATTGGAGGAGGAAAGTGTGACACAAAAGAAGAACGTCCAGCTACAATAAATTATGCATGTAGTTAGTTACCTGAAGAGGAGGAGTTGTAGTATAACCAAAGGAGCAAGGTATAGAAAGAAAGAGCAGAGAATGCTAGCCCGTCATTTAGGATGGGCGGCAAAAAAAAGTTAGTCAAAACAGCATTTAGGATGGGACTTCAAAGTCTGCAAGAATTAACTACACAAAAGTATAAGGACAATATAAAGTGAGAAAAGATAACTGCAGAGTCCGTTTCATTTGCTGAACAGGGAGAAAAGAGTATTGAAGGAACCTATCTAGATCTTGAGGAAAAGGCTCACATTTTGTTTAATAGTTAAGATATTAGAAGAGAGGAGGGAGAGAGAGGTTTTACTCACAGCACAGCGAAAACAAGGATCCCTCAGAAGACAAAGTTGCAAGAAACTGGAGAGCAATTAACTTGATATACTTTAAGGAAGCAATGTCCCTGTGGTGTTTAAAAAACAAATAGCATTCGATTTAAATATTTTCAGAGATATAGACATTTTTTTTAAAAAAACAGATGCAATGCTCTTATGTACCCAAATGGAAATCAAGAACAAGAAAAACCACAAAATCTATCATTTACGTGGAAGTAGAATTGTGTAAAAGTGGTGGGGGAAGATTGCGTGCTAGCAATGAAATTGTTTTGAATGTTTCTACTATTAGCAAGTTTAATTTCAGAACTTAAATAATATATTTCAAATACACATTGACATGCCCCAAACATTAGATCATCTCCTAAAAACACAAAAGATACTGCAGATGCTAGAAATCCAGAGCAACACACACTTCTCTGGAAGGAGAAATCGACACTGTTCTGTAAAAATGTTATTCCCTTTTTTCCAGTTTCTTCGTCTCCATCGCATTTGTTCCTTGGATGATGCTTTCCTTTCCAGGACATCAGAGAATTCCTGCATCTTCAAAGAACAGGGTTTCCCCTCCTTCACTATTGATGCTACCCTCACCTGCATCTCCTCCACTTCCTGGACATCCGTGTTCACCCCATCTTCCTGCTGCCTTAACAGAGAGACTTCCCCTTGTCCTCACCTACCATCCCAGAGTCTCCACATCCAAGACATTCTCCGCAACCTCCACCATCTTCAAAGAGATCCTGCTACCAAACACACCTTTACTTCCCCTCACTCTCCACAGGGATCGCCCCCTCTATGATTCCCTTGTCCAATCATCCCTCCCCATGAGTCCCCCTCCTAGCACTTAACTACCGCCCCCCAAGTGACAGAATGCTACTCCAGCCATTTATATCCTCCTTCACCTCCCTTCTGAGCCCCAAACTGTCCTTCCAGGTGAGGCAACACTACACCTGTGAATCTGTTGGGGTTGTCTATCATATCTGGTGCTCTCGTTGTGGCCCCTTCTATATTGGTGAGACGACGTAAATTGGGAGACCGCTTTGTGGAGCACCTCCTCTCCATTCACCAAAAGCGGCATTTCCTGGTGGCCAACCATTTTAATTCCTATTCCTATTCTGACGTGTCTGTCTATAACCTCCCTTCTTGCTACGATGAGGCCACTCTCAGGGCGGAGGAGCAATACCTCATAATCCATCTGGGTAGCCTCCAACCTGATGGCATAAACATTGATTTCTCCTTTTGCTAAAAATTTCCTTTCCACTTCCCTCTTCTTCTATTCCCCTTGATGACTTCTTACCTCTTCTTTTCTCCTCACCTGGCTATCACCTCCCCTGATGCTCCTCCTCCTGCCCTTTCTCCAACGGTCCACTCACCTCTTCTATCAGATTCTTTCTTCTCCAGCCCTTTACCTTTCCCACCCACCTGAGGTTGTCCTCTTTCCCTCCCCACCCCACCTGCCTTTTTATTCAGGCGTCTTGCCATTTCCTTTCCAGTCCTGATGAAGGGTCTGGGCCTGAAACATTGACTGTTTACTCATTTTCATAGATGCTGCCCGGCCTGCTGAGTTCCTCCAGCAGTCAGTGTGTGTAGATCATCTCCTGTTACCGGTAGAAATACATCTTCATAATTGATTGCAAGAAAGCTAAAACTGCACAAATAGCAAGATTGATTTTAATATAATTAATCTCACACACTGGATTACTGTAAAAGTTAACCGTATCTTCAAGTTCTCTCAGATTATCCTCCAATATCAAGGAAGAAAAGTTGGTAAGAAATGTATGCAGAAATGAGAACCAGCATCAGGGCATTACTGTGATCAGGAATCCTTCAGACAGCCCAAAGCTTACTGGAACATTAACATACTAAAATAAATTATAGATGGTCATACCCATTGGAAAATTTAGCGAACCCCTGCCTAAACCAGTTGGGAGAGATCCATCTGTTGGGGGATAGATATAAGAGAGGCTGAGAGGCAGGAGGGAAGCATGGGGCTAATAGTAGCCAGAGGCACAGCGATTAGAAATATAAAATACTGCAAGGATAGATCTATCTGCCCCTCGAAAGATGACAGTGACAGATTACTCCACTCAATTTCAATTTTTGAGCAGAGGAATTAGATAGATAGATAGATAGATAGATACTTTATTCATCCCCATGGGGAAATTCAACTTTTTTCCAATGTCCCATACACTTGTTGTAGCAAAACTAATTACATACAATACTTAACTCAGTAAAAAAAATATGATATGCATCTAAATCACCATCTCAAAAAGCATTAATAATAGCTTTTAAAAAGTTCTTAAGTCCTGGCGGTAGAATTGTAAAGCCTAATGGCATTGGGGAGTATTGACCTCTTCATCCTGTCTGAGGAGCATTGCATCTATAGTAACCTGTCACTGAAACTGCTTCTCTGTCTCTGGATGGTGCTATGTAGAGGATGTTCAGATTATTGCCCCATACCTATCACAAGTGGGAATCTGGATATTTGGTAGCTGATGACTTTCGATCTGACAATAACTTCAAATAAATACTAATACCAATATTTGCTCAACAAAATGACAGCAGTGAAAACCAATTTCGCTTGCTTAAATATACCCAAAGCGAAAGCCAGCCGAATTATCAAGTTGTTTGGAAACACTTGCTCAACTTTTTCCAGTGTTCAGAATTGGCATATATCTTCAGCGGGCGGTTTCGTCTCCTTTCGGAATCCGATTTGCATTCATTGATCTACCAGCATTAAAAAATGCACCAGAATTGAAGCTTTGACTACTGCAAACAAATTAAAAACGCGTGAGTGATCTTATCTTCTGTTTGTTTGTAATCACAATTATATTCTGCTAAAATGTTACAATGTAAAGCAAGGCGTGGTCTTTAAAACAAGTTTTCGGCAAAACTTTTACCTGCAGACGTAGAATAGTGTAACTAGCACGGAGCTATGCAAAAAGCACGATACCGCTAACGGGCCAGCATTGATGTGCAGAGGGTTTAGCCCTTCTTACACTCAAAAACAAGAGGGTGATACCATCCATTGCACGAATCAGTATTCCTCGAAATGCAAACGTCTCTAATCACTCATCATTCTTTATTTGGTATTAACGGATAGAAAGTAAAGCAGATCTTTGAAAGAGCAAACTAGATTCTTCACCAAATTAAATCAGATAAATTTAATCCCAGCAAGTTTCGTTTCACATAAACTTTTATATTTCATTTTTCCTGCAAGATCTGAGTGCCCTGCAGACGGTATTTCATATGTCTGACATCTAAAATACGCTCCCCGCTGACAGCTCTCTCTCCAAAAGTAAACGAAAACAGTCTCTTAAAACTTACATGCCGCAGCTCTTATCCCAACTCCTGTCAAAGATTTACAGGCTCCCTCAGTGCAAGAATCACTCTGCGAACATCAGGATAGCCGTGATGCGAGTCCATGCCGGTACGGCAACTAACAGTCGGGGTTACCGCGACACAGACAGTCGAGAATGCAGCGAGCCTTTCCTCTTACCTCACGGCAGAAGAGCGGCCACGCAGAGCCCGTGGCTGGCTGCCCCGAGCCCGGCTGCTGCTTCACTGACGTTAATTCACACGTGGCTACTGCACCTCATTCCCGGCACTGAAGAGCAGTTTACAACAACTCCGTGTCGACACGGATCAGAAGACGGGCGCTGAGTAATATAGCGAGGAAGTGGGTAGTGACTGCGTCAGACACAGATCCGAGAGGGCAAGAGGTGGGCAATTGCATGAGCCGAATACCTAAGAGGAGGTATGATGAACACAAACATATGGGCGATGGAGGGCTTGGGACAAGGACACTGACAGGTCGGGATTAGGCTATCACCGGGCAGAAAGCAAAGAAACTGAGACACGATTCGTGTTATTACGATCAATTGAGGCAAGTTTACACTTTCAGGAGAAGGGCGAGAAGGGGGAAAAAGAAACAAGCCAGTCATCTGAAGCCTTTCAATAACGTGGAAAGAAAACAGATCTGTAAGAGACGAGCATTGGCATCAGTTGGGCACACATGTGATTTAACCCAATCCATAATCAATACAATAATGGGGGAACTGCTATAAAAAGAATGAAATTGGGCAGTGAAGTGTATTACATAGTATGTGCTGTACATAGTAACGGATGTATGAATAATTGCAGGTGCACGACCAAAAGGTAACAAACATCCCTGCGAATTGATTGATTAATAAGCATCTATAGAAATGATCGGAAAAGCCACGTATCAATCACTTATAGCTTGGATTGGGAGCAATATTCATAGCTGTACAACGGATCAGAAGATTATGCGAAATTCTAACATCAGGAGTTTTGAGCAGTTTCAAAAATTTTAACGATAATTTTAACGGCAATGCCTTTTCTGAATTTATATTAATTTCGCCTTTAAAAGCAAGTATGCGAACAGCGTTTCCACCATTGTTTCCACGGAGAATTTTATTTTGCAGTATATTTTCTTTATATTAATTAGGCCTACCTGTTGTAAAAAATACTAGTTTGATAAATGCTGTTTTTAACTGTAAGTAGATAACAGAATGTTCGTGTTATACCGGAGACACATCTGATTACAATTACATAAACTTTTTTCCACCACAATTTGCAATTTTCATATTGGTATTCTTCCCCAAGACATGGGAATAATACAGCTTTTGTAGATAGCATTCTGTAAAGCTTTCACAATCACATTACTAGATATATATGTTTTACTAGCATTGGCAATTTTCAGGAATATAAGAAAATGGGCACTTTCTGGCTAATTTCAAACAAGGGTTTCAAAGCAATCTTAGTTATTAAGAAAGGGGAAATGGGCCTCCCTTAGTTGGTACAATGCCATAGAATTACAAAATGATATAGGCACAAAAGAAGGCCATTGTGCCTGTTATGTAGAAGAGCCATTTGACTAAACCCACTACCCTGCTTTCTCCCTTAGCACTGCATGTGTTTTCCCTGTGAAGTATTTGTCTGATTCTGTTTTGAATACTAATAATGAAGATGTTTTCAGCAGCTTTTTTAGGTAAAGCATACAAAACCACACTACTCATTTAAATGAAAAGATTGTAAGATTGTGTCTTTTGGCTACCAAGAATTCTGCTACTGGAAAGAGATTCTTCTTGTTTTAATAAACTATTTATGATTTGAACACCTTTGAACTTTTTCAATTTTAAGAATAACAACCACTGTTTGATCTCTCACCTGAGGATTATTTCATGCCCTGATACTATATAGTAAATCCTCTCTGTTCCTTCTCCCAGTCTTTGACATACTTCTTTCCAAAATTGTGATGTTCACGATTGAACACAATTTAGACTTAACTAGTGCTTAGAAAGATTTACCATTTCATCAACAAAAGATAATCTGTAGATGCTGGAAGTCCAAGCAACACACACAAAATGCTGGAGGAACTCACCAGGCCAGGCAGCATCTATGGAAAGAAGTACAGTTGACATTTCAGGCCAAAGCCCTTCATATCATATCCTGTTTACCATATCATCCTAACTTTTATACTCCTTACTATTAAAAATCCAATTATGTTGTTTATAAATGTAATATTTATCATTCAAAGACTTATTGCTCATTGTGAGACTGTGCTGAGCACAACCTGGCCACCATGTTTCCAATATCATAACTGCAGCTACACTTCAAGAGAATGGTAATTGCTTCAGAGCAACTAAACATCATTAAACAAAATACAATAAAATGCAGATGCTGTAAATGTGAAGTAAAAGCAGAAAATATTAGAAGCACTTAACAGATGAGGCAGCATTTATGAAAAAAGTAACAGGATTCACATTTCAGATTTTTCAGATCCTTTGTCAAAAGTTGGAAAGAGAGATAAAGTGGCGTTTTTTAAATCACAGGGAAGATTATGGATGGATGAATACAACAAAAATATCTGTCATATGGTGAGGCCAGACCTGTAATAGGAATGAGTTGTCTGATCAAAGGACATGGAAGCTTTAGAGAGGGTGCAGAAGGGATTCACCACAAAGTTGCTTAGATTGGAGTGCATTAGTTACAAGGAGAGGCTGGACAAACTTGTGTCTTCTGGAGCAATAGAGACCGAGGGGCAACCTGATAGGAGTCAATAAAATGAGGAGAGGCAGAGATAGATAAACAGCCAGGGTCTTTTTTACCCCCCAGGGTGGAAAGGTTAAATACTAGAGAGCATAGTTTCAAGGCAAGAATTGGGAAGTGTAAAGGAGAAGTGCAAGGTTTTGTTTTAAACATACAGAGTGCTATGAGCCTGGAACATGCTGAAGGAGATGAGGTAGAGGTAGACATGATAGTTACATTTTAGAAGCATTTAGACAGACACATGACCAGGAATGAATGGGGGGGGGGGGGGACAGACAATATGTAAGCAGGCAGGATGAGTTTAAATTGACATTATGTTGACATAGACATGGAGAGCTGAATTACCTGTTCCTGTGGTATACCTATACTCTGTGGACTAATGAAGGCAGGTGAAGTCCTTGTGGAAAAGCAGTTTCAAAAGTGAAAAAGCACTGATCAAAACATTGAAACACACAAGGTAAAAGACCCTTGAGTTTCTGGAAATCAGGCAGAATATATTAACAATGACTGGAAGGGTTTTTTGAGAAATAGTTTCCACATTTCTATCTGTGAATCTCTTTTATATCTTCAGCTCAATTAAGTACAATGATTCATGTCTAACTCCTAACAAATTGCATTGTTATCATTTACCCTTCAAGAAACAAACTTGAATATCGTCTTTTCAGGGCTTCAACTTATGTTATCCCCTTCTGTTGAATCTATACCTACCTTAATTTCAAGGATCCTAATGGACATATAAATTTTAAAAGTCACAATCACGCTTAACATTTCTCTTGTCAGACATATTCAAAAGAAATCCAAATCTTAACTACTGTATTCTTTTCTCTCTAGATTTTCTTCAACTCAACATTTTTCTGTCTTCTTCCACTGAAAGTAAGGATTTGTGCTAATGTAGGAATCCACATATAATATACAATAATGAAAAGTCTTACATTTATATGGTATCATTTACAACCCAATGTCATTTTCTTTCAATAATTGACTTTCTCTGACACGTAGGCAATGCTATACTGAACAAGACAATGATAGTAGCCTAAATTTTCCACAGGCAATATCCCAAGCAAATATAGACCAAATGCCCTTTGAGCAATCAACAAAATTTAGAAATTGAAGCAAGGATAACATATCAAAAACAAATAAAATACTGTCTGACTTTCAAGATGTTGCCGTGATTAACATCATTAAAGTAGGAGTCCTTCTCCATAGATGTGAACAGTAGAAAGAGACATACCCACAAGGAGAATAATATCATGAGAGAGGGATAATCTGCATATCTGATAAGATCAGAGATCGGAGCATATGCAGTCAAAAGTGTTCATCTCAAAGAATTACTCCATTGTATACCTGAGAAGAAATATTCTGATTAAAATATATTTATTTGTTATACATCTGCCAGCTCTACAGAATTACAGTTTCACTCCATGTCATTTGTACTACTGGGTCGACTTTGCTGCAGATTGATACAGCAGCAAAGACTGTACTATAAACTTGAGAGAATTGATTATGGGGAAAATTAATATAGAATGGGATCTCTGTGAGACAGCATGGACTTGGTGGGCTGAAGTGGCTTCTCATTCATAAAGACCTATGGCTTCTAAGATTCAAGTTTCAAAGAACATTTGAAAGAGAAGAAACGGAGGTGTTTAGGGAAAGAAATATTGAGGACAGAGCTTTGGCCAAAGTAGTTCATCCACTGATGATACAGTTACGGGAGCTGAGGTGGGTAGCGATTGGAAGCAATGTAGAGATTTCGAAGAGCTGTCACTTCATGTTAACAAGCAAGGGCCAAGCAATTCATTAACAGCTCTGAAAAGTGGACACACATTCTAAAATAGTGATATTGCTGGACTGGCAGTGCATTGGTAGAGGGTGCCAGTACAGGATGAGATGCAAGTGAGAGAATGAGAGTTTAGATACAGATCACATGTATTTGAATGTGCTCAGGCAGTGGTGGGTAATCTGTCATGGGGTCAGAGTAAATTGACACTAAGTGGCTACTTTATTAGATACATTTATACACCTGCTTGTAAATGTAAATATCTAATCAGCCAATTATGTGGCAGCTACTCAATGCGTAAAAGCTTGCAGACATGGTCAAGAGATCCAGTTCAAACATTGGAATGGGGAAGAAATGTGATTTAATTGACTTTGACTGTGGAATGATTGTTGGTGCCAGACAGGGTAATTTGAATATCTCAAAACCTGCTGATCTCCTGGCATTTTCACACACAAATCTCTAGAGTTTATGGAAGATGGTGTGAAAAACAAATAAGAACACCCAGTGAGCAGCAGTTCTGTGGACAAAAATGCATTGTTAATGTGAGAGGTCAGAGGAGAATGGTCAGAAGCTGACAGGGAGGTGACAATAACTCAAATAACTATGCATTACAACAGTGGTGTGTAGAAGAGAATCCCTGAACACACAACACGTCGAACCCTGAAAGGATAGGCTACAGTAGCAGAAGACCACAAACAGGATGAAGAGGTCAATACTCCCCAATGCCATTAGGCTTTACAATTCTACCGCCAGGACTTAAGAACTTTTTAAAAGCTATTATTAATGCTTTTTAAGATAGTGATTTAGATGCATATCATATTTTTTACTGAGTTAAGTATTGTATGTAATTAGTTTTGCTACAACAAGTGTATGGGACATTGGAAAAAAGTTGAATTTCCCCATGGGGATGAATAAAGTATCTATCTATCTATCTATCTACAGGACATATCTAATAATGTGGCCACTGACTGTAGGTTCCCATTTCCACCATTCGCTGGGAACCTCAGTGGGAACAATCTTCAAGGAAGCTATAAAATTTCATACATATGCAGTACAATGCTAACATGTGCACAAAGGGCATTGTCAGTGTCATCAATCACCTTCCCCTAAGGGAGTAACATGACTGATAACATGAAAGTCTAATATCAAATATGCACAGAGCAATGACGAAGACATCTCACAGTTCACTCAACATCTATTGCAACATGTGTTTCATGTTCCTGACTAAGCTCATGATGTACTTGATTCTTACTTAATAGGCAGAGTTGTTGCATTTTTATTATCTTGGTGAATACAGTTCAGAATATTTTTTATTAGACCAGGGCAAAGCTTTCTACTATTAATGGGCATCTTCTTAAATTTCTATTTTGATTTAAATATAGTTCCACAGTAATTCTTTCATGAAAAACAATATCCATAATACCATAAAACCATAAAATGCAGGAGGTGGATTAGGCCATTTGGCCCTTCGAGTCTGTTCCGCCATTTTATCATGGCTGATCCATTTCCCTCCCAGCCCCAATCTCCCATTTTCTCCCTATATCCCGTCATGCCCTGACCATAGTACGTTACAGCACAGAAACAGGCCTTTTGGCCCTTCTTGGCTATGCCGAACCATTTTTCTGCCTAGTCCCACTGACCTTCACCTGGACCATATCCCTCCATACGCCTCTCATCCATGTACCTGTCCAAGTTTTTCTTAAATGTTAAAAGTGAGCCCACATTTACCACTTCATCTGGCAGCTCATTCCACACTCCCACCACTCTCTGTGTGAAGAAGCACCCCCTCCCCAATGTTCCCTTTAAACTTTTCCCCCTTCACCCTTAACCCATGTCCTCTGTTTTTTTTCTCCCCTAGCCTCAGTGGAAAAAGCCAGCTTGCATTCACTCTATCTACACCCATCATAATTTTATATACCTCGATCAAATCTCCCCTCATTCTTCTACGCTCCAGGGAATAAAGTCCTAATCTATTCAACCTTTCTCTGTAACTCAGTTTCTCAAGTCCCTGCAATATCCTTGTAAACCTTCTCTGCACTCTTTCAACCTTATTAATATCCTTCCTGTAATTCGGTGACCAAAACTGCACACAATACTCCAAATTCGGCCTCACCAATGCCTTATACAACGTCACCATAACATTCCAACTCTTATACTCAATCCTTTGATTTATTAAGGCCAATGTACCAAAAGCTCTCTTTACTACCCTATCTACCTGTGACGCCACTTTTAGGGAATTTTGTATCCGTATTCCTAGATCCCTCTATTCCACTGCACTCCTCAGTGCCCTACCATTTACCTTGTATGTTCTACCTTGGTTTTTCCTTCCTTGTGACTAATTACAAATCTATAAAGCTCTGCCTTAAATATATCCAATGACTGTTATCCATTGTATCTATTACTTTTCTTCATCCAAAAAGATTAACAAACAACTTACCTCTAAAAACATTGGGAGTGAGGAAATTATTTTTGAAAAGGAACAGGTTAGGATCAATGGAGACACGAGACTGCAGATGCTGGAATCTGGGGCAACACAAAACGAACAGTGGATCAGGCAGCATTTGTAGAGGGAAATGGACAATGTTAAGGGATAGGATCTGTCACTTGGAGTGAAAGGCAGAAGGTAGATAGCCAGTATATAAGGGGAAGGCATGGACCAAGAGCTGGGAGGTAATAGTTGGATCTAGATTAGGAGCATGGGTGGTGACAGAAGGGGACAGGGGAAAATGAGAATGAGGTCAGAACTTGGGAGGGCCAGAAAGAAGTAACAAAGTGCTGAAGATGTTGAAATATGACAGGAGAAAATGGTGGAGCATGGCATAAAGAGAGAGAGAGGTGGGAAGGGTAGCAAGTGTATGGAGAGTGTTCATGACAGGCAGATGAGATGCATTTATTAACAAAGGTTGATTACATTTAAGAATTTACAGATCATAAATACAGTACGCCTAAGCCTGATCCACAAATAGAAAAATTCAATTCACAGGATTTGACTCAATTTAACCCCCTTCCCTTGGGAGTGAGTTTTAGTTGAGCCAATAGAAAGAAGGGAGGTGAAAGCAGAGTGGCCATTGTTGGACTAGGACAGTGTTAGAGAGGTAGTCTTTGGCGAGAATAGGCTTAGGCAGCACAGATGGAAGTTCAAAGTAAATTTCAAGTACATTTTCTTCCTCCCCGCCCTTGTCTATTATTACACAGTGCATGGAGAATGGGTCCAGAATTAATGGCATGTTCTTCGTCTGTGATGTCGGGACTCTGAGAGACCTCTAGTTTCCCTGATAGCTACACCTGCATAAAGTGCATCAAGATGCAGCTCATTAGAGACTGTGTTAAGGAACTGGAGCTGCAGCTCGATGACCTTCAGGTCATAAGAGAAAATGAGGAGGTGATGGTAGGAACTACAGAGAGGCAGTCACCCCTAAGCTTCTGGAAGCAGGTAGATGGGTGATTGCCAGGGAAGGGAAGGAAATAGTCAGCCAGTCCAGAGCATCTTGTGGCCATTCCCCTCAAAATTAAATATACCGCTTTGGATATGACCTATCGGGGGAAGCTCTGCGATAGGGTCTCGGGCAGTGAGTCTGGCTCTGTGGCTCAGAAGGGAAGGAGAGAGAAGTGGAGTGATGAAGTGTTGGCGGAGAGCAGGGTATTAAACCAATAACTTCTGTTGCTTTTGAATTCCAGATAGATTAGAAGTAGTTCTGAAAAGATAAAATTCATGTCGTGTTCATTTGGAAGAGAGATATTACCCTTCCCTCAGTTGGAGGAGCAAACAGAAGATTCTGTGGATGTGAAAATGTCACTCGGATGGTAATTTGCATCACAGATGCAGGGTCAGGGATATTTTGGATTGGGTCCACAGTATTCTAAGGGTGCTGGAGCGAGCAGCCAAAGGTCGTGTACATGTTGGTAGCAATGACATAAGTAGAAAAGAGAATATAGGGAGTTTGGTAGAAAACTGGAAAGCAGGACCTCCAGGTTTAGTCATCTATGGATTGCTGTTGGCACCATGTGCTAGCAGGGGTGAGAATAGGATGATTTGGCAGATGATGCGTGGCTGAGGAAGTGGTGCAGGGGACAGGATTTCAAAATTCAGACTGTTTGGGATCTCTTCTGGGGCAAGTATGACCTGTGCAAAAAGGGTGGGTTATAGCTGAACCCGAGGATGATCAATATCCTTGTGGGCAAGCCTATAAGGAAGGACAGGCACATGATAGGGTAAATTTGCAGTCAGTGGGATGGGTTGAAGTGCAACATGGGGGCAAAATCAAAACTGCTGATGAATATGGGACTGAAGGAGTTGTATTTGAATGCATGCAGTGTACAGAATAAGGTCGATGATATTGTAACATAGTTAGAGATTGGCAAGTACAACATTGTGGGCATCACTGAGCCGTAGCTGAAAGAAGATCATAGTTGGGAACTCAACACCCAAGGATACACATTGTATCAAAAGGACAAACAGGTAGGCAGAGGGGGTGGAGTGGCTCTCTTGGTGAAAAATGAAATCAAATCCTTAGAAAGAGGTGACATAGGATCAGAAGATGTAGAATCCTTGCGGGTAGAGTGAAGAAACTGCAAGGGTAAAAAGACCCTTCTGGGAGTTATATACAGGCCTCCAACAATAGCCTAAATGTAGGCTACAAATTATAATGGGAGCTAAAAAAAGGTATGTAAAACGGGCAATGTTATGATAGTCATGGGGGATTTCAATAGGCAGATAGATTGGGAAAATTAGGTTGGTGCTAGATCCCAAGGGAGGGAATTTGCAGAACACCAAAAAGATGGCTTTTTAGAGCAGTGTGATTGAGTGGGGGATACGTTCCTCGCAGTCGACACATAATGTGAAAACGCATAATGTGAATAATTATTTAAATGGAGAAAATAGGGATACATTCCAGAGGGCTTCCTAAATATGCTTTATCTGTAATTTATTCACATTTTCATACCAATAGGACACAAAAGCAGTACCACAAGGCAGCATTCGTATTATATTTCATCAATTTAAGGTAATATTCAATGCAATAAATCATAGAAAGTTAACATACTAGGGCATACAGTACTCACCAACAGTGGCAGGTGTGTTCGCTGCAGGAGATGAGTGGTTGTTGTGGTGTCGGGCAGCTTTACATGGATAAGGTGGATGGTTGTGGTCGTCAGGATCATATCAAGCACAGCAAGGGGTGAATGAAGACTTACAGAACCTTTAGAGCTGCCGGCAGCAGGAGATGACACCGGTTTGAATAAAGCGGTGAGGGTTGTTTGCTTGGCAGCATTTTGTTTTTCAGCATAAATTTGCTTGGAGGGAAGAAGGGTTGACAGCAGGGAATGACTGAAATGCTGACTCCGTTCTAAACTTGGGTCCGTGTCCATCGCCGTTTGTGCCAAGTGTTCCGACTTCCACCATTCCCGCACCATTGGTAACCTCCTGTGATTTTCAAAATCGTCTGTTGCTTGCAGCATCTGAGAGATAGTTCGCCGTAAAAACAAAAATATGCCTTGAATGTGGATCACACCTTGGTCGAGTGGTTGAATCAGTGATGCTGTGTTAGGCGAAGGAAACGCACCGTTAGGATGAATGCTGTCCAAATGTTTAGGATGGGCTGGCACATTGTCAAGCAACAAAAGAACTTTGAAGGCAAGATTCTGTTCCCGGCAGTAGAGTCCCAGAGCTGTGTTACTTTCACCTGATGCTGCGCTGTTTATAATTTCCAACTTTTTCCCAAGTATTAACGTGGTTCTCTGACACTCAGCTGATGGCCCAGGACATGACATCGGACACTTAGGAGGCATAGTTAAATATTTCAAGCACAAAATCACTGCACTGTAGGTAAAACCAACAAAAGTTTAAGAGCACAAGATCGCACATCCACACCTTGCCAAAACCAATGCGAGACTGGTGCGAGTGAGACTGTGAGGCATGCGCACGTGACTTGTATTGGCGGGAAAGCAGTGCTCCTTGCAAAACTGAGAGTTTTGGACACATATAAGGAGACGTTGGTAGAAATAGGTTCCACACAGAACTGTGAATCCACATTGTCTGAAGACGCATATAACGAGGATAAGGTGTATTTAAAGTGTAGGTTGATTGGTTCCTTATTAGTCTGGGTGTCAAAGGTTACAGGGAGAAGGCAGGAGAATATGATTGAGATTAAATCAGCCATTATCAATTGGTGGAGCAGACTTAGTGGCTCAAATGCCCTAATTCTGCTCCTGTGCTTATTATCTAAAAACTGCCGATTTAGCAAACCTGATAAAAGACTGAAAAACACATAATGCTGGAGGAACTTGGCAGGTTATGAAGCATCCATGGAAGAAAATAAACAGTTGAGGTTTCAGGCCAAGATTCTTCATCAGGATTGGAAAGGAAGGGGAGAGAAGCCAGAATAAAAATGTGGGATGGGGTGGTCGAGTACAAGCTAGCAGATGGATAGATGAGACCTGGTGAGGGGGAAGGTGGGTGGGTGAAGTAAGAAACTGGGAGGTGATAGGTGTAAGAGGTAAAGGGCTGAAAGAGAAATTTAATAGGAGTGGAAAACTGACCAAGGACTACAGGGAAGGAGGAAGGAATCAGAGAGAGGTGATAGGCAGTTCATTGAGATTGGGGGAGGAGAAGAAAAGGGCAGAGAGGGTAACCAGAATGGGGAATTGAGAAAGAAAGCAAAGGGTGGGAGGGGGGAGGCAGGGAGAAGCTACTGGAAATTACAGAAATTGACGCTTGTGCCATCAGATTGGAGGCTACAGAGATGGAATATGGTATGTTTCTCTTCCAACCTGAGTTTGGCCTCATCATGGCAGTGGACATAGACGTGTCAACATGAGAATGGGAAATCAAATTGAAATCCTGCATTTTGTGGTAGACAGTGCAATTTCGTTCGCAATCTACAGAGGAGTCCGCACAGGAGCACTGGATACAATAGATGACTGACAGGCTCACAGGTGAAGCATTGCCTCACCTGGAAGGGCTGTTTGGGGCTCTGAATGGTGGTCAGGGAGGAAGTTCATGAGCCAATGTAACACTTGTCCCACGTGCAGGGACAAGTGCCAGAACAGTAGGGAGGGATGGTCTCACCTAACACCTGCTGCCTTGTACTCCCCCTCTCCCCACCTTATTGTGGCTTCTGCTGCTTCCTATCTAATCCTAATGAAGGGTCACCGACTGAAACCTCAGTTGTTTATTTCCCTCAATAGATGCTGCCTGACCTGCTGAGTTTCTCCAGCAATTTTGTGTGTCACTCAAGATTTCCAGAATCTGCAGTCTCTCTTGTGTCTGTGATAAAAGACTAAAGATGCTAAAATAAATGCGAATGAACTGAAATCTAAAAGAAGGTTCTAAAAAGGTGTTGTAGAACATTCATTCCAGAGTACCTTTTCAATTAATGTCTATTAAATAAAGTATATCCATGTGGTCAGATATGATGGCTGAGCAAGTCTTAAAAAAAAATAATGTTAAAACTTACATTTTAAAAGCACTCAAAATAATCCCAGTGTGATGTAAGGTTAAGCTACCTGGATCCAGAAAAGTGCATGAGAGGCACTGGCCTACCAAAAAAAAAACAGCAAACCAGGCTCTGAAATGAAATTCAAGGTTGTGTGAAACTAATTATTTCTGCTACAGTCCAGAGAACACAGCGTCATTCAATTGAGCCTCATCATTCCAATTAACCCCGTGAGCCCTCCTAAAGCCCTCATCTATCACATTTAATAGCAATCGATATTCTGATGCCCATCTCAGTGGCCAAGGGCGAGTAAGAGAATAACATGTAAATAGCAATATCAAAACAAGTTTTTTTACTGTTTGGAGAAACAGACCTGGTAGAAATATGAGACGCTCATGGCATCGGCTGAGTGATTTATACTATGTTCTAAATAGAGAATGTAATCATTTTACAATAAGCTTCTATATATTTTAAGTCACTGCTGCTTCTCAGTAAGCATGTGACCTAAACGTAACTAAGGTGTAATTTGAAGTAATGGAGAAACATCAACCCACCATGCAGTTGCTTAACCATCATTAATTAAGGGTGAACTCTGTTCACCACAACAATCTTTCACTCTACTTGATAATCACAAATATTTTCTCCTTAAAATGAAAATTAATCATTTTCATGTTACAATAAGTGTCAACAACCCTTAGAAACTATTGGAGGAGAAAACATCCACTATTTGAAAAGCCAATCTTAGCCTGTCCACTTTCCAGCCAGTGGTATTCATGGCATTTGGGCCCAGAGACAGGGTAAATGAGTGACAGAGGCAACATCTGCTTAAATATTTTAAATCTGTTCAAAATATCCTCTGTCAGATGTTGCTTTCCTTCAGAGATCAAAGGGAGGATTTACTCAATGTGTTAACAACTTTCCTGGTATTAATTCAAAATACATTCAAATAAATAAAACTGTATATTGCAAAAGTAAAGGAAAACAGACTGCTAGGAATAGGCGTCAGCTGCCACAATGAGTATGAGAAGGTATGCTGAAGTTTGGAGGTGTAGATTCTTCATCAAAACTCAAAATTGGAAGACAAGTGAATTTTCTATGTCATGGAACTTGGCAAATGAATTAGGATGAAAGTTAGAAAAACATGAATATTGTCAACAGATTTGTCCCAGCAAGAATAAAATCAGGTGTTACAATAGTTAAGCCACTTTAACTATTGGTGGCAATGGAAGGCAATGGAAGGAAAATATACTGATATGGGAAATGTGACACTAAAATGTTCTGCTGAAAATTCTCACTCATTTCCCATCTTTACATACCATAACCATATTAAGTCTGACAATAACTCCCAATACTGATGCTAAGTCTTGACCCGAAATGTCAACCATCTCTTTGCCTCCACAGATTCCAGTCAACATGCTGAGTTAGAGCAGTTTGTTTTATTTGCTCCAGGCTCTAACATTTGCTGTCTCTTGTGTCTCAGTAATAATATCAAATTTAATTTCTACCAACACCTATCAATGGTTTTGCTTTTCCATTGATTGTTGTGTCTATGGAATGATACTTGAACATTTTAGGTACACTGATATGTGCACGATCTGGCATTGAATAATTGGATGAATTATCTTCTATCTGCCTGAATAATGTGAGTTAGTGTTAAATTAGAACAGAATGTGCACAGTAAGAAAATATGTTTTCTACACCTATCTACCTTTCCTCTTCCAACATCCTTCAAAAGGATTAAAGAATTAAATAACAACAGCGGATTCTAGAAATCTAAAATTAAATCAGAAATTCTGTTCAGTTCTGATGAAGGGCCTTGAATCTGAAACATTAATTCCATTTCTCCTTCCATGGATGCTGCCTGACTCTCTGGATGCTCCCAGCATTTTCCATTTTTCATTACCCCTTGAAAGAATTCTGTATTTACTGTTTTCCATATTCTTCACATAGTTTAGTACAAAGCTCCACTAGTTATCACATTCATAAATCATATGCAAAGATCTGTTGAGGCTGGAAGGTATGTGTTCCATTGATTGATTTAGCACAGTCAGGGGTCAGGGTTTGTTGCTATGAAACCAATGGAACCAACAGCACTCTTACAAATGTGTGGAAAAATTTGCACACCACCTTCAGCTGAAGATCACGGACTGATGTGGCGAAAATGCCAGTATGTACAAATCAACTAATCAAATTGTATTATTCCAAAATTACCTCCTTGAAACAATCCCTCATTTATCTTGCTGTGGGAACACATAGACATATGAACAAAACTCACTGCACAAAAGTATCTTTTAATGAAAAGATTATTAATTACTGGCAATCAACACCTTGTTCACTAAAAATTAAATATCTAATTGTGAAGGCTCATTCCTTTAGCCATTAATTGTTGTTGTATAGATTTTAAAATTTATGTTTTTCATTTGTTTAGTGTTTTACTCTTTTACTTAAACAATTAATTCTCCTTAGCTTTCACCACATCTGATTCAAATCTGGTGAAGAAGAAAGTTACAAGAGGTTCAGGTACTGTCGCCAGAAAGCCATCTCACAGGCAAAATGGAAATTTCAGAACAAACTTAAATGAACGAAAGGTGCTCAACTGTTGTGGCAGGGCTTGAATACTATCACCTCCTGCAAAGTTAAATCAAATGACATAGGAACAACAGGGCTTCACTTTCCAGGTGAGCTTAATGCCTATGCCCACTTTGACTGTCAATTCATGGAGGAACCATCACAAACTCACATTCCCCGATGATCAATGATTTCAGTCTCCAGAGCTGATGAGCAGGAAGCCTTCAGGAAGATGAACCCACAAAAAGCATCCAGCCCAGATGGGACACCTGGCCAAGTACTAAAGGTCTGTGCTGATCAACCAGCTGGAGAGTTCACTGAGATTTTTAACTTCTTGCTTCAGCTGTGTGTGGTACCCACCTGCTCCAAACAGTCTTCAATTATATTGGTGGCCAAGAAGAGTTTGGTGATCTGTTTCAATAACTATCACCCAGCAGCACTTACATCCACAGTGATTAAGTGATTAAGAGGTTAGAGATGAAACATCAGACCACAAGACCATAAGAGCAGAATTACACCATTCAGCCCATCGAGTCTGCTCCGCCATTCCATCATGGCTGCTCCTGGATCTCACTCACCCATACACCTGCCTTCTTGCCATACCCTTTGATGCCCTGACCAATCAGGAAACAATCAACTCTGCCTTAAGTATACCCATGATCTTGGCCTCCACCACTATCAGTGGCAGAGCATTCCACAGATTCACTAGTCTCTGGCTAAAAGAATTCCTCCTTACCTCTGTTCTAAAAGGTCACCTTTCAATTTTGAGTTTGTGCCCTTTAGTTCTGGGTACCGCTACCACAGGAAATATCCTCTCCACATCCACCCCATCTAGTCCTTTCAACATTCGGCAGACTTCAATGAGATCCTCAAGCATTCTTCTAAATTCCAGTGAGTACAGGTCCAAAGCTGCCAAATGCGACTCATATATACCACTTCATTCCCAGAATCATCCTTGTGAACCTCCTCTGGACTCTTTCCAATGACAACACATCCTTTCTGAGATACGGAGCCCTAAACTGCTGACAGTACTCCAAATGTGGCCTGACTCATGTCTTATAAAGCCTCAGCATTACCTTCTTGTTTTTATATTCTATTCCCCTTGAAATAATTGCCAACATTTTATTTGCCTTCTTTACCAGACTCAACCTGTAATTTAACCTTCTGAGGGTCTTGCACAAGAACTCCTAAGTCCCTCTGCACCTCTGATGTTTGAACCTTCTCACCATTTAGATAATAGTCCGTCCTATTTTTCCTTTTACCAAATGCATTATCATACATTTCTCAACACTGTATTCTTTCTGCCACTTTTTTGTCCGTTCTTCCAATGTGTCTAAGTCCTGCTGCAATCACATTGCTTCCTCAGCACTACCTACCCCTCCACCTATCTTCATATCATCGGCAATCTTTGCCACAAAGCCATCAGTTCCATTATGAAAATCACTGACAAACAATTTCAAAAGTAGTGGTGCTAATACTGACCCCTGAGGAACACCACTAGTCACTGGTAGCCAACCAGAAATAGCTTCCTTTAATCCCACTCGCTGCCGCCAGCCTGTCAGCCATTCCTGTATCCATGCCAGTATTTTTTCTGTAACGCCATAGGATTTTATCTTGTTAAGCTGCCTCATATGTGACACCTTATCAAATGTCTTCTGAAAATCCTCTGCCTCTCCTTTGTCCACTCTGCTTGTTACTTCCTCGAGGAACCTAACAGATTTGTCAGGCAAGATTTCCCTTTACAGAAACTATGCCGAATTTGACTTATTTTCTCACTAGTCTCCAAGTACCCCGAAACCTCATCCTTAATAACAGACTCCAACATTTTCCCAACCTCTGAGTTTAGACTAACTGGCCTATAATTTCCTTTCTTTTGCCTTCTTCCCTTCTTAAAGAGTCCTCTGGGACTGATTCTAGAAAGATCATGACCAATGCATCCATTATCTCTTCTCCAACCTCTCTCAGGACTCTGGGACGTAGTCCATCTGGTCCGAGTGACTTACCCTCCTTAAGACCTTTGAGTTTGCCTAGCACTTTTTACTTTGCAACAGGAATGGCACTCACTCCTACTCACTGACACTCACAGACTTTTGGCAGTGAAGACAAATGCAAAGTACCCATTAAGCTCATCTGCCATTTCTTTGCCCCTATTACTACCTCATCATTTTCCAGTGGTCTAATATCAACTCTCACCTCACTTTTACTCTGTTTTTAACAGAAAAAAACTTGATATTTCACTTTATATTTTGTCTAGTTTGCCCTCATATTTCATCTTTTCCCTTCTTATAGCATTGTTAGTTGCCTTTTGTTGGATTCTATACACTTCCCAATCATCCAACTTCCCACTCACTTTTTCTACTTTAAATGCCCTTTTCTCACTTTTATGCAGTCCTTAACTCCCTTTGTCAGCCACCGATGCCTATCCCTACCATCGTGACAACATATCAACTACTGGCTGAGAAGAGACTTAGATCCACTCCAACTTTCCTACCAGGGCAACAGGTCCACAGCAGATCCTATATCATTAGCTCTTCACTCAACCCTGGAACATTTGAACAGCAACAATGTATACATCAGGATGTATTTATCGACTACAGCTCAGCTTTTAATACTATCAATCTCTTAAAACTAATCAATAAGCTTCTAGGCCTTGGCCTCAATACTTCCTTGTGTAATTGGATCCTTGATTTCCTCACTTGCAAACCCCAGTCAGTTTGGACTAGCAACAGTATCTCCTCCTTGGACCTTCATCAGCACAGGTGCCACACAAGGCTGTGTGCTAAGCCTCCTGCTCTACTCACTTTACACTTATGACTGTGTGGCTAAGCACACCTCCAATGCCACATTCAAGTCTGCTGATGACACGACTGCTATAGACCATATCAAAGGTGGTGATGAGTATAGGAAGGAGATTGAAAATCAGGCTGAGTGGTGTCATAACAACAACCTCTTACTCAATGTTGTAGGTTTTCACACATAAAATGGTGTGAGGTCAATATCAATATCAGTGGTTGTGAATTATGTATGTTTCCACCAAAATTACATTGTCATATAATATCAACAAGACAAGGAGCTGATTATACTGTATGTTTCAGGAGAGGAAGACCAGAGATTCATCAGCCAGTCCTCCTTGGAGGATCAGAGGTTGAGAGAATTAGTAACTTTGAATTCCTAGGTGTTATTATTTCAGAGGACCTGTCCTGGGCCCAGCATGCAAGTGCAATTATGCAGAAAGCACAGCAGCATCTATACTTCTTTAGGAGTTTTTAGAGATTCAGCATGACATCTAAAACTGTCAATCTTCCAGAGATGTGCAGTGGAGAGTATATTGAGTGGCTGCATCACAGCCTGGTAATGGAAACACCAATGCCTTTGAATGAAAAATCCCACAAAAAGTAGTGGACACAACCCAGTCCATCATGGTAACACCCTCCCAACCATTGATCACATCTATGTGAACAACATCACAGGAAAGCAGCGTCCACCATCAGGGACCCCAACCACCAGGACATGCTCTCTTCACTGCTGCCATCAGGAAGAAGGTACAAGAGCCTCAGGACTCACACAATCAGGTTCAGAAACAGTTACTACCTCTCAGCCATCAGGATCTTAAACCAAAAGTAATAACTTCACTCAACTTCATTTACTCCATCATTCAAATGTTCCCACAACAAATGGATTCACTTTCAAGGAATCTTCATCTCATGTTTGCGATATTTATTGCTTATTTATTTATTATTGTTGTTTCTTCTTTTTGTATTTGCACAGTTTATTGTCTTCTCCACTTTGGTTGAACAGCCTAGTTGAATGGTCTTAAATTGATTCTGTTATGGTTATTATTCTATAGATTTATTGTGTATGTCCACAAGTAAATGAATCTCAGGGTTGTATATGGTAACATATATGTACTTTGATAACAAATCTACTTTGAACTTTGACTTGATATTAACTCACTCCCATTTACACTTTCATATGAGAATTTTTCAATGCTGATCAAGTGATAAACTTATTGCCACACTTACACCCATTATCAGCACACACTTCACACAACTTGACATGCAAAATTGTGAAAGCCCAAACAACCAAAATTTCCAAAGTCTGAAGAGTTTCTTGTGTGGTGAATCTTTATAATATTTATATACAATATTATAAAATATGTGTAAATATACATGCGGAAGAAAATAATAATTTCATTTGCAATTAAATCCCATTTTTACAAGTACTTGATAAATATTTATTTAGACATGCAACCTTATTGAAAATGCTTCGTTGGAAAACAGCCCTTTCGTTGTGCCTACCTGCATGCACTAAATATGCTCTATGTGTGAAGCATCTAGGATTAGTTGCTGGATTAGAGTGCATTTTACTCAGAGCCCTCTTTGCCTAAAATATGAAGTCATTTATGCCTGATTTATTTGAGTGTGATACATGTGAAGACTTGTCTATTGGGGAAGTGGACTGGGCACAAAGCTCACAGATTTTGTTCTTGACTTTTCTAAGATATTCTCAGTGCTTACACAATCCTGCCCTTCCCCCTTCTTTGTTCCTTTACATTTATATCATGAGTACCTTAAATTCCATACGTGCTTGCTGAACTAGCTCTCTCAGTTGCTTTTCTTTAGGAGGGAGTCCAACACTAGAACCAAACCTTGTTGAGATTCTCCAGCATAATGTGGGGAAATCATGAATTATAAGACTGCAGCTTAGAAAGCAAAGAGGAAAGTAAATAAAAATTAATTTACTTAAGCTTAAATTTTTAAATTGTATGCTTGAGCAATTCTTGCTGACTTTTCTCGAGTCTTTTAAAATTTTAATGTATTATTTACATCAATTTGAATAGCTTTTTAGTAACTCTGAATATCAGAAGATCATGCACAGCCTGTAATATGACAATGCAGAATCCGCTTTATGATTCTGACTTCACCACTGGAGACAAAAATGCTTCAGGCCAGCAAGAAAGGCCCTCAGACCATGAGCAGCGAAGTACGTGCTCTGGATTGTAACTATTGCTTGTGTATCCTTTCATGTTCAGTTTAAATTTGTAAGTTTGTAATCCCACTAAGTATTAATCTTATCATGTTGATATTAATAATAGTGATGCACCATCAATAACTCACTCTGAGACGTAAAAGCGAGGTATCGGCTTTTATTGACTGGAAGAAGGAACAAGCAGTGAGTGACCACCATACTACATCCTGGAGACTGAGAGGCTGGGCTCAGACCTCCATCACCTTTATACAGGGGTCTGTGGGAGGAGCCACAGGAGCAGTCAGCAGGGGGCGTGTCCAGACAGGTATATGTAGTTCACCACAAATAGTAATAATAAAAAGATTGAAAAAGAAAGTACGTGCCCTGGGGAACTGGATCAGCTGAAAAGCAGTTTAATGAATGGAGCTTGCAGACTGGGTTAACAGCGAGATAATCAGGGCCAACAGGCTGCAGCTTAATTGTTGTTTACAGACTCAAGAGACTACAGGTACCGAAATCCAGAGCAACAAACAATCTGGTGGAACACAGTAGAATGTATGTGTGGGGTGGGGAGTGGTTGAATGTCAATATTTTGGGTTGAAAACCGTCCGTTATTTTTATTGAATTTTTTTAGTAAAATTAGTATCATTTGCTGTCCCTTCATTACAAATTGAAAAATAAAATTGGGTCACAATATTTTAGCTTCTTTTGTATTTTTTAAAAGATTACTCTAATTTCATTAAACAAAAACTTAAATTGTGTTTGCCAAGTTATCCAAATTCCTCCCATCTTCCCAGGTCCATTTCTTCTTTCTTATAGCTCATCAAATCAAACTTATCTTGACTCCTACGCTTTATGAAAATTAACCCTAAAATAATTTACTTACATTATTTTTTCTTCCCTCTGGTTCACATCACCATTTTGGAAATATGAGCAACCACTTAAACAGCTCTTAATTAGCTAAAATCAGCTTTAAACTTGGCAGAGTCCATCAATACTTGGAGGTTAAACCACAGCCAATGTGGCTGGAAGAATTAATTCCACATAACAAAATTAAAGTGTTTTTTAAATTTTCCAGGATTTCACAGAATTATCATCATGAAATTAATGCCAAAAAACATACTGAGTAGGGTCTGGATCTTTTCAACAACTCACATGGAAGTGTTCAACATTCAGGGAAGAAAATTGCTTCTTTGCCTTGTAATCAAGATTTCAATCCTTTTGTGCAGATTAGATATTGAATGTCTGTCATTTACAGTTTATACGAAATCTCATCCATAGTCTGCAATAAGGATCAAAAAGAAGTTATATTGTGGAAGCAAGGGCTGTGGCAGTGAAGCTAAATAACTATGTTGCATCTGGTTTCACTCGAACAGAGAATGCTGCCAATAAACTGGAAGAGCGGAGGCAATAACAAGAGGTTAAGATAATAACAGATAATGAGACACACTGAAAATGTTGTCATTTCTTAAAGTGACCAGTCAAATACTCTACTCAATCTTCATAACCTTACCTTCAACAAACCTCCAGTGGAACTGGAGGTAACTTTGAGGACTGTGCCAAAACACTCCAGAATCAAGATTGCCCAATCTTACAGCTTATTGGCATGAAATATGAAATATTACTTTCAAAATAGTGCTTCTTAAAAGCAATTTAACCATTAAAGGAACCGTAGTGATCAGGCTACAGTTCGCAGTATGCTTGTGTTTGTGTACTTTCAGAAGCCAAGCTCCAAGACATTGTCAACTTATTCACTGAAGCATATTAAAGTAAATGCCTTAACACTCAATTTTCTAAATCCCAAGGTCCTCAACTAATCTGACCCAGCTGCACCACACTGCCCTCTGACAATATGGGTTCATAACATCACCCCTGGAAAACATGATTCATTTCCTCACAGATCTTTTATGATCTGGACATAAAGTCTTGAGTAAATTACATCTATGTAATTTAACAATGGACGTCAGTTTGTTTTTCACAATTAATGTTGTTTGATTTTGATTAATCCACCATTATTTCATAATCTACTGAAATCTTAGTTAAACAAATATTCCTTTAATGGCTAAAGAAGCACTATTTTGAAATTATTATATAATATTTCATGCCAATCAGTTGTAATATTGGGTTCAATTCCCACTGCCATCTGTAAGGAGTTTGCATGTTCTCCCCGTGGCAACATGGATTCTTCTGGGTGCTCTGGTTTCCTCCCATATTCCAAAGATGTACAGTTAGGGCAAGTGAGTTGAGAGTATGCTATTGTTGGGGTTGGAAGTATGGCAACACTAGCAGGGTGCCCAGCACAATCCTCACTGATTTGATTTGATGCCAGTTTTCTCAAGCAGGTGACAAATAAAGCTAATCTTTCATCTCTTGATCTTTAAATCTCTACTCTTGTATTAGTTCTTAAATCAGATGGATGGCTTGCATCTGTGAAAATCAATCAAACTATAATCAGAAGTTTCACCCATGTCCAGGGATATTGTGCAGAGATTGTCAGTCACCATCGTGTAATTGTTTGTTGTGTACACCCAGGCACTGCTTGAATATAATCAGCTGAAATCCTGCAACCTATAACCACAAAGCACTGGTAAATCTTTCATTGCTTGTTCCACCCATGGGGCATTGCGCTGCATGTTTATTGAGAATGGTATGTGATTATTTTGAAACCTTGGCAGGTATATTGTCAGTTCAGTTTTCAGTGCTGTAAACTCTGCTCTCTTAAGTGAATCCCAAAGATGCAGTGATAGATCGTACTTCAATGAATAACAGACATATTCTTGCCAAATAATTATGTGCAACCTATCTGCCAATTTTCTGCATTGTAACAGTAAATATGCAAAGAACGCCTGTAATGTGCTTTTGGGTAATCCAAAATTGTGAAAGACTTTCCTTTGTTGACCTTTAAGGTCAGGCTAACTGGTTAAAAATTCCTTGGGGTATTATTGATCATATATCAAATAACTTAGTTGATTATGAGATGTTGAATGACTTCAATGTTAGAACCAATTAAATTTGAGATACTTTCAGTGATTTGGTGAGAGAAGTAAGAAAACTTGATTGTAATCAAGTGATCAATGCAAATTTCAGGCTCATTTGAAACTTCACTTTTATTGGTAGAATAACTTACAACTTCAACCATAAGACATAGGAGCAGAATTAGGCTATCTGGCCCATCAAGTCTGCTCCGCCAGTCAATCATGACTGATCCTTTCTTCTTCTCCTCCTCAGCTCCACTCCCCGGCCTTCTCCCCATAACCTTTGATTCCATGTCCAATCAAGAACCTATCAATCTCTGCCTTAAATACACCCAACGATCTGGCCTCCACAGGTGCATGTGACAACAAATTCCAGAAATTCACCACCATTTGGCTAAAGAAGTTTCTTTGCATCTCTGTTTTAAAAGGACGCTCCTCTATCCTGAGGCTGTGCCCTCTTGTCCAAGACTCTCCCACTATGGGAAACATCCTTTCCATATCTATTCTGTTTAGGCCTTACAACATTTGAAAGGTTTCAATGAGATCCCCCCCCCCCCCATCCTTCTGAATTCCAGTGAGTACAGACTCAAAGCCATCAAATATTCCTCATATGATAACCCTTCCATTCTTCTTTACGATGAGGGGCCTAAAACGGTTTAAATATTCTAGGTGAGGCCTCACCAGTGCCTTATAAAGCCTCAGCATCACATCCTAACTCTTGTATTCTGACCACTTGAAATGAATGCTCACATTGCATTTGCCTTCCTCACCACTGACTCAACCTGCAAATTAACCTTTAGGGTGTTCTGCACAAGGTCTCCCAAGTCCCTTTGCATCTCAGATTTTTGGATGTTCTGTCCATTTAGAAAATAGTCCACACATTTATTTCTACTACCAAAGTGCACGACCATGCATTTTCCAACATTGTGTTTCATTTGCCACTTTCTTGCCCATTCTCCTAATCTGTCTAAGTCCTTCTGTATCCCACCTGTTTCCTCAACACTACCTGTCCTTCCACCAATCTTTGTATCATCTGCAAACTTGGCAACAAAGCCATCTATTCCATTGTCTAAATCATTTATATACAGCATTAAAAAAAGTGGTCCCAACACCGACACTGACAGAACACCACTAGTCATTGGCAGCCAATCAGAAAAGGACCATTTTATTCCCACTTGCTGCCTTCTACCAATCATCCAATGCTCTAACCATCTTAGTAACTTTTCTGTAATACCATGGGCTCTTAACTTGGTGAGCAGCTTCATGTGTGGCACCTAGTCAAAGGCCTTCTGAAAGTCCAAATATACAACATCCACTGCATTCCCTTTATCTATCCTACTTCTAATCTCAAAAAATTCTGATCAGTTTGTCAGGCAGGATTTTTCCCGAAGGAAACCATGCTGACTTTGTACTATCTTGTCCTGTGTCACCAAGTACTCCATCACCTCATCCTTAACAATTGACTCTAACATCTTCCAAACCACTGAGATCAGACTAACTGATCTATAATTTCCTTTCTGCTGCCTTGCTCCTTTCAAAGAGTGGAATAACATTTGCAATTTTCCAGTCCTCTGGCGCCATGCCAGAATCCAATGATTTCTGAAAGATCATTTCTAATGCCACCACAGTCTAGGGTGCAGTTTATCTGTGCATAGAGCTAGCAAGTAACCATTTTAGCCTGACCAGCAAGCTTGGGACATCTTGATTCTTTTGAGAGTCTTGAGCTTGCGGACATTTGCAAGGGATGTTGTATGTAAATGCCAGCTGTGTGATGCAGATTTGCTGGCAACTTCCACCATGTTCAGGCCCAACATTTAATGATGTCCTGCTGTCTTTTGTTTTAGAAATAGTGCCTTTCTTTTGATCATCTTTGGATTTACTGTAAAAACTTTTAATTAAGGCAAAAACTGCTCCATTACTTGGTGCTGATACTGCAAATTTATTTTGCACAACTGCCATTTGTTCTTTTTAGGAAGTTTTGATTTAATTGATAGTTCTAGAACAAAACAAAAGCTAGATAGAATTACATTTATCTTTTACAATAACTACAGTCCTCATGAATTCCACTTCCTTCCTGATAGATAGCCAGACTGATTAAAGGTCTAAACTTTAACCTGCATACTGCACTGCATTTCCTAATCCGAAATATTCAGAAACACAATTTAAAACAAACCCCAGAAACTCACTTAGCTGTGTTTTTATATGAAAGTTGAACAGTCAAGGCTTCCAGTTCTGCTAAGCATCAGTAAAGATCGGGATTAGACTTCACTGTAAGAATCAGACATCTTATTTTTAAACTTTAACTCAAGCAAGTCCTTGCATATCAGACTAATGTTATAACCCATTGAGTTTTCTTGTACACAAGGACCAACATATGGAAGAAGAGAAAACATAATATAATAGGGACCCAATTAACAACTGATCACATCGAAGAATACTTTGATCAATGGATCCTTAAAATCCACATGATCATACCATTGTGACATGTACAATAAATAAATTCATAAGCTTGAATCACGTTACCAATAAAGGTTCCAAAATTTAGAATCAAATTATTCACCTTTATTGTTTTGGCAGCAATAATCACAGAACGTCAGAATATCAAACTGCAAAAGTAGTAAAATTATATTAATGAAACATATCCACTAATTATGTTAGATCACAAACAGTCTTACACAAAAGTTCAATTTTCATCTCATTGATGAAAACATTATTTGGTCAATTAGTATTTTTGGAATATATATTAAACAATTAGAAATATTGTTTTGCTTTTTACTCATTTGTGTTTGGCTCCAGTGTCTCAGGATTTCTCTTCAATCAGAGGTACTACTTTGACATACCTGAGCCAATCAAAGTGCAATTTTTTCTATATGTACTTCGCTACAGCGCACACACAACCAGCACTTGCATACCAACCATTCTCGCATATATCTGTTGTCACAATACTTATTATTTTCTCTGGGTGCTTCGATTTCCTCCCATGGTCCAAAGGCATTCTGGTTGGTAAGTTATTTGGTCATTGTAAATTGTCCTGTGATTAGGCTTGGATTAAATCTAGGGATTGCTAGGTGGTGTGGCTTGAAGGGTTGGAAGGGCCTATTCTGCATGTATCACAGAAAATAAATAAATTAAGAACTGGGGGAATAACCTTAAATTATACTTTGTTATGCCACACATCCATAATGTAACAGCACAGCCATTAGATCAACTTCATTAAAATAATTTCACATTTAAATTACAGTACCCAAAGTACACATTTCTTCTTTTCAAAGAAGCCCATCCCATTTGCTGCTTTTCCAAACTTCTTGCTTACGTTCTTTCACCTAGATTCCTCTTGCAGATACTAAGTTTTTCCATCTGTTGAGAGAATCTTTCTGATGTACATCTGCATTTGCCTTACATTAGTTTGAGTTTGTTTCTTTTATTCTTTTGCTGTTATCTAACTAGAAATAGAATGAAGATTTTCTTGCTTTTTTAGTATCTTCTGTGCTGTTATTGTTCATTCTCACTCATTCTCTTTCAAAGCCTGAAAACTGCAATGTGGATGGTGGATTACTTTGTTATTTTCCCGTAATTTAACTTTTCCAATGTTTGCTTGTATTTTTATGTAATCATCTATATTCATGTAATTGCTCAGTGAATTTTCCAGTAAAAAGCAGTATAGCTGATTCTGTATTATTCTAGAGGCTATTAGTTTCCTCTCCCCCTCCCCAATAGCAGGTGTCATTCCCTTGAATCTGACTATTTTATAGATGATTTGTTATCATAGAATGTCTTGATATCTCTCTAGTTAGAGCTAGTTTCTGGTATAACATGACAACAACATTTTTATTCTTGACCCCTTCCTTTTGTTTCCTTCTTCATTCCTGTAACACTTAATCAGCGGCTTTATCACCAAATCTTATGCCTCATTCTTGACTTCCATAAACTTCAGATTGCAAAATCACCAGGAATCTAACAGAATCTAACATCAGTTCATACTAATAGATGTAGAGGAACTGTCTTTAATACATTAATGTCTGTTATTAAAAATAATATGACTGAAATCAAGTTGAAAAGGAGAACAGAAGTTGAAATGTTTAGTTGAGACAGCACCAAGTGTGTGTGTGTGTGTGTGTGAAAATCTGTGTTTCAGCAGTACACCTTACATTTATGTCATTACACAGTCTCCTTTTTAAGCCGGCCAATTACAGTAAACTCTGAATACAGACTGTATATTTATTTCCCAACGTTACCCTTTCCACAATGACTAGAGAATTATTGTCTGAAATTTTCTGAAGTGACAATATTGGGTGATAATATTACCACAGTTTTCTCTGGAGAACGGATTTTCTCTTTCCAGACTTTAGTTGCAATCCAACATCAATTAAAGGGGACTCAATGTATTTAAGTAAACTACTTAAGAACTTTTTAAAAGCTATTATTAATGCTTTTTGAGAGGGTGATTTTAGATGCATATCATATTTTTACTGAGTTAAGTATTGTATGTAATTAGTTTTGCTACAATAAGTGTATGGGACATTGGAAAAAATGCTGAATTTCCCCATGGGGATGAATAAAGTATCTATCTATCTATCTATATATAGTGTCTAGAAGCAATGAAACTATCGAGAGATGCAACTACCTGTGACTGTGCTGAGCTCATCTATTAGGTTTGGTGTTCCCCTACTTTGGTAAGATCCATCATAAATTGGGGCCAATGTTTCATCGTGCTCTTCTGCTCCATCCACCAAAAGCGGAACTTCTCTGTGGCCAAACATTTTAATTCCGACTCCCATTCCTGTCCTGACATGTTGGTCTGTGGCCTCCTCTTGTGCCACGATGAGATCACTCTCAAGGTGGAGGTGCAACACCTTATAGTCTGTAAGGGTAGCCTCCAACCTGATGGCATGAACTTCAGTTTCTCCTTCTGGTAAAAAAAATCCCTCCCCCTCCCCTTTTCTTCTATTCCCCACTCTATTTCAATCCTATCCGTACACCTGTCAACTGCCTTTTAAATGCTGTGGTGTACCTATCTCTACCATCCCTTCTGATAGTTTGTTCCAGATAAAAAACCTACTGCCCAGCTCTCTTTTAGTTATTTTCCCTCTCATCCCTAACCTGTGTCCACCAGTTTTAGACCCCTCTGACCTTGGAAAAAGACTGTGGCTACCTATCCTATCTATCCTCTTCATAATTTTATAAATCACTGCAAGGTTACCCATTAACCTCCTGCGCTCCAATGTAAAGAATCCCAGCATATTCTTTCTTCCTGTATAACTAAAGCTCTCCACTCTAGGATACATCCTGATGAATCTCTTCTGCACTCTTTCCAGCACCTATCACATCCTTTCTACACTGCAAGTGATACTTCAAGAGTAGCCTAAATGCTGTCTTGTACAACTGCAACATAATGTGCTTTTTTTATTCAGTACCCCTGCCTAAGATAGCAAACCCGCATACAAGATTAGATTTTCACAACTAGAAGGTTGTTCAGCAATGACTATGATATATTAAAAACATAATTACATCTCATTTAACAATATGTAATACTGTACAATGATTTTACAGCAAGAATGATTTATTAGAAACTTAAATTCTCAGTACTTTTGCTTTCAGTGCAGCTTACTGCACTGGAGACTACATCCAGTGGAGGAACAGGGATTTCCTGGCAGCAGCGTCTGGATTCCCATGTTTAACTGGACAAGTTGGTTCTCCCAAAGCATTTACTATCCTCCATACTGATGAATGCTAATAGTCTCCCCAGTATTCCCAGGGGATCTGTGGTGTCTAGCAATGGTGAAATCATGAAGCTGGCTGAGGAGCAAATCAGACTGAAGAAATTTGACCTGCAGCAAACCATTTTTAACATTTTGCAGACTGCCATACTCAAGCCATAACCAATAAATGGGGCTGTAGATAAAGACTTCTAGCTAAATAGTGTTTGGGTGAGTTCTGGTGAGGGGAATTTAGAAGGTTAAAAGAGAAAGAACATAATGATAGGGCCTAGTAGCATAACCAGAGTTTGCTGAGGCGGTAATAATAACAGCAATAAAACTATATCTGTATGCACAACACTCATAATAATGATAGATAAATTAATAGTACAAATCTATACAAAGCCATACAGTCTCGTCTCCAAATCATTAATGACTCTACAGTACTGTGCAAAAGTCTTGGGCACACATATATATAGCTAGAGTGCCTAAGACCTTTACTACAGTACTGCAGTAATTTTATGCATTGCACTTCATGGCTGCCTAGAAAAGAACAACTTCATGACATTGTGGTGAACTACATATACCTGTCTGGACTGCTCCTGTGGCTCCTCTCACAGACCCCTGCTGACTGCTCCTGTGGCTCCTCCCACAGACCCCTGTATAAAGGCGATTGAGGCCTGAGCCCGGCCTCATTCTCCAGGATGTAGTGTTGTTCATTCTTCCAGTCAATAAAAGCCGATATCTCGCTTCTTACGTCTCAGAGTGAGTTATTGATGGTGCATCAGACATACTGTATGTGAGTTATCATAAACCTGATTCTTATATGGATCTTTACTAAGGACAGAGTGGGAAGGGGGCAGGAAGAGGGGAATCATGGTAGGGAAAAAGGGAAGGGAGTGGAGAAGGAGTGGGAAGCACCAGAGAGACATTGTGTAATGATCTATAAACCAATTGTTTAGAATCAAATTATCTTTCCTGGTGTCTCAGGACTGGGTGCGTGTGCACCCACGCTACCCTCTGCCCCGACATTCCTTCTCTGCCACCTGTCCCACACCACTCCCAACATCCTTTGCTCCCGTCAGACATACAAACTTGCTCCCTGCTCCACATTGACAAATATAGTACTGTGCAAAAGTACTGTAGGCTACAAAGTTACCTAATTGATAATTAATCATGAAGTGTTTTCAGAGGCTGGTCATGGCATGTGTTAACTCCACAGCCTCCCAGACAACCTCAACCCACCGCTATTCGCTTACTGCTGAAAGAGGCCTATTGAAGACTCCACCCTTCTGGCCCTGTACTCATTTCTGAAGCATCTAGACAATAAAGACACCAAAGTAAGACTATTTTTATTGACTGCAGCTCCACCTTCAATACTCTATTTCCAAGCAAGCTCATCTCCAAATTCCTACTCCTGGAATTCAACACTTCCCTTTGCAACTTGACCAACAGACCACAACCAGTAAGGTTTGGTAGCAACATCTCCTCCATGATTATTCCCAGCACCGGTGCCCCACTCAAATCCCTATGCACTCACAACTGAAAGATCATACTAATTCCATGCACAAATTTGTAGATGATACCACAGTAGTGGACCATAATTCAAATAACAATGAGTCCAGGGAGTGCAGGAAAAGATAATGACATGGTGTTATTAGCAACAATCTTTACCTCAAAGTAAACAAAACAAAAGAGCTTATCACTGACTTCAGGGAAGGGAGGGGTGGAGGTATACACACTCCTGTTTACATCAATGGTTTTGAGGTTAGGAGGGTTGAGAGCTTCAGGCTCCTAGGAGTGAACATCTGTAGGTTTCCATCTACAGTTCTCACTGCCTTGATAAAGCAGCAAACATAATCAAAGAACACACACACACACACACACACACACACACACACACACACACACACACACACACACACACACACACACACACACACACACACACACACACACACACACACACACCACCCCCCCCCCTCACATTGAGGAGTACGATAAGATGGACTCTTCACCTCACAATCTACTTTGCTATGGCCTTGCACCTTATTGTCTACCTGCACAGCACCTTCTCTGCAATTATAACACTTCATTTTGCTCTGCTTTATTCTTTTACCTTGTACTGCCTCAAAGGGCTAGTGCAATGAATTGATCTGTGTGACTGATATGCAAGACAAATGTTTCACTACACTTTGGTTCATGTAACAATTTTAAACCAATTTACCAACTTAAATATTCCAGGATTCTTAACTTTTACAAGAGTCAGGCAAAATAAAAGAGAAAGGGGTCATCCTATTAATAAAGTATGGAATTTAAATGGCAGAGAGCTATGGAGCTCCACTCCAAAATTCAATAAGTAGAATCAACTTGGCTGGGTAAAATTTTACAGAAATACTTATGATGGTTTAGTTCAATCTGAAATCAGATCGTAAATATAAACAAAGCAAACCAAAAAGGCAAAAACTTAAGTGATTATGGTACATAGGAAAATTGCAGTAAACAAACAGTGGCTGACATTCAAATAATATGAGGTTTATAACAAATGTATATCCCTGGGCATAAAATCTCAAACATTAAAATCAGTCCAATTGTAGACAAGGAGAAATTTGTAAATTGCACAAAATGCTGGAGAAAACCCTAGGGTCTCAACTTGAAATATTGACTCTTTATTTCTTTCCATAGATGCTGCCTAACCTGCTGAGTTCCTCCAGCATTTTGTGTATGTTACTTTGAATTTCCAACATCAGCAGAATCTGTCTTGTTAAAGAGAAATTTGTATTAGATCAAAGGAAAAGGCTTGTAAGAGGATTAAGAAAACATCAGAAATTGGCAAAGGAAGACCAAGATATTGATATGGAAAGGAAAGGCAGAATATAAAAGTAATCTAGTGAGAAACATAAAATGAGACCATAAGAATGGCAATAAAAGAAACAAAATAGCAAATAAACTAAACATAGTGTGTCTGCGTTGACAGAAGCCATTAAAAATGAGAAATTGTGAACAACAGCTCTAAAGAGAATAATGAGTTGAAAAAAAGTGTTTGTAAAAATAATATGGAAGAAATTAATAGAATTGATAGCCCTTAAATTCTTAGGATCTGATGCCCTGTGTCATAAGATTTTGAAGCAGGTGACAATCGAAGGAGTGGCTGCACTGCTTGTCATCGTCTAAAACTCCACCGGTCCTGGAACAATTCTCACAGATTCGGATTAGCAAATACAGTCTCACAATTTAAAAAGGAGGGAGCAAGGAAAGAGCAAATTTATAACCTATTTAGCCTGACATCAAAGAGGAAAATGTTAACATTCATTACTAAGTGAATTGTAATGGAGCATTTTGGAAATTTTAATATGATTATCCATTTCATAACGATTTATGAAAGGGAAATCCTGTTTGCAAAGGGTTTTTGATGTTGTACCCACCAGAACATGGAGGAACTATTATATGTACTTTCAAAATACCTTCAGTAGGTTTATTACAATGAATTAAAACACGATTTAAAATTGGGGAGGGGTGATATACTGACATCAACAGAGGATTTGTTAATGCTATAAAACAAGAATAGGGCTAAATGGGTCACTTTTGAGTTGGGAGGCTGTATCTAGTGTCATAGAGATCAGTGCTGGAGCCCCAATATTTACAATTTATATCAATAATTTGGATAAGGGATCCAACTGTACTATTTCCAAAATTGCTTAAGATACACTTAAGCTATATCACAAGAAGAGGTTGCAGAAACATGTCAGGAAGATATAGTCATGTTAAGTGAATGGATGAGGGCATGGTGTGTGGAAAATAATCTTGGAAAAACTGTTGAAAATGGAAAAGCAGAATTTGCTTTAAATAGTGAGCATTGAAAGCTGTTGGTGTTCAGAGCCTTATGAATCACTGAACATTAGCATTCAGGTACATAAAACAATCAGGAAAGGAAACAATAGTTTGGATATTATGGCAAGAGGCTTTAAATACACGAGTAAAACTGCCTTACCAACAGGGTAGATCCAGGGATACTGTTTACCCTGGGTGGGATTAGAGGAATCAGAGGTCAGTTTCAAAATAAAGGGTCAATTATTCCACACTGAAATGAGAAGAAATTTCTTCATCCACAGGTGAGAAATCTTTGGGATCCTCCACTTGAACTGCAGGTCTGCAGAGATTCACTAAACGTGTTCAAGTCAGAGTCAACAGATGTTTGTTTATGAAGGGAATCAGAGAGTTTATTAGCAAAGCCACAATCCTTTTGAAAGTAAGGAATGAGTGGCTAAATCCTGCTCTCATTTCTTATGATTCATTTAATATCAAATCCTTACTTACATTGTCATAAATTTATTGTAATTGATCCATATATTATATTCATATTTGAACCAAGTCAACAAAAAATAGAGGAAATATTCTTCTTAAAATTTCTCTTCTCAAAGGTTGTGATTTTTCCTGGAGTATGCTGTCAGAATTTCCAGAAGCCTTCTTGGGCTTTGCCCAAATGTACATTCTTCATATCTAAGCCTAGACATTCAAAGAGGAACTTTTCTCCCTATTGGTTTTCTTGTGCAAAGCTGGGGCAGAAAAATGACTGAGGACCCATCATGCTAGATTTCTTCATATTTCTGTTCTTAGAGCCATCTTAGTCCTATTTTTCCTAGATCTTTGAAATAACTACCTAAGAACAGGCAAATAAACCTTAATAACCATGTCATTATGCCATCTTGTCTGTAAAGACCATCGCATCAATGAGATGTAGGGATTATCTAAGGTACTAACAATTCATTTAGCCTTTAGAAATATATTAAAAATTAAATACAGGCTCATTGATCTATTGCAAAATAGTACCCTTCATTTAAACGGGCACATTATATGAAGCATGCGTTTGGCCAAGATCACATTGTCAAGCATTCTACTATTGGACATGCCAAAGGCCACTGACAGGAATTTTCCCATCAGGAATCATGCTGGGTGACCAGTGGCCAACAGTAAAATTTAAATTAGACCCATTCCTGGAATTAGCTGGAATCAGTGTCACATCAGTCAAGCAAGTAAAATTCTGTTACAACTGCCAACAAAAAAAAATCTTGGTCTGAGGACAAGTGGGCTATTCCTCCTAATGGGGCATCACGGATGAGTGGCTTCCTATCTTTACCAGTGATTTTAAATAGAGGTAACCATTACAAATGGAAACTGTGCCCCAAGGACCTTGAAGCTTATTTTAAAGCAAGATCATTTGACTTAGCCAGAATGATGCTTCATGCTGAATCTTCCTGATCCTGAATTTCAAAACCACACCACATGACTCATTCACTCACTAAGCACCGACAATTTATCTTTTCATGATGACATTCACACAAGTGAAGGGCTGCTGCATTTTGCCATGATTTACATCCCCACTATGTGTTGTAAATATAAAAATAAAGTGTCTAAAGTAACATAATAACTGATTGCTTCTTTTAATCCATGGAAAAACATCAATAAAAAATGTACCAACAGATCCATTTTCTTAGAATGGGTTACTATTTTGTACAATAGGAATAGCTGGTGAAATGTGTAATGATGGCCAGTTACTGAGTGAGAGTTAGTGATAGCACTCAGCAGGCTAACTAAAGATCAAAGCTGAGAAATTGCTTTATTGCCATATAATGGTGGTAAAGCAGTGTTGTCAGTCACCTTAAAGTTGTTTGCAAATGTGCCAAAACAACTGAGATCCTCAACAGAGCAGTGTTGTTGGGATTCTCTTTCACTGTGTCTGTCTCAGCAGCTCTGTATTCCATTGCCTGACTGCAACTATTTAGAGCTGCCAGCATTTAATCTCACTTGTGAATCTCTGCTGAAAGCTCTTAAAGGGACACATCAAAATATAAGCTGCACCCTCTTCGGCTACAAGGGAGTTTTGCTATTGAATGAATGGATGTGGCATGATGCAAGGGATAGTGTAAGAGTGCTCCCAGGGTCAAGTCAAGTCAGGTCTGCAGCTTCTCCCCTTCTCCATTCAGATTCCTAAATGGACATTGAACCCAAGAACACCAACTCACTTTTTTAATATGTTATTTCCGGTTTTTGCATGGTTTTTAATCTATTTTATGCACCGTGTAATTGATTTACTTTTTTATTATTATTTTTCTCTTTTTCTATATTATGCATTGCATTGAACTGCTACTGCTAAATTAACAGATTTCATGACACATGCCGGCGATAGTAAACCTGATTCTGATTTAACTATATAAACGTATACAATGTACAGAACTATATAATGCACATAGAAATCAGATAATATTTCTCCAAACCAGGGTGTAAAGCACAATAGTACACATAACACATGATGACTTATGAAGGCAAGGAGAAAATCTACAGATGAATCACACATAAATAACAAACTAAAGTACACAAATTAAATATTGTCAGGTATGGAATAGATTAACCGGTGACACTTCAAATGCGATGCAGCTGGGAGTTCAGAAGCCTAATGGCCTGAGGGAAGAAATCCTGACCGTTCTTGTTTTTTAATGCATCGGAGTCTCCTGCCTGATGGTAGAAGGTCAAAGAGGATGTTGGCCAATGGGACTGTGACATGCTGGTGACAAATGGTTGCAGGGGGCTTGTTCTTTGCACAAGTGGTGATGGAGGCTCAGCTGGGCTGCAAATCGGCAAGAGAATACGTCGAGGTCTGCATCAGAATGAATATTAACGCAGTCTGTTAGGGGAGACACAGCTTGTAGAAATGCTGCTTCACAGCTCCAGTCACCAGTCTTAATCCTCAACTCTGGTGCTGACTGAGTGCAATTTCACATTCTCTCTGTAACGCCATGAGATTCTTACAAGTTTGCTGGATTCCACCACATCCCAAAGGTAAGGTTATTGGCCACCGTAAATTACCCCTAGTTTGTAAGTGAGTGTAGGCCCTTGGAGAGGTTGATGAGAATGTGGGAAAATATAATGGGATTAGTGTAAGATTGGTATTGATGGTATCTGATGATTAGAGTACACTTAACGGGCCAAAGAGCCTACTTTTGCATCTTAAAGAAATATGACAGGCTGGGAAATTCCACTGAAGGCAATTTCCCTATCTGATACAACTACTCTTCTTGGCTGAATGAAAAGAAGATGAAGTTCAGGTGTACTTCACTAACGCAGCAAATAGCAGCAAACAATGAGATGCACCAGCAATGTGCAGGAGCAGCCTGGAATTAACCCAAAGCTTGGAGAACTGAGAAGAACTTTGGAATTTATTGGAAAGGCTGTGTAAAGTTGTATAAAAGATAGCAAGAGGGCACATGCCCCAGCAAGTACAAAAAATGTATGTTGTGTTAACCTATTAAATAGCACAGTTTTAGGCAAAACAGCTTCCATAAAACATAATGGTACTATTAAAAATAATACCTTTTCAGATTAATAAGTTTAAGAATTACAGTGACTTTGGACATTGCACTACTTTTAACAGCATTTTGTATGAGAAAATAAAACTAAGGGCTGTACAAATGAAAATCCTGATGAAAAGTCAGGGGTAGAATTTGCATGCAAAATTACCCTGGTCTGATTTAAACCTATTTTCAACTGCACCACATATTTTAGTTGGAATTGAGAGATCCAGAGATGAAAAAAAAATTGTCATGTGGGAGATTCAGTTAAGTCTTCACTTCAACATAATGAGGATATATGAAGAAGACTGAACATGTTAAGTAGCTTATTAAGAGTGCAAATACACAAGACTGACATTAATGAGAGCAATTGAATAAACTTACGATATTATATTTTGCAATGAAAATTGACAGATGCCAGAATCCTGCTCTTAAGGTGGTTCAGGTGAACCATTTTACATGAACGTTCATACAGTCATCGAGTTGTACAGCACAGAAAAAGGCCTTTCAGCCCATCATGTCCAGGCCAACCATTTACTGTAACCCCATTTGCCCAATTGACTACAGAAGATGGAAACCGGAGGTCCACGAGCCAGTCCGTATTAGGGGAACAGAGTTGGAGAAGGTCAATAACATTAAATTCCTTGCTGTTATCATATCAGAAGACGTGTCCTGGGACAAGCACACAAGTGCCATCACAATTAAGGCACAGGAGTGCCTCTACTTTCTTCAAAGTTTGTGCAAATTTGGCATGTCATCTGGAACTTTGACATAATTCTGTACGTGCATAGTGCAGAGTATCTTAATTGTTTGCATCATGGTCTGGTATAAAAGTGCCAATGCCCTAAAACAGAAAAGGCTACTAAAAGTGATGGACACAGCCTGGTCAATCCCCACCACTGAGCACATCTGCAAGGAGTACTGTCACATGAAAACAGCATCCATCATCAAGGAACCCCATCATCCATGCTATTGGGAAGGAGGTACAGGTCTCACACCACCAGATTCAGGAACAATAATTACCCTCCAACCATCAGGCTCCTGAAGCAGGGTGGATGACTTCACACACCTCATCTCTAAACTGATTCCACAAACTATGGACTCATTTTCTCAGTATTATTTATTTATTTATTTGTGGTTTTTTTTTATTTGCAGTTTGTCTTTTTTTCACATCGGTCATTCTTTGTGTGTAGTTTTTCAATGACTCTATCATTTTTCTCCATTCTACTATGAATGCTTCTAAGGAAATTAATCTCAATGTAGTATTTGGTGACATGTACCTTGATAATAAATTAGAGATAGATAGATAGATAGATACTTTATTCATCCCCATGGGGAAATTCAACATTTTTCCAATGTCCCATACACTTATTGTATCAAAAACTAATTACATACAATACTTAACTCAGTATAAATATGATATGCATCTAAAATCACCCTCTCAAAAAAAGCTTTAATAAATAGCTTTTAAAAAATTCTTAAATAGTTTACTAAAATAGATTGAATGGTAACTTAAGCTCAGTCATAACCCCGGTACTTTAACATATCTTTCCCCTGGCGGTTGAATTGTAAAGCCCAATGGCATTGGGGAGTAATGATCTCTTCATCCTGTCTGAGGAGCATTGCATCGATAGCAACCTGCTGCTGAAGCTGCTTCTCTGTCTCTGGATGGTGCTATGCAGTGAATGTTCAGGGTTTTCCATGATTGACCGTAGCCTACTCAGCGCCCTTTGCTCTGCTACCGATGTCATACTCTCCAGTTCTGTGCCCACGACAGAGCCCGCCTTCCTTACCAGCTTATTAAGACATGAGGCATCCCTCTTCTTAATGCTGCCTCCCCAACACGCCACCACAAAGAAGAGGGCGCTCTCCACAACTGACCTATAGAACATCTTCAGCATCTCACTACAAACATTGAATGACGCCAACCTTCTAAGGAAGTACATTCGACTCTGTGCCTTCCTGCACAAGGCATCTGTGTTGGCAGTCCAGTCTAGCTTCTCGTCTAACTGCACTCCCAGATACTTGTAGGTCTTAACCTGCTCCACACATTCTCCATTAATGATCACTGGCTCCATATGAGGCCTAGATCTCCTAAAGTCCACCACCATCTCCTTGGTCTTGGTGATATTGAGACGCAGGTAGTTTGAGTTGCACCATATCACAAAGTCCTGTATCAGTTTCCTATACTCTTCCTCCTGTCCATTCCTGACACACCCCACTATGGCCGTGTCATCAGCGAACTTCTGCACATGGCAGGACTCCGAGTTATATTGGAAATTTACTTTGAACTTTGAACATCCCTCTATGCCTTGACAGTTTATATGTTTGTTTAACTGTCTCTTAAACACAGTGATTTATTTGATTTTTTTTACAGCTCCTTTAACAGGGTTCCCTCTAAGAGGACCACAACTGTGAAGTGGTTTGGATGTTTGCATGCATCAGTAACCTGGAGAGCTACGCTGCCCAGAGTCAGGGCCTTATTTTGGCTCTTAGTCAGGTCAACTATGCCAAGTATGTCAAAGGTTAGAGGCCAGACTAAGAAAGGTCCACCAGTCCTCCAGGTTCGGGGGTTCAGCTCAGGACCTGACTGGTCGAACAAAACTGTTACAGAAATAGCAATGAAAATTCTTTCTGTATCTGTGTGTGATGGTATTCCTGAGTCTCCACCCAGGATTTGCACGGCTGACACTTGTGAAAACCAAGAGGTAGCTACCAGCACGATGAAGGAAGCCCTGAAAACTACCAAGACCAAACCAAAGTTGATTTCTGGAATATACAAGCCATGTACAACACTGGCAAGCTAGCACAAATAACTGCAGAAATGCATCATTACAGCCTACATATACTGGGCCTCAGTGAAAGCAGATGGACACAGTCTGGCAGACTAAAGGCAGCAACTAGGGAAATAGTTTTATACTCAGGAAAGGAAAGTTGTCAGCATCATGATGGCGTAGCTGTCATTTTGAAGAAAGGAACTGAGGAGTGCTTGATGGAGTAGAAATCAATAAACAATAATCTGATGACAGTCAGACTGAAAAAGCAAGTGAACATGACTGTGATGCAGTGCTATGCTCCAACTAAAGATATTGACATTGAAGAGAATGATGTCTTCTACAAACAGCTGCAATCGGAGGTAGAGTTAACATCACACCATGACGTAATCATTGTCATGGGAGATCTAAATGCGAAAGTGTGAAATAACAACTCACACTTCACTAGGGTGGTGAAAGACTGGTGAAATTCTGTGCCGTGAACAAGCTGGTCAGAGGATGGACCATCTTTCCACACCATGAAATCCAGAAGTTGACATGGTGCTTACCCAATGGGCATGTCAGGAAGCAGATTGGCCATTTAATGATCAATGATACATGGAAACTATCATTACACGATGTAAAGGTTAAGAGAGGAGCAGATACAGGAAGTGATCACCACCTCATCATAGCAGCGATGAAACTCAAGCTGAGAAGCACTGTGACCAGAACACATGTACAAAGATGTTTTGATGTTGAAAAGCTCAAGGACACCAGTGTGAGATCTGCATTCATCATTCATCTTAAGAACAGATTCCAGGCCTTGCAAGACCTTGACGAGGATATGTTAGACAAGATGGACACAATGTGGAAACTTATCACCTTAGTCTTCAAGGAGAGCAGTGAGGCTTGTCTAGGATAGAGAGCTAATAAAAATAACAAATAATGGATACAGCAGGAAACATGGACAGCTTTAGATGAAAAATGGAAAAATTAAGAAAGAAGTGCTAGATGCAAAGTCAACATGACTTAAGATGAAATTTCAACTAGCATGCACTGAAGCTAACAAGAAAGTGAAGAGACTTGTAAAAAGGATAAGAGAGTCTACATGAAATACCATGCAGTGTAGGCCAAAGAACCAGCCAATCAAATGACCAGGGAAATATATACAAGATTTCAAAATTGGTAAGTAGAAAATTGCAGGCCAAATCCAGTGGTCCTGTGAGAGACAAGTATGGTCTGCTTTTGACCACTGAGAAAGAGCAAGAAGCACGATGGACAAAGTATTTCAGATAATTAGTGCATTGACCAGCCATCTGGAGGTATAGTGGCATCCACACCAGACCTCAAGGTGAGTTGTCCCGAGTTCGAATCTGGCCGGCTCGTTGCATGCTTTCCATCTGTACTGGATTGAGCGGTGAGCTAGCAACTCGACCTCATTAAAAACAGACAAAAGTGCTAAGGAAATGATAAAGGCTGCTGCCTGATGTGCCACAAGGCACAAAGAGGAACAACAACTGAATAAATCACCACCAGATGAAGAATCTGACAGAGAAGAGGCAGCAGAGGACCTCAACGTCAACACAGATCCACCCAAGAAAGAGATTGTTGCTGCAGCTACGCGGCTAAAGAACATAACAATTTAATACCAACCTGTTTAAAGCTAAACCAAAAGTTGCAGCAGCCATTCTTCAACCACTGTTAACTCTAATCTGGCAACAGGCCCAGGTACCCAAGAAAAGGACAAAGGGAGTCATTGTTAGGATTCCCAAGAAAGGAGTGTTAAGTGATTGCAATAACTGGCGTGGCATCACACTTTTGTCTGTGCATAGTAAGATTATTACCAAAGTCGTCGTCTAACAGATTACAGATGCTGGCAATGTGTACTTGAGCAAGCTGGTTTCAGGAAGAACAGAACTGTGCTGACCACATCTTCACGCTGCATAACATCACAGAGCAGTGCACAGAGCAGCAGAGACAACTGCATGTGAATTTCGTGGACATTGAAAAGGCCTTTGTAGCATCCACAGGGAGAGCCTCCAGCAAATTCTCAGATCATATGGGATCCCTTCCAAAGTTATCCAGCTCATCCAGAGTTTCTCTGCTAACTTCACCAGCACAGTTGGGCACAGCAACCTGAGCTTTGAAATCAAGACAGGGATCAGGCAAGGCTGTGCGATGTCAGAGATGTTGTTTAACCTGGTGATTGACTGGGTTATGATGCAAACAATGACAGATAGCTAGAGAGACATGAGGTGGACTCTGTTCTCTACCGTAGAAGTCCTTAACTTTGCAGATGACCTTCCATTACTGTCACATACACACCAGCACATGCAAGAGCAAACTCAATGCCTGTGTATTTTTGGTGGACAGATTAGACTCAGAATCAGCCAGAGAAAACTTAGATCATGATTCTCAATGTAGAGTGTCCTACTCCCATCAAGGCATATGGCGTCGACTTACCCAGCACCGACAGATTTACCTACCTGTGCAGCAGCATTTGGCAGGATGATGGCACCAAGGACCAAGCTACAAACATCTTCAGATCAATGAGCAATATATAGTGATCAACCAAGTATAGCGTCCACATCAAGGTGAAGCTGTACCAGAACTGTGTTCTGTCCACACTCTTGTATGGGTCAGAATACTGGTGCATGAGAGGGAGTGACCTTGTCAAGCTTTCATCATTTCATACCAAGAGCCTCCATATCTTCTGACAAAGTGTGATCTCCAGCCACACCCTACTGCTTCAGTATCATTAAGAGGACATAACCACAATTATCATGAGGAAACACTGGAGATGGATTGGGCACGTGATGAGAAGAGGCCAAATCCATCAAGACAGCACTTCACTGGATCCCCGAAGGCTAGAGGAAACACAGGAGACCAAAAACAATTTGGCGCTATGTCATAAAGGAAGAAATGAGAGCCCTGAACCACACGTGGGGAACAATAGGGAAGATGGCCAAGGACAGACATAGATGGAGGACCTTCACTGCTGCCCTAAATGCCAGCAGGTGTAACGGGCAGTAAGTTAACAGTGTTCAAGATATCAACCACTCTCTTTTTAAAACCTTTTCCCTTAAAACCCCCTCAAATTTTCTTTCTCTCATTTTAAATCTAAACCTTGTTCTTGATGCCCCTGCCATGCGAAAATAATTCTGACTACCTACCCTATACACTCCTCTTAAAATTTTATTTATCACTCAACCTCTTTTATTCCAGGAGAAGCAAGCACAGCCCACTCAATCTTTCCCGACAACTAAAGACCTCCAACCAGGTAACGTCCTCCATATCTTTTCAAGTGCAACCGATCCATCCTATATCATGGTGAGTTCTGATAAAATGGCAATACACACAAAATGCTGGAGGAACTCAGCAGGCCAGGCAGCATCTGTGGAAAAAAATACAGTTGACGTTTTAGGCCACTGCCTGGCCTGCTGAGTTTCTCCAGCATTTTGTGTGCGTTGCTTGGATTTCCACCATCTGCAGATTTACTCTTGCTTCTGATAAGATGGCAGTGCGTTTAAATGCAATGGTTTCTTGGGAGCCAACCAAAGGTGTTCTGTCATTTTTATGATCACAAGACAATGCTGGACATTAAGAAATTCAAGTACTTACTGCAGGACTACCCCACCAGAGAGAAGCTCTGTGTCAGAGGAGCTCGGGGAGCTGAACTTGATACTGACCATGTCACTGCCTAGTACAGAAAGGCATCGGAGTCGGTGCACTAAAGCATTGAGCAGTCCAACAGCGAGTGACTGTCTTGGTTATTTCCCTACAATCTCAAGACCCTGTCGGACGTAGGTAATGTAAAATACTGCAAGTCCATTTTCCTTGTTTGCTGGAAAGACAGAAAACAGGGCAGCTGTGTGGCCTTGGTTGTAGTGAGGACCAGGCCTCAACCTGTGGGCTTTCCTGTTGCAGCAGTCCAGGAGAGGAGGTGCCAGAGGCCGTGTAGTGCAGCATCAATGCTGAGTAGGGGGCTAGCACCTCCTGTCGGTGCTCCCATCCAGTGCTGGCTTGGTGGAAGACAAGCTGGATTGCGTGTATGCTGGTGAACTTTCATCTGTGGACCACTGAGACTGCTGTGACATGTTCTTGCCAATAATGCCCATGCATTATCAAGTTACAGAATGCGTCACTCAGGGACTTGGGCTAAATAAATATTCTTGTGTGACTGTATGTTTACTTGCTATCTTATATGTGATATTTCTGCCTTGTGCTGGGTACGACTGTTGGTACTGTGTTTTGCACCTTGACCCTGGAGGAACGGTGTTTCATTTGGCTGTATTCATTGGTATTCATGTACAGTTGAATGACAGTTAAACCTGAACTTGATTGGACACAACATTTCATGAGCAATGTAACTAGTGTTTTGTAAAGCTGCAACATAGCATCCCAACTTTTATAACCTATAGCCTTTCAGGAACATGAACCTCAAGGTCCCTCTGTTATTCAGGATGCCTGAGCATCCTACTATTTACTGTACTAGTCCTACCCCTGTTTGACTTCCCAAAATGCATCAGCTTGCACTTGTCAAGATTAAGTTCCACCTGCCCGTTCTCCATCCAACTTTCTATCTAATCTATATCATATTGTACCTTTATACAACCTTCTTCACGTAATTTATAAGACCATAAGATATAGGAGCAGAATTAGACCATTTGGCCCATCGAGTCTCTTCCAACATTCAATCATGGCTCTTCCTTTCGTTTCTCCTCCTCAATCCCATTTCCTGGCTTCTCCCCGTAACCTTTGATGCCATGTCCAATCAAGAACGTATCAATCTCTGTCTTAAATACACCCAACAACTTGGCCTCCACAGCTGCCCGTGGCAACGAATTCCACAAATTCACCTCCTTCTGACTAAAGAAATTTCTCTGCATCTCTGTTTTGAATGGACGTCCTCAATCCTGAGGCAGTGCCCTCTTGTCCTAGACTCTCCCAACATGGGAAATATCCTTTCCACATCTATTCTGTCTAGTCCTCTCAACATTCAAAAAGTTTCAATGAGATCCCCCCCATCCTAAATTCCAGTGAGTACAGACCCAGAGTCATCAAAAATTCCTCGTATGATAACCCTTTCATTCCTGAAATCATCCTTGTCAACCTCCTCTGGACCCTCTCCAATGCCAGCACATCTCTTTTAAGATGAGGAGCCCAAAACTGTTCACAATGCTCAAGGTGAGGCCTCACCAGTGCCTTATAAAGCCTCAGCATCACATCCTAGCTCTTCTATTCTTGACCTCTTGAAATGAATGCCAACATTGCATTTGCCTTCCTCACCACTGAGTCAAACTGCAAGTTAACCTTCAGGCTGTTCTGTACAAGGACTCCTAAGTCCATTTGCATCTCAGATTCTGGATTTTCTCCCCATTTAGAAAATAGTCTGCACATTTGTTTCTACTACCAAGTGAATGACCATTCATTTTCCAACATTATATTTCATTTGCCACTTTCTTGCCCATTCTCCTAATCTGTGTAGGTCCTTCTGCATGGTACCCGTTTCCTCAACACTACCTGCCCCTGCATCAATCTTCATTATCATTTGCAAACTTAGCAACAAAGCCAAAAATTCCATCATCTAAATCCTTTATATACAGCATAAAAAGAAGTGGTCCCAACACTGACCCCTGCAGAACACCTCTAGTCACTGACAGCCAACTCGACAAGGATCCTTTTATTCCCACTCGCTGCTTTCTTCCAATCAGCCAATGTTTGAACCATCTTAGTAACTTTCCTGTAATACCATGGGCTCTTAACTTGGCACCTTGTCAAAGGCCTTCTGAAAGTCCAAATATACAACATCTACTGCATCCTCTTTATTTATCCTACTTGTAATCTCCTCAAAGAATTCCAACAGGTTTGTCAGGCAGGATTTTCCCATGCTGACTTTGTCACCAAGTACTCCATCAACTCATCCTTAACAATTGACTCTAACATCTTCCCAACCACTGAGGTCAGGCTAACAGGTCTATAGTTTCCTTTCTGCTGCCTTTCTCCTTTCTCCTTTCTTAAAGAGTAGAGTGGCATTTACAATTTTCCAGTCCTCTGGCACCATGTCAGAATCCAAAGATTTTTGAAAGATAATTTCTAATGCCGCCACAACCTCTAACACTACCTCTTTCAGAACCCTAGGGTGCAGTTCATCTGGTCTAGGTCAGTTATGTACCTTTAGGTCTTTCAGCTTTTGGAGCACATCCTTGTAATAGTAACTGCACCCACTTCTCTTCTTTCACACACTACATCTGGCACATTGCTTGTGTCTTCCACAGTGAAGCCTGATGCAAAATACTCATTTAGCTCATCTGCCATCTCCTTGTCCCCATTATTATTTCTCCTGCCTCATTTTCTAGCAGCCCTATATCCACTCTCAACTCTCTTATACTTTTTACATACTTGAAAAAGCTTTTGCTATCCATTTTGATATTATTTGCTAGCTTGCTTTCATGTTTCATCTTTTACCTTCTAATGATTCTTTTAGTTGCTCTCTGTAGGTTTTTAAAAACTTCCCAATCCTTTACCTTCCCACTAATTTTTGCTTTGTTGTATGCCCTCTCTTTCATTTTTACATTAGCTTTGACTTCCCTTGTCAGCCACAGTTGTACTATCTAGCCATTTGATTATTTCTTCACTTTTGGAATAGACGTGTCCTACACCTTCCTCATTTTTTCCCAGAAACGCACACCATTGTTGTTCTGTGACATCCCTGCCAGCAGCTTCTTCCAATTTACTTTGGCCAACTCCTCTCTCATACCACTGTAATTTCCCTTACTCCACTGAAATACTGCTACATCAGACTTTACTTTCTCCCTATCAAATTTCAAGATGAACTCAATCATATTGTGATCACTGGTTCCTAGGAGTTCTTTTAACTTAAGCTCCCTAATCACCTCCAGTCCATTACATAACACCCAATCCAGTGTAGCTGATCCCCTAGTAGGCTCAACAACAAACTGCTCTAAAAAGCCATCTCTTAGGCATTCAACAAACTCACTCTCTTAAGATCCATTACCACCTAATTTTCTCAATCGACCTACATGTTAAAATCTCCCAATGCTATCATAACATTGCCCTTTTGACACACCTTTCCCATTTCCTGTTATAATCTGTGGTCCATCTCCCACCCACTGTTGGTAGGTCTGTATATAACTGCCATCAGGATCCTTTTATCCTTGCAGTTTCTTAATTCAACCCACAAGGATTCAACATTTTCCAGTCCTATGTCACACCTTTCTACTGATTTGATGCCATTCTTTACCAGTAGAGCCATTCCTCCCCCCTCTGTCTACCCTTCCATCCCTCCGATGCAAGGTGTAACCTTGGACATTCAGCTCCCAACTACAACCATCCTTCAGCCAGAATTCAGTGATGGCCACAACATCATACCTGGCAATCTGTAGTGCAAGAAGATCATCCACCTTATTTCTTATACTACGCACATTGAGATACAACACCTTGAGTACTGTATTAGCTACCCTTTTTGATTTTGCATCCCTAAAATACTGATACTCACCCTGTTTGCTGCGACTATGTCCCATTACCTGCCTGCCTTTCCTGATGGTCTGACTGCACACGATTTTTATTTTTTTAACCATCCATCCTATCCTGAGACCCTTCACTCTGGTTCCCACTTCCCTGCCAAATTAGTTTAAACCCTCACCAACAGCTCTAATAAACCTGCCTGCAAGAATATAGGTCCCCCTTGGATTCAGGTGCAACCTATCACTTTTGAACAGGTCATTCGTCCCCCAGAAGAGATCCCATGATCCAAGGACCTGAAGCTCTGCCCCCTGCACTAGCTTCTCAGCCACGCATTTATCTTCTAAAATCATTCTGTTTCTACCCTCACTGGCGCGTGGCACAGGCAGCAATCTAGAAATAACTACCTGGGAGGTCCTGCTTCTCAGCTTTCCACCTAGCTCTCTAAAATCTCCTTTCAGGACCTCTTTGCTTTTCATTCCTATGTCATTGGTACCAATACGTAACAAGACATCTGACTGCTCTCCCTCCCTCTCCAAAATGTTGTGGACACAACCTGAGACCTTCCTGACCCCGGCACCTGGGAGGCAACATACCATCCAGATGTCCCGCTCACATCCACAGAATCTCCTGTCTGTTCCCTTCACTATTGAGTCCCCTAACACTATCGCTCACTTCTTCTCTCTCTTTCCTTTCTGCACCATGGACCCATGTTCAGTGCCTGTAACCCGGTCGGTGTGGCATTCCCCCGGGAGGTCATCCCCAACAAAAGTATCAAAGCAGTATACTTATTTTTGAGATGAATGGCTACAGATATGCTCTGCTCTAACTGCCTATTTATATGTCCATTTCTCGTGATGGTCACCCAGGTACTCGTCTCCTGCAACTTCGGGGTGTCTACTTCCCTGTAACTCTGATCGATTATCTCCTCACTTTCCCGTACAAGCCAAAACTCATCCAGGTGCTGCTCCAGGTCCCCAACATGGTCTTCACAGAGCTGCAGCCGGATGCACTTCAAGCAAATGTAGTTTCCTGGGTGATTCTCGGTCTCCCAGGTCTCCAACATCCATCATGAAGAAACCACAACTGCCATTTCCTATACCAAGTACAGTAAGAGAAAAACAAAAAGAAAACCTTAGCAGAAGCTTACCCAGAGCCAATGACTTCTCCGAGACAAAGCTTCCTTTGAGCCAAAGCCTGACATTTCTACGCTCTCTCCACTGGCCTACTCCCAACAAATGGCCACTCTGCTTGTCTCTCCTGTACTTTTATTTAGTTTGCAGTACTCTGCTCCCACCACTAACAGGGCCTCTGCAATGGCCAAACACCCGTGAAGCTCTCTTTTTAAATAAGCAAACCTTTTAATGATATCTCCAACATTCAGCACAACAAAGGTCCCAGCACTAATTTCTGCAATGCACCTCTGGTCACAGACTTGACACCCAAATGGATGCATTGAACTTGTTTCCCTTAAAACTAAAATTCCATGATTTGCACCATGTCCAATAGGGAATCTGTGGAGTGTAGTGGCACTTTCAGGTTTGAAGGGTCTTGGCCCAAATTGTCAGCTATTTAACCCCATCCATAAGTGCTACCTAACTTGCTGAGTTTCTCAAGCATTTTGTGTGTGTCACGCAATGCGTAACTTTTAATCCCTTGTATTCAGATTCTTCAGACATAAAGAACAAAATTCCTTTTTTAAAATTATTTTTCGAATCTATCAATGATATGTTTTAATGATCAATGTACATGTTTCCTTAAATCACTTTTGGTCTCAACTTGTTTATACTTCACCTTATTTAGCACAGTTTCTACTATATATTTAGCCAATTAATTTCTTTATGTTCTACTTCTATCTGCATCACTTATCTGTGTGCCATTGACAAACTCATTAACAAGTATTTGCATACAGGTGCTAATAGAAAACTCAAAAAGTTCAGGAAAATATGTTTTTGTGGCGACCCACTTCCTAGCGCACTCGAACCGGCTCACAAATAGCCAGCGCGCCGGCACAAAGGCCAGTCCCAAAAGGGCGCCAGGTCTGCTTCACCAACGAAGGGAAAAGCCTGCGGGGGATTGTGAGTACATGCCCCTTACAGCATCCGCGCCCCGGGCGGGATCAGGGAGGCTTTAAAGCAAGGCTGTGAAGTTCGAATAAAATCTTCTTTAACTGCAGTTTACCAACTCCGTGTTGTTATTTTAACGCTGCATGTAGCACACCGCTACAATTGGTGACCCCGACGGTCCAAACGATTTTTGGACCGGAGATGACCGACGCCGCATCTGTTCATGCGGTTTCGTTGAAACTGCCAAGCTTCTGGACACTGCGACCTCACCTCTGGTTCCAGCAAGCAGAAGCCCAATTCCACGTTTGGCAGATAACCTCGGAGGACACACATTACTACTACGTGGTGAGCTCCCTCGACCAGGACACAGCGGCCCAGGTTGAGGAGTTCGTACAGTCTCCCCCAGCGGACGGCAAGTACACGGAATTCAAAGCCCTGCTCATAAGGACTTTCGGACTCTCACGGCGCGAGCGGGCTGCCCGTATACTGCACCTGGATGGCTTGGGAGACAGACCGCCATTGGCTTTGATAAATCCCTGCCTCATGTTTGAGCAGACATTTCTGGAGCAGCTGCCCGAGGACATACGCCTGCTGCTGTCCGACACAGATTTCAGCGACCCCCGGAAGGTGGCAGCCCAGGCGGACTTGTTGTGGAAAGCCAAGGAGAGTGGGGCATCCGTCACACAGATCACCAGGCCACGCTCCCAGCAGCAAACCAGACCAGGCCCGGCCACAGAGCCCGCTAACCCCAGAGGCAGGGGTGAGGAGCCCAACGAACAATGGTGTTTCTACCACCAGCGGTGGGGCGTAGAAGCCCGCCGCTGTCGCCCGCCCTGCAAGTTCCCGGGAAACGCCAGGGCCAGCCACCACTGATGGTTATGGCGGCTGGCCATCGGGATAGCCTCCTGTATGTGTGGGACAAGAGGTCGGGACGCCGCTTTTTGGTTGACACCGGAGCCGAGATCAGCGTCTTACCTCCGATGAGTTACGACACCCGCAACAGGGCACCGGGTCCCACCCTGAGGGCCGGGAACGGCAGCACAGTAAGGACCTACGGCACCCGTACGGTGCGACTACAGTTCGACTCCAGCCGGTTCACGTGGGACTTCACACTGGCCACCGTAGCCCAACCGCTTCTGGGTGCGGATTTTTTGCGGGCACACAGCCTGCTGGTCGACCTGCCGAGGCAGAGACTGGTCCACGCTGCACCTTTCAGACGTTCTCCCTGGGTGCAGCCCAGTTGCCAGCCCCACACCTCGACTCCATCACGCTGTCCGACAACGACTTCACCAGAGTCCTGGCGGATTTCCCATCGGTTCTGGCACCGCAGTTCACGGCAGCCATGCCCCGACCGGCATACAACACCACATCCCGACCCAGGGACCACCCCTCCACACCCGTGCTCGGCGGCTTCCTCCGGACAAGCTCCAACTGGCGAAGGAGGAGTTCAAGAGGATGGAGGAATTGGGGATCATCCGGCGGTCCGACAGCCCATGGGCCTCCCCCCTGCACATGGTGCCCAAAGCAACAGGGGGCTGGAGACCGTGCGGCGACTACCGCAGGCTGAACGAGGCTACCACACCGGACCGCTACCCTGTGCTGCACATTCAGGACTTTGCAGCAAACCTGCATGGCGCACGGATCTTCTCCAAGGTAGACCTCGTCCGGGGATACCATCAAATCCCGATGCATCCGGACAACGTCCCCAAAACGGCTCTCATCACCCCGTTCGGCCTTTTCGAGTTCCTCCGCATGCCGTTCAGCCTGAAGAATGCCGCACAGACATTCCAGCAGTTAATGGACGCGGTGGGACGCGACCTGGACTTCGCATTCATCTATTTGGACGACATCCTCATAGCCAGCAGCAGTAGTCGTCAGGAGCATCTGTCCCACCTCCGTCAACTCTACGCCCGACTGAGTGAGTACGGTTTAACAATCAACCCGGCCAAATGCCAGTTCGGGCTTGACACCATCGACTTCCTGGGCCACAGGATTACTAAAGACGGGGCAACCCCTCTGCCCGCTAAGGTAGACGCGGTCCGCCATTTCCCCCGACCCACCACAATCAAAGGCCTTCAGGAATTCGTAGGTATGGTCAATTTCTACCACCTCTTCCCCCCTTCAGCTGCCCGAATCATGCACCCCCTGTTCGCCCTGCTGTCGGGTCCGGGCAAGGACATTACCTGGGACGAGGAGTCCGCCGCCTCTTTCATTAAAACAAAGGAAGCCTTGGCAAACGCCGCGATGCTAGTGCACCCCAGAATGGACGTCCCCACCCACAGTGGACGCATCTAACACGGCAGTCGGTGGGGTACTGAAGCAACTCATCGCGGGTCGCTGCTGAAAAACGCCAGGGGTTGCCGAACACCTCGGCCACCCGAGCTCAAATACAGTGCTTTCGACCAGGAACTGTTGGCGCTATACCTGGCAATCCGGCATTTCAGGTACTTCTTAGAAGGTAGGCCCTTCACCACGTTCACGGACCACAAGCCGCTTACCTTTACGTTCACGAAGGTGTCCGATCCCTGGTCGTCCCGCCAGCAGCGGCATCTGTCCTACATCTCTGAATACACGACGGATGTCCGGCACCTCTCGGGTAAGGACAATGTTGTGCCGCCCTAACATTCATGCCCTTTCCCAAGGGGTAGACTTTAAGGCGCTGGCAGAGGCGCAGCAGGCAGACGAGGAGATCCCGAGTTACAGAACCGCAGTCTCCGGTTTGCAGCTCCAGGACCTCCCCGTAGGCCCAGGTGAGAGGACCCTACTCTGTGACGTCGCCACCGGCCAGCCCCGTCCCGTCGTCCCGGCACCTTGGCGACGACGTGTTTTCGACTCCATTCATAACTTAGCGCACCCCTCCATCAGGACAACTGTCCGGCTGGTCTCCAGCAGGTTCGTTTGGCACGGACTCCGCAAGCAGGTCAGTGAATGGGCCAGAACGTGCATGCACTGCCAGACGGCCAAGGTGCAGCGGCACACCAAAGCTCTGCCGCAGCAGTTCCACCCCACCCACCTGCGTTTCAACCACATTCATGTGGATATCGTGGGCCCTTTGCCAGTGTCGCGCAGAGCGCGGCACCTCCTGACTATCGTGGACCGGTTCACAAGATGGCCAGAGGCAATCCCGCTCACCGACACCACCTCCGAATCTTGCGCCCGGGCACTGATCGCCACCTGGGTGTCCCGCTTTGGCGTACCGGCCCACATTACCTCCGACAGAGGCGCCCAGTTCACCTCCAGCCTGTGGTCAGCTATGGCCAGCCTTTTGGGGACTCAGCTGCACCACACCACTGCCTACCACCCACAGTCGAACGGCCTGGTGGAGCACTTCCACCGTCACCTAAAGTCGGCTCTCATGGCCCGCCTGCGAGGAGCTAACTGGGCGGACGAGCTTCCCTGGGTCCTACTCGGCATCCGCACGGCACCCAAAGACGATCTGCACGCCTCGTCGGCCGAGTTGGTGTACAGCGCACCACTGGTCGTCCCCGGGGAGTTCATACCAGCCCCAAGGGGGCAAGAGGAAGAACCCGCAGCAGTCCTGGGCAGACTACGCGAGAGGCTCGGTGACCTGGCCCCCATACCCACTTCGCAGCATGGGCAGAACCCAACCTGCGTACCCAAGGACCTGCAGAACTGTAAGTTTGTGTTTGTACGAAGGGGTGGGCATCGGCCACCGCTGCAACGGCCCTACGAGGGGCCGTTCACGGTGCTCAGGAACAATGGGTCCACGTTCGTGCTGGACGTTGGGGGGAGAGAGGAGGTTTTCACGGTGGACCGACTCAAACCGGCCCATGTGGACTTGGTGCAATCGGTCGAGTTTCCGGCACCGCGGCGCAGAGGCCAACCTCCCAAACAGGGTCCGGCCCAGACTGTGGACATTGGGGGGTGTATCGCCGGTTCTGGGGGGGCGTTATATGGTGACCCACTTCCTAGCGCACTCGAACCGGCTCACAAATAGCCAGCGCGCCGGCACAAAGGCCAGTCCCAAAAGGGCGCCAGGTCTGCTTCACCAACAAAGGGAAAAGCCCGCGCAGGACTGTGAATACGTGCCCCTTACAGCATCTGCGCCCGGGGAGGGCGGGTTGAGGGAGGCTTTAAAGCAAGGCTGTGAAGTTCAAAAAAAACCTTCTTTAATTGCAGTTTACCGACTCCGTGTCGTTATTTTAACGCTGCGTGTAGCACACCGCTACATTTTAACAATATACATGATTAAAATTTCTCTTGAATAACTTTCATATCACTGAACGAAAACATTCCTAGTGACTTGAGAGCTTTCGAGGTGTGGTTTAATTTTTTAAAAAGCCTTTCAGAATCCTGAATATTCACACTGCAGCAACACCAAGTTCCCATTTTCCCAACAAATCTATGTGCTGCCTCTAAGAAAAGGGCAGAGCTTATCTCTTTACAATACTCCTCTTCAATGTAGAGTAAAGAGTCACCTTTTTAGGCAAAGTTCTTTGAAAACAATTAAGTACTTTTGAGGTGTGATTGGGCCCAAATGCAGCAGCCAATTTGCACAGAGCAAACCTTTGCTATCAGCTGTATGAATTTGTTCAGTTAATATTGGCTGAGGGATAAATATTGGAAAAAACTCAGGCCAGCAGCTCTCCCGTTGTCCTTTGAGATAGAGTCATTTGAATTTTTAAAACTTAAAAGTGCAGATGTGGGATTCATTTAACCTCAAATTTGATCCATATAATCTTGTTTCAAAAGCAGGTCCCACATATAAAAGGTCAGGGAGTCAACTTTCCTTGAATCCCAAAGCAGTTAATGATCAACTTTTCCAAAAGACATCTAAATTTATTGTGTTTACTTAAAGTTACAGCCCATACTTTAAAATGTATCTTTGGAATTTTGTATTTATATTGGCATTTTAAGAACACATATCATTCTAGAGGAAATTCTTTGTAAATAAAAAGGGTTGGAGAAGGTGGAAAAGATTCCAAGAATTTGGGCAAATGTACAAAACACTATAGCTATTCATGTGTGCATTAATTCCATTACTCCTTTAGCCATGATACAGCTTTAGGTATATAAAGATTCAAAATTATGCACTTTTATATCATTTAAATGCTTTTTGTCAATAAGACAATGTCAAATGCAACAAAAATGAAAGATAACAGACTTAAAATAGACTATCTGCGAAATGCACAGACATATAGTAAATAAGGTTCATGGAAAAAGATTGCAGGTGATCGCATTGTGGTAAAGGAGTCAAAACAATATAATATAAATGGATCAATTTTGAAGGGTGCAAATAAAAGAAACACCAGCTGATGGAGGAGATGCACAAATTCTTAAAGGCGGCACAGCAAATTAACAAAGCAGTAAGCAAAGTGAGAGGGATGCTGTTCATTAAGAACATTAGGATAAAGAATAAATGTAAGGGGTCAAACTTATAAAACTTTGCATTGTTCATTTCAGGGCACCATACTTTGTGAAGGGTGAGGTGGCTTTGGATAAGGTGCAATAGAAATGTATAGGAAGGTTTCCTGGAATGAGTTACATGGATAGCTTGGTGAAGTCAGCTGCACCCATTCGAGCTGAGAAGGCAAAGAGGATATTCAGTAAATGTGTTTAAAATCATGAAGGATTCAGATATTGTAATATAGAACAACTCTTACACCCTCCCATGTGTCATTATTTAAACTTTACATATTTAAAGTGTTTGGCAAGAGAAGAGGTTACACGAGAACAAACTTACTTAATAAATGAATAGCTATGCCTAATAGAACAGTGAAAATAGAGTCAAAAATTACTAACACTCAAAAAAATAGAATAAATAAATAGAGAAATAATTGCAGGGTGTAAGCTAACTGAACCACCCTGCAATGTTATGGACTCCAAAAGTGAAGTCGCTTCCTTCTGCATTGTACTGAAAGGAGTCTAAGGAGAGCATAAACAAAGGAAAGCCATAGAAATGAGTAAATAAAGATCCATCTGAAAGCCTGTGGCACAAATACAGGTATCAATGAATAAAAATTCCAAAAGACAATACATGGCCACGAACGGTTAATCTGCCTTTAGGAGGTTTACTTCAGCAGGCCAGAGTTTTCTGTCTGCTGTTCATGGGTGAAGCATAAAGCTGATGATCTGAATTTCAAGATGGGATTTTTTTCTGGGGAAAAAAATGTAAGTCCATGTACTCTGGAATTGTACTCATATATCTGTGCCCAAATGACTTTTGAAAATAATCGTGTAATCAATGAGCCAGATGAAACAGGCAAATCTACTTTTGACCTATCGAATATCCACTACTTCTAATACCTTCAAAAAATAAAGCTACTGGTTTATCTTTCTCTCACTCAGTTCCTCAATTTTAAATTAAGAAATAGTATAGCACATCTGGAAAACATCTGTAAGCAATATGTGCCAACTGTACAGTGTATTTTCTACATTTGGTTAAAGAAGAATAATATGTGCCATTTTAACCCTTCTGGAAGCTAGGTGAACATAAATTAGTTAATTTAGTTAATCAGATAACTAATTGTAACCAATGTCCCATTCCAACCAATATTTTTCTTATTCCTTTGAACAATTGAGATGAACACCTACAGGTATCCAGAGGAATACTATGGATCAGCTTCCAGTTATATCAGGAACCCAAAACCGTAGGTCTGAGCAGAACAATGCCATCCATTGATGGAAATCCAAATGGATTAAGAAAAACAGGCGCTTCCACAGTCTCGCATGGAAAGCTCTCCTTTCCTAGCTCCACTGAACTTAAATTTATCTGAATGTGGAAGCCCTTCCACCAGTGACATTCACCTGTCATCTGAAACTGCAATCTTGCCACCTGGCCAGCAACTGTTTTCTGGTTGCTCTGGATGAGAAGCCAGCCACTGGAGTTAGCCAGATGCAGAGCATATGCTGCCCACTTCACACAAGATCCAGATGAACATGTTGCATCCAAAATCTCTTAACTGATGGGCAACTCAGGGGCATTTTTCATCTGACTCCCTCCCTCAGGCAGTCTTTCAGGATTGAGGATGCCTTCCTTCCATTTCTATGGTTATGAGTGATGGACAAAGGCAACGTGAGACCTGCAGGACTTGCTGCAGAAGGCACATGAGCTGTCAGACCAGTGAGAAGTTTGAGAAGTAGCATATTCCCTCTGCCATTTACACTGTTTACTCCCAATAAAGGAACTTCAAGTTATCTGTATGCACAATGTACTAGAGGAGATCAACAAGTGAGGTGGCAGCTATGGAGGGTGTATATCTCCAAACAAATCTTTTACTCCCAGCTAAAGAAAGATCAGCGAACCACTGGTGGGCAAAGGAAATATTTCAAAGATGACATCAGGATCGATGATGATGGCATCCGTTAATCTCATGAGACCATGGATCTGCACCTGGAAAGTCTGAGTGTCCTCTCCAGAGCACAGGCCTGGGCAAGGTTTATGGAAGACTGGCAGCTGCCCAAGCAGCAAGTCTCCCCTCTCCACGCCACCGATGTGGTCCGAGGGAAGGGCAAGGGCCGATACAGCTTGGCACCAGTGACATCGCAGGAGTTGCCAGAGCGAGGTTGAAGGCAACGTCGGACTGCCTTAGGGACTCCAGCTCCAGATTTGTCGTCAGGGTTTACTCCCAAATCCTCTCCCATTAGTGGGTATGGCTGCAAGGCAGCGGAGGTTTGAATTCAGAGTTTTCCCTCTCTTAGATGGACTGCCTTCCCAGGCTGACAAGCTCCATCTACCGGAAGCACTGGTTTTAAGGCACCAGGACCCTCCTTCTTCCCTTCTCCTGTCAGTAGACACAGTTCTGCCGGGCTTAGAGACTAAGCCATGCGAGAAGGCCAGGAATTGGACTTGGTTGTCAGAGGCTGTTTGAGGCGCATGCCGTGAGGAGCACATTTAGGTAGTGGAAGCTTGTCCCCACTACCACTCCTTGGCTTGACATCCTTGGAACATCAGGATCAGGCTGAAGAAATTCAACATTGCAATTGAAAACTGGAAGGCATTGCACTCAATAGATACATCTGGAAGAAATCTGTTCAAGAGGGAGCTGTGTGTTACATGAGAACAACCTCCACTGTGCCACAGTGAACAAGCAGCAAGTGCAAAAAGTCAGACTGAAAAACCAAGACCCAACCACTAACCACAACCACCAGTTACTCTTGCCCACACTGCATCAGAATACGTGCATCCCAGATTGGCCTCCACAGCCACCCGAGGACACACCAATAGAAAACCCCTTAGGGGAACATCGTACCCAACTGGAGTGATCGCACTACTGTGGAAGAAAATAAACAGACTTCCGGCTGAGCTCCTTCACCAGGACCGGAAAGAAAAGGGCAGAAGCAAGAATAAGAAGGTGGGGGTGAGATGAAGGAGTACAAGCTGGCACCAGGTGAGGGAGAAAGTTGGTAGCTGGGGAAGGGGAGATGAAGTAAGAAGCTGGGAGGTGATAGGTGGAAGTAGCAGTAGAGGAGGACATGAACCAACATGTCAGAATAAGAATGGGAAATCAAATTAAATTGGAAGGCTACCAGGAAATCCTGCCTTTTGTGTCCCCTAACTACTGGTCTGCAGAGCTCCCCCAGCATTGTATGTGTGTTCCCCAAACTACATAGGGTCAGGCCACAACTCCACTGCCATCTCGTGTTTATTAAGGTTGTCAGTACCATCCCAAATCTTCTTTCTCCATTTTAAGCAGTCACGAGTTGGTGAAGATGTAACACATTTTGAAAGAAGACTTTGATAACACCCTTTGGCTCTTTCATCTGTCCACCTGATAATCTCCTACCATGATGGAGCTCAGAGTATTGGGCATACAAAGTATGTGGGCTGGCCACTAAATACATTCATTGTAATTAGGCTTCAATGCTAAGGAAGGCCTTGCACTTTCTGTACACAGGGTGATCGCGAGCCTGCATATACACAGCAGTTGCCAGCTCAATAAGCAAATTTGAAGTAACTGCATTCTAGTGTGGAGGTGACATAGATTGGACAGGGATTACTTCTTTGACCTTGGGAAGGAAGAAATTGAAGAGAACCCTGGCAAACAACAGGAAGAACCTTCAAGACCTTCTACAAGGCCACTATTGAGAGCATCCTGACTGGCTGTATCACCATCTGGTACGGGAACTGCACCAACCTTGATTGCCGGGCTCTGCAAAGAATCGTACGGACAGCCCAGCACAACCGTGGATGTGAACTTCCTTCTATTGAGGACATTTACAGCAGCAGGTGCAGAAAGAAAGCCTGGAAGATCATCAGGGACACCAGTCACCCCAACCATAAACTGCTTCAGCTGCTTCTGTCTGACAATAAGTACCATAGCATCAAAGCCAGGACTAACAGGGTATGGGACAGCTTCTTTCTATGCCTTTAAGACTTATAAATTCACATGTCTGTACATTGCGACGGAATCATAACACAAAGATTTTTACTCCCTCACATTGTGGGATGGGTGTAAGATTTAAATGAATTCAAATTCAAAAAGACTCTCTAATTATTGCAATCAAATTCAACTTTCTTGAAGTACATCATTCCTCTGTGGGCCTGCAGAATGTTTTCTTTGTAGTGTACTTAATATTTCAGTAATACTGCAAAGATATTGTTTGATTAAACATTCTTTGCTTGTGGATTATATTATGTAAGAGATACATGAATGACATACGTCGTTACACCAACACGTCATATATGAGCACCTCACTAAACAAGACTAAGTAGACAAGCTATTCCATGCTCCTGTGTTTTTCTTTCGATTAGTTTCTGGAGTTACAAAAACATAACAGTCTTCCTCCCAGTTGTGAATTTGCATCTGTACTCCCCCTCTATGTGAATTTTCTCTCCACCAAGTTTTAGAGCAACAGAGCACCAGCTGCTCCTGAGAATATAGTCTTTCAGAGTCTTGTCAGTCCAGGTTTGTTAGTGAATATGGATCAAACAGTTTTTAGCGGTATGAAGTCAAAGAATATTGCATCAAGAGATAAAGGACTGTTTTAAGATGCTCCCTCCATCAGGACCTGATGCATCCTCCATTCTTGCCAAGTTCTGCGGTTCTCTTGGCTCTCAGCAAAGTAGGGGCTTCTATTCTGAGATGAGTTTGAAGAATTGGCACATGTTACACGTTAGTACATTCCCCCCTCATCCTGCTGCTTGTAGTTGATGCATACTTCATAACACAAAGCTGAAGTAAGATATTAGCTGGATCATTAAGTTCTAATCTGGGAGCATTGGTATCAAATAAGAATTATGATTGATGTCTTGATCTGCCTACACTTTATACTTCCAGCACTCATTTATAAGTGTATCAGCCAGAAATCCTACACAACAAATGTATACCCAAATGGCAGACACAAGCAGGCCCAGTGCATTGCTTGGAACACTGAAATACAGTGTGATGTGGAGCCAAATCTTCCAGCTGTGCAGTTTGTATCTGCTTGCCTTTTTTTTAAATTATTTTGCACCAACATTTGAAAATACAGAAGTCATGTTTAAAGTTGGCAACATCAAATCCAACACAAACCAACAGCCATCAAGCCGGCAAAAAAAAAAGTTGGAGCATTCCAGAGAGAAAAAAGATCATTGTTGAAAATTGTTATTCTCAAATCAATTCAAAGATGAGTTTAAAATATAACAATAACCACAAAGCACATCACACCACATCCTGTCGAAGGGTTTCGGCCCAAAACATCAACTGTACTTTTTTCCATAAATGCTACCTGACCTGCTGAGCACTTCTGGCATTTTGTGTGTGCTGCTCAGATTTCCAGCATTTGTAGATTTTCTCTTCTTTGTGACTCTATGGTGCTTGCCTTTTTCACACTATATTACACTCCTCCAGAAACTCATCCAGTTTTCCCATGAAGTATCAGCAAATTTTAATTCATTAGTCAGCTAGATTCCAAAGTTCAGTATGTAAAAATCAAAAATTGCCCTAGTCCCAGCTATGTAATTTACATTCAACTCTACTTGCTGCCCTATTGTTTACTTACTGCCCATTACAGCGCTGGCATTTAGGGCAGCAATGAAGGTCCGCTATCTCTGTCTGTATAGAAGGATTTTTCATTGCTATTTCCATGACTATTTATTCTGACTAAGCAGGCTTATTAGCCCTGAACTGAACCTCCAAACCTGGAGGACCGGTGGACCACTCTTAATCTGGCTTCTACCCTTTCATTTGTTTGGCACGAGTGACCCTACTAAGAGCCAAAGCACAAAGTCAACATAGCTCTCCAGGTTATTGAGGCATGCAAGCCTCCAAACCCTATGACAAGGTTGCGGTCCTCTTGGAAGACTTGTTGCCCTATAATTAAATTGAATTAACCTGATCATATGGATTGAATCTGAATACTCATCATTTTAAGTATTTCATTTGTCACCACTTTCCCTGAATAAAAGGATCTAACTGCCTAAATACTTCAACAATACTCTTTCAAAGAAGTATATCTAGGAAACCAGAACTGACATCACTACTAACACTAAGCCAAAACTTGGTGTCAAAAATAACTAAAGTACTGTAGTTTTTTTGTGTAATATTGGATCGTCTCAGCATTCCTTTTTAATGATTTCCTTTTTCTAAATCCTCTCCGTACAGGCCCCAAATCTTTCGAGACATACATATCAGAATATAGAGAAAGCACTAAGCCTTCGAGCTTCTCATGTTGCTCTGCAATTCAAAAAGACTAGTTAATTCTGTGCTCCAACCACTTTCCCATTTCCTTCAATTTCCTTAACGTCCAAAATATGTAATGATGATGGAGTATCCTGTGTCCCAGAGAATTCCAAGAACTTACAGCCATTCAAACATTTCTTCTTATTTCTATCCTAAATTGTTGATCCCTAAAGCCCTAAAATCAAGCTCCCCAAGATAAGACTTTCCAGGTAGAGGACTCACCCAACAGACTTAACCTGTCATCCAGCATTTTTCTCTCAACAATTGTGGCAGCCAGAAGAGCAGAGGGGAGGAGACAGCAACTCTGAAAAAGTTATTTGTTTCTATTTTTTTGAGCTGCTACACACTTTACCAATAAAAAGAAAGTAGATTTGAGCAGAGTGGCCATTGTAATATAGGCCAGTGTTGGAATAGGGAGATGACGTTTTGCCATGAGAAGTTTTGATGAGGAGGCACCGGTGAATGGCAAATAAGATTCAGGTAAGAATTTTATTTTCCTGTTAATCTATGATCTTTGACAGTGTAGATAAAAGGATATAATTTTATCATGATTGCACTCTGCTGACTCACCTTACTTCTCCTGCTGGACACCCATCTCTCTGAGGTGCACCTGAGGTGTCTGCACCAGTTCTCTGACTGCTCACATCTTGCAGGAGGGCAGCAGAATGCCCCTCCTGTAAGACGTGAGCAGTCAAGGAGCCTTGGAGTCTCCCTAATGACTACTGAAACCCTGGTTTCCCTGGGCTGCGTAAGTCTGGGGAATACACACTGCGGTCCCACCAAATCTGTGAGATTCAGATGGCTCTCCCACCCCAAACCCTGGTTTGTGTGAATGCTGTGTAATTTGCTACCTTGTTACAACTCAGTGACAAGAAATAATGGACAGCACACTGCATATGATTAAAGGAATTATATTTATGAATGTTATTTACAGGGTTAGTAAAGAAAAGAAAGAATAAAAACCAAATAGGACCCATTATAATTAAACAGTTAACTGTACAGAAGTTGGAGCTCAACTTTTCCAAAAGTCATATTCACTGACCCTCAGTTGACCCCCACACATTGCCCCACCAGGTTGAATCCTACAACCGGTTCTCACCAGCTTCTTCTCTTTTAATTTCCCAATGAACAAAGACCCCTGCTCCTACCAGTGTCAGGCACACAAAAACAACCGACTCCCCTGATTGGACAGCTCACATTCCAAAGCACCCGTTATCTCTAACCATAACCCAAACACTGCTTCTACAGAAAGACCATCGCATTAGCAGTGAAACCTTTCCCAGTGTGATACGCTACAGCTCTGAGATGTTCACTCAGCTAACAGACTGGGCACACCCTGTGGCCATTTCCCTCACTAATAGACATACCTCTTTAGATACTGATGGAACCAATAATGTAGGCAGGCAGCAGTAGGGATGAGGACCTGCAAAAGGATTTTAGGGAGCTAGGCAAGAAATTAAAAAGCACGACTTAGGGTTGCAATCTCATATGTGAGGTGAGAAATGGATAAAGCATGCAGTTCAATATGTAGCTAAGGAGCAGATACAGGAGGGGGCACTTCAAATTTATAGATCATTTGTTTCTCTTTCAGGACAGCTGCAACGCTACAAACACGACAGCTTTCATCTGAACTGGAGAGCAACCATGATTATCACTGGGTGGTTTGCTGGTGCTGCATCAGAGGGCTTAATAGTGGCAGGGGGATGAGAACCACAGTAGCAGAGCAACAGGCGCAGGAAAAGTGAAAAGAACAGCAAGGCACAGACTAATAAATGTAGTAGGACTGATAGGCTGAAATGTGCTTATTTCAATGTTAGGAATATTATGGAAAAAGAGGATAAACTTAAAGCCTGGATCAATATATGGAATTATGCCTTTGTTTCCATTACAAAGACCTGAGCATGAGAGAGACAGGCAGGAATGGCAACTCAACTCAATGATCCTTGTTGTTTTAGATGTGGGGGGTAAAAGAGGTGATGGGCTTGCACTACTGATAAGTGAAAATCAAACTAGTGGCAGTTTGGGTGGAGCTCAGATATAGGATAGGTGTAATTATACTGATGCGATTATACTATAGGCCAGGGGTGGGCAAACCTTTTGACTTGTGGGCCACAAAGGGTTCTAAAATTTGACAGGGGGGCCGGAACAGGAGCAGATGGACGGAGTGTTTTGGTAATACACCTCATAAGAGAAAATAAAATATCATGGGATATGTAGAAAACATGTGCTTTAATTTCAATTGAAAATGAACAAATGCATTACAACAAAATATCTGTCTTTGAAGTCCCATGGTATTTAGCTATTTATTGAAATGACTTTTAAAACACTGAAAATTAAATGAATAAAATACAGCTTTTTTTAATAGTAACAGTTATTATTTTAAAGCACTGAAAATTCTGTTATCCTTCAAGATATTATCATCATCACTCTCCTCCTGACTGTCTTTATTTCAAAAACGGTAGGAGATGCAGGTCTACTTGTCCTGCTCCTTCTTATTCAATTGTCCCCTGTGCCAAAATTCAACAACGACCAGTGTCACTGACAGAACAGTGACAGCGCGCCAGTATGCGGAGCGTGTTATTTGATCTGGAGCGCATTTTTTATTTTGAGAACGTACGTGCACCTGCGCACTACTCATGTCCATCACTTAACAGAAATGACATGTAACATGTAAGGCTTATTGAAAAAAATATTTTCAAATGCATTTTTTTACATAACACAACGAAGAAACTTATTTTTAATTTCAGTGGGAACAGTGTTGTTGGTCTCCCTTTTTAGCCAGCGCATCAAAGTCTGGATTTAGTTTTGTTGTGGCGATTCTCAGGATGGATCTGAGGTGTTAACAAGGTTTATTAATATAATTTCATCAAGTTCTGCGGGCCGCATATGGCCCACGGGCCGTAGTTTGCCTATGCCTGCTATAGGCCATCCAATAGCCACTGAGAGGAGGAGGAACAGGTTATGGAAAGATTCAGAAACAAATGGTTTGTCATAGTGGGAAGCTTTAACTTCACAGTATTGATTGGAACTTACTTAATACAAGAAGCTTAGATGGGGCTGTATTTCTTCAGTGCATCCAAGAGGGGTTTTTGAAACAGTATATGGAGAATCCAGCTAGGGGACAGAACATACATTAGCCAATGTTCAGCTGATTTAAGTGCCAAACCAAATTAAAAAGATTTGGTTTTATCAAATCAAATTTAAAAAGATCAGCCTCATTGAGGCTGAGGGCAAAGTATCAACCAGTGTTCCGCTCATCACTCTGTAAGGCGTTACTCGCCTCAGCACTGAACTGGTTCCATGGCTGTCGACTCACTTTCAGGAACTCTGCAGTTCATGTTCTGTATATTATTTGTTTACTTTTTTATTGTTTGCACATTTTGTTCTTTCTTTGTTCATTGGATGTTTGACAGTCTTTGTTGGGTGGGTTTTTTGTGGATTCTATTATTTCTTTGTTTTGTGGCTGTGGGCCAGAGGGTGAATCTTAGGGTTGTACATGTTATATACACCCTGATCATAAATGTACTTTGAATTTTGATACTAGACTCTGGGAAACGAGGCAGGGCAGATGACAGAGCTGATAATGTGACCATGTTAGGAATGGGGGCCACAGCTCATTATGTTTTAAGATAGTTAAGAGTAAAGATATAATTGGACCTTGTGAGAAGGTACTAAATTGGGGAAGGCAAATTATGACAAGATAAGGCAGGAGCTGAGGAGTGTTGATTGGGAGCAGCTGCTGTCAGACAAGTCCACATCTAACATGTGGAGATGTCTGAAGAAGAGTTGATGATCCACTTCTGATCCCTCTATGACATATATGTCAAACTCAAGGCCCGCGGGCCAAATCCGGCCCGCGGTGGAATTATCTTTGGCCCGGGAGATAATATCTAATTACTATTAAAGCTGGCCCCAGTAATCGAAGCGCCTATGGCGTATGATATGGCTAATGCTGAGTTTATTCAGGTACCAGGTTTTCAGGGTTTTTAGTGTTTATTCGGCAGTCTTGCTCGGCAGTCTTCTTCATAAGAAACGGAATTTGTAAAGTGAAACACTTTGTAGTTATAGCAGAGACTGAGACACATGAGAGCAGGCTGAAAAAACGGAGGCAACGAAAGCTGCGTTCGCACGCGTCCGACTGATCCGGCCCGCATAAAGCTGCATTTTGCTCAATCCGGCCCGTGACCTAAAATGAGTTTGACACCCCTGCTCTATGAGGACTGGTGTGTGTTCCCTCATCTTACCCTTTCTGAAATCCACAGTTAGCTCTTTGGTCTTGCTGACAGTGAGTGCAAGGTTGTTGCCGTGACACCATTCAACTAGCTGGTATATCTCACTCCTGTACACCCTTTTGTCACCATCTTAAAGGACAGGATTAATGCATATATGGAAAAGTATTGCCTGCTTAGGTACAGTAGCATGCTTTTTTGCAGGCTGGCCCATGCCTTATAAAATAGATAGAATTATTTTGAGGAGGTGATGAAGGTGCTTCAAAAGGGTAATGCAGTCAGTGTTATCAACATGGACTTTAATAAGATTCCTCATAGTAGATTGATTCAGAAGATAATGGTACATAGTCTCCAGGGTGAGTTGCAAGTTTGGTTTCAGAACTAGTTTCCCCATTAAAAAGAAACAAGGGTGCAAGATTGTTATTCTGTCTGGAGGCCCGTGACCAGTAGCTGTCTGCAAGGATTGGTGTTGGGGCCTCTGATATACAGTATATCAATTATTTGGATGAAAATGCAGATGGCTGGATTAGCAAGTGTGTGGATAACACCAAGATTGGAATTGTGGACAGTGTGAAAGTCTACCAAAGAATACAGCTGAATATAGAACAGTTACAGAGATGGGCAGAGAAATACCAGATGAAGTTTAATCTGGCCAAGTGAATTGTTGAGGTCAATGGGAGTGAAAGTGAAATGGAAGGTCAAATGAAAGTGCACAGTTAATGGTAGACCCCTTAGAAGAATTGAAGTGCAGAGTAATCTGGCAATCCAGGTCCATAGTTCACCAAAAGTGGCTACACAAGTGGACAAGTGATGAAGAACAACACACACAAAATGCTGGTGGAACACAGCAGGCCAGGCAGCATCTATAAGGAGAAGCACTGTCGACGTTTTGGGCCGAAACCCTTCGTCAGGACTTTGTCAGTGATGAAGAATGTGTATTGCATGCATGCCTTCACTGTTAGGGGTGTTGAATGACCATTCTGCAGTTATATAAACTTTAGTCAGACTCCATTTGGGGTATTGTGTGTAGTTCTGGTTGCCCCAGTACAGAAAGGATGTGGACAGTATGCAGCAGAGGTTTACCAGAATGCTGCCTGGATTATAAGGTATGAGCTATAAGGGCAAGTTAGACAAATATAAGTTGTATGATAGGCATAGATAGATAGTCAGAATCTTTACCGTGAGTAGAAACGTCAGATGACCTAGAAACAGCAGATGACCTATTTTAAAGGTTGGGGGTGGGGTAAGTGTAAAGGTGATGTAAGGGGCAGGTTATTTTGTGCAGAGAGTGGTAGGAGCCTGGAATAGGTTACAGAGGTAGTAGTGGAAACTGTCAGTTTTGTAGACTTTTAGACAGACACAGGAATATGGAGGATATATGGATGATACCCAGGACTAAGACATTAAATTGGCAACAAGATCAGCTTGATGTCCTGGGCCAAATGCCTGACAGGTGCAGTACTCTTCTACATATCATAATTATATCCTTGGTATTAACCCTGTCCATGACTGCAACAATGCTTTTTTCAACTCTAAATGCCATCTGCCAGATGTAGAACCATTTCCACCTTGCATCAAGATTAGATTGTAATATTTTTCTGACTCTAGTCGTTGTGTTTGAAATTTTCCTTTGCTGCTCCTGAGAATTCTTACACACATATACATCAGTCACATTGTGCCCCATTGAGTAATCTCTATTTGAAATTAAAAACGAACAAAAAAAGTCAAGATCATTGCAGAAATATTGGTTATCATGTAGATAATAATATATAAAATGTTGTCCTTGCCTGATATAACTGATTTTGAAACACTATTATATTCTATCTTCACACTTGTCAATGAAGAGCAAAGCATAGTAACTCTATAATATTGACATTTGGTTTAAATAAGATGAAAATCAATGAAAATCTGCAACAGTGTGCTGATTATATACAGTACTGCTTCCATTCTACAGATGGTATCACACAGAGGCATGCTTGATTTCAGATTTAACTGATGATAAAGAAATAAGGCTATAAGTACCTCTCTTAGCCAAGGGAAAAACTAAAATGATGCATACGGTATTAGAGACCATGAAACAATACGGTTTCCGATACTTTTAATGTTCTGGTGCTAAGGCCCACTCCAATGCCATGATGGGAATAGTAATGGAGATTTTATCTAAAAGGAAGTTCAAAGTAAACTTTATTACATAAGTACATATGTGTCACCATATACAAACCTGAGATTTATTTCTTTGTGGACATACTCAGCTAATCTATAGAATAGTAACTATAACAGGATCAATGAAAGATCAACCAGAGTGCAGAAGACATCAATCTGTGCAAATGCAAATATAAATAAATAGCAATAAATAATGAGAACAAGAGATAATGAGATAGAGTCCTTAAAGTGAGATCACTGATTTTAGGAACATTTCAGTAATGGGGCAAGTGAGTGCAGTTATCCCCTTTTATTCAAGAGCCTGATGGTTGAGGGGTGGTAACTGTTATTAAACTTAGTGTGATAGTCCTGAGGCTTTTGAACCTTCTACCTGGTGGCAGGAGTGAGAAAAGAGCATGGCCTGAGTGGTGAGGATCTTTGTTGATGGATGCTCGCGGTTTTCATGTCGATGTGCTCAATATTTGGGAGGGCTTTACCCAGTACTGGGCCAATCCTCTACCTCTTGTAGGATCCCTGTTCAAAGGCCTTTGAAAGGAAAATTCTATAAAAATGAGGAAAAATAAACATTATTACATCTAAATATTTTTTTAATGGGTATAACAGGATATTTGTGCAGTCAGAAAATGGGAGTTATCTACTATTAATTCTGTGGAAGGATATTGTGGGTTAAGATGTTGGCTACTATCGCACAGGAGGATTACCTATTTCTGTGGCTAAGATGCACAGAAAAGCCTAATGGCTGTTTTGCATCCAGCAAGGGCTAATTGATCAGGTTCACAAACCTGCTCTTTCCTAAGGCTTTACGAAGTTGTTTTTTTAAACAATTACAATTCTCTCATTCCATTGCATGTACTTCCCCACTAAGCTACCAGATAGACCATTCCAAGTCATATCAACAAACAGTGTTCATAAACATTCTCATTCCCCTCTGCTCATCACCTTAAACCGGAGGTTAACAGTGGTCCTGGCATGGAAATTGTTGTGTATTTCATACTTCACTAATATTTGAATGACTGTAAATATATTGTTTGTCTAAGCATTCTTTGTTGTTTACATAATTCGTTATGAGTTATATGTAAAAGTACATGAATGGTATACGTCATTATCTCAATACATCACAAATACACGCCTCACTGAAGTAAAAACTAAGTAGACACACATTACCTCCAGTGCCCTGTGTTTATCTTTTGATTAGAATTTTGTTCTGGAATTACAAACCGTAATTCACAGGTTCATAAACAATGAGTACTGAATGATATTAATAATAAAAAAAGAGATTAAGCAAAAAAAAAACCAATGCAAAGGGAGTGCCAGTGTTGCTGAGTGTAATAGGTGGAAATGAATTCAGTTTCCTTATAGGTTTAACTGCTCCAATCAAATCAGCCTAAGTAAGCTTTGCTGATGTCATGAAAGTAATGCAGGAACATTTAGAACTGAAGCCATTGGTGATTGCAGAACACTTTATGTTTCATAAGCACAATCAAAAGGAAGGGGAGATAATTTCAGTTTACGTGACTGAATTGAAGAAATTATCTGAGGACTGCGAGTTCTGTAGTGGACTGAATGATGAATTGAGAGATTGGGTAATTCTTGTGGAACTTAATTTAAAGAATTTAAAAATGGCTCCTAACTGGAACAACTCACATTTAAAAGAGCAGTTGAAAATTGCTGTATCAATGGAAACAGCAGACAGAGACACAATGGAGTTACAGTCAGGAATGAAAGGGAATGTCAACAAAATTGCAGTGTCTAAACAGAAACCAGCCTGGCTAAACAAATTGTGCTGCTGTTGTGGCAAGGGCTCAAATACACCAGACTAATGCAGATTTAAAGGTGAAACTTGCAGAAAATGAAACAAAGTAGGACACATACAGACAGCATGTCAGGCAGACACAAATAAATGTACTGCACAAGGAAAAGAAAAAGATAAAAAGTCAAGTTGCATTTTCAAACAGAGCACTAATCTGCATGCTGTTGATGAAAAGTCTGAAAGTCATGAGAGTGTCATGGGTTTAGAGAGCCTTGAGATTTAAAATATGAAAACTAACAATAGACAAGCAGTATGGTGTCTATCGAAGTGAATGGGAATGTGGTGAACTACATATACCTGTCTGGACACGTCCCCTGCTGACTGCTCCTGTGGCTCCTCCCACAGACCCCGGTATAAAGGCGATTGAGGCCTGAGCCCGGCCTCATTCTCCAGGATGTAGTATGGTTGTCAACTACTGCTTGTTCTTTCTTCCAGTCAATAAAAGCCGATATCTCGACTTCACGTCTCAGAGAGAGTTATTGATGGTGCATCAATTTTATTGATTGGAAGTTTTAAAACATGGGAAGCGTTTTACGTCCGGAAAGATTGGATTTGGACCCCCAAGACCCTGAAGCAGCTCTTGTCTTTGAACTCTGGCTTGCATGCTTCCAATCATACTTGGAGGAGATTAGTGCAACTGAACCCGCTGTTATGCACCGAAGTCTCCTCTCGAGGGTCACCCAGAAAGTTTACTCACTTATCAGAGGCCTGCCGACCTACGAAGGGGCACTGGACGCCCTCAAAAGACAGTACCTGCGGCCGGTGAACACCGTCTACGCAAGACATCGCTTAGCTACGCAACAACAGTGGCCTGCAGAGTCGAGCGCCCAGTTTCTCCGAGCCCTACAGACACTCGTGCGGACTTGTGATTGCAAAACACTCACGGCAGAACAGCATGCGGAGCTGCTAGTACGAGACGCCTTTGTTACAGGAATCAGGTCAGTGTATGTGCGCCAGCGGCTGCTGGAAAATGCCGATCTTACCTAACGCTCGGCGATCGAGACGGCTGACACGCTGGAGGCTGCTCTGCACAACGCTGATGCTGTCCAGCCGCGCAATCCCCCGCCGGTTCCGTGGACACCTCAGACCCCGCCACTGCCAGTCGCGATTCCACGAACTCCCTGAACCCGACCACAGCTGCTGCCAGTCGCAAGCCCACGCAGTGTTAATTCTGCGGACTCAAAAAGCACCCCCAAAAACGCTGCCTGGCCCGAGAAGCGACCTGCTCCAGCTGCGGGAAGAAGGGCCATTTCGCCAAGGTCTGTAAGTCTAAACCACGAGCGGGGTCAGGCAGCGCTGCGTGTGAGGCATGGGGGCCGCCATCTTGCCTGCCCACCTCGTGCGAGGCATGGGGGCCGCCATCTTGCATGCCCGGATGGGAGCGGCCATCTTTGTCGGCGCCAACATGCCCAGCCCCCTACCCACTGGTGCTTACCAGGCACCAAGACGGCAGTTCAACTCTGGCCACCGAAACCCTCGACCAAAGCGCCCCACACCAGCTTGCAAGGTCAATGATGGACATCCTGGTGGAGGGGCACAGGACTAGCTGCCTGTTTGACATGGGCAGCACTGAGAGTTTTATTGACCTGGACACAGTGCAACGCTGCGGACTCGTGACATGGCCAGTAAGCCAGAGGGTCACCATGGCTTCTGGGTCGCATTCCAGACATCCGGGTGGGTTGTGTAGCAACATTGGTGGTGCAGGGCACAGAATATCGGAACTTTGCGCTACTGGTCATGCCTCAACTGTGCGCGCCTGTGCTATTGGGGCTGGACTTCCAGAGCCACCTCGAAAGTGTGACTATGGCATATGACGGGCCCCTCCCACCACTCACTGTCAGGAATCCTCAGTTTTGTGGGACCTCGCCATATACCTCACTACTGACCACACACACACACCGAACCACACATCCCACCCAGCACCATGCCGACAGCTGCGCCACTGACACCACTTGCAGCCTCTCCACCCTCAAGATCCCTCCCCCACCACTGTTCGCCAACCTGACCCCCGACTGTAAACCTGTGGCAACTAAAAGCAGGAGGTACAGTGCGGGGGACAGGGCCTTCATTCAGTCAGAAGTGCAGCGGCTGCTCAGGGAGGGGATTATTGAGCCAAGCACAAGCCTTTGGAGGGCCCAGGTGGTTGTTGTTCAGACCGGGCAGAAAAATAGGATGGTCGTGGACTATAGTCAGACCATCAATAGGTTCACGCAGCTTGACGCGTACCCCCTACCCCGCATCGCGGATATGGTCAACCAGGTAGCTCAGTACAAGGTGTACTCGACAATAGATCTGAAATCCGCTTATCATCAGCTCCCCATCCGCCCAGAGGACCGCCCCTACACGCCTTCGAGGCGGGCGGCAGGCTCTATCACTTCCTGCGCATCCCATTCGGTGTCACAAATGGTGTCTCGGTCTTCCAGAAGGAAATGGACCGGATGGTGGACCAGTGCCAACTGAAGGCCACATTTCCCTATCTGGATAACATCACCATTTGTGTTCACGACTGGCCGGATCACAACGCCAACCTCCAACGATTTTTCCAAGTGGCCAAAGCCCTGAACCCTACTTATAATAGGGACAAGTGTGTGTTTGGAACCACCTGACTCACTATCCTTGGGTATGTCGTGGAAAACGGGGTCATTGGCCCTGATCCCGACCGTATGCGCCCCCTGTTAGAACTCCCTCTTCCCACCACTCTCAAAGCCCTCAGACGGTGCCTGGGCTTCTTTTCCTATTACGCCCAATGGGTCCCCCATTACGCAGACAAGGCCCGCCCCCTGGTCAAGTCTACCACATTTCCCCTCTCTGCCAAGGCCTGCGCGGCCTTCAGCTGCATTAAAGGGGACATTGCCAAAGCAACGATGCATGCGGTGGACGAAACCATTCCCTTCCAAGTAGAGAGTGACGCCTCCGATTTTGCGCCTGCTGCTACCCTCAATCAGGCAGGCAGGCCAGTAGCATTCTTTTCTCGTACCCTTCAAGGCCATGAAATTCGGCACTCCGCGGTGGAGAAAGAAGCCCAGGCCATAGTGGAAGCTATTAGGCACTGGAGGCACTATCTCGCCAGCAAAAGGTTCACCTTGCTGACCGACCAGCACTCAGTTGCATTCATGTTCAGCAACCAACAGCGGGGCAAAATCAAAAATGATAAAATTTTGCGGTGGAGAATAGAACTCTCCACCTACAACTATGATATCCTGTACCAGCCTGGAAGGCTCAATGAGCCCCCTGATGCCCTATCCCGGGGAGCATGTGCCAACGGACAGCTCGACCAGCTATACGCCCTCCATGCACATCTTTGCCATCCGGGGGTCACCCGATTTTACCATTTCATGAAAGCCTGGAACCTGCCGTACTCCCTTGAGGACATCAGGATGATGACCAGGGACTGCCAAGTCTGCGCTGAGTGCAAACCGCACTTCTACCGTCCTGAAAAGGCGCAACTTATCAAGGCCACCCACCCCTTTGAGCGACTGAGTGTTGACTTTAAGGGCCCCCTTCCCTCCACTGATCGCAATGTCTACTTTCTCAATATTATCGACGAGTACTCGCCATCCCCTGCCCCGACACCACTACCACGTCCGTCATAAAAGCCCTGTGCCAGCTCTTCACTCTGTTCAGATATCCCTGCTATATCCACAGTGATGGAGGGTCCTCCTTTATGAGTGACGAGCTGCGCCAGTACCTGCTGGGTAGGGGCATTGCTACTAGTTGGACCACGAGTTATAATCCCCGGGGAAATGGACAGGTGGATAGGGAGAATGCCACAGTGTGGAAGGCCACACTTTTAGCCCTTAAGTCAAAAGGGTTGCCGGTCTCTCGATGGCAGGAGGTCCTCCCCGAGGCACTCCACTCTATCCACTCCCTGTTATGTACGTCCACCAATGCCACCCCTCACGAGCGCCTATTCTCTTTTCCCAGGAAGTCTGCCACTGGGACCACCCTACCGGTTTGGCTGACATCCCCAGGGCCAGTGCTGCTCCGGAAACATGTGAGGAGCAATAAATACTCCCCACTGGTCGAGAGGGTTCACCTTCTACATGCGAACCCCCAGTATGCTTACGTGGTCTTACCTGATGGGCGGGAGGACACGGTCTCCGTCCGCGACCTGGCGCCCGCAGGAGCAGCAGACCACTACCCGAACACTCCACGGTAACTATGAACCCTGTACCCGAGGTGACACCGCGCACACCGAGCCCTACACAGACTCCTCACAACACTCCTATACTGGGCGTCTCGCACGCGCATATACCAGGCGCCTCGCACACGCATGAGGGATCACTGACGCCTAGTGGGCTGACACCTCCAGTTAGGCCGGAACCAGCACAACCACCGTCTCCGGTGCAATCACCACCGGCATCTGTGCAATCACAGCCGGTGCTACGTCGATCGCAGCGACAGATTCGACCACCTGATAGATTTAACCTGTAAATATACTTGTAAGAAATTTCGCCCCATGGGGACTCTCTTTTAAAACAAAGGGGGGGTGAATGTGGACACTAGCTCAGCTGTTTCAGCCATTCCACAAAATGAATTCTGATGTCAATTCAGAGATACCAAACGGAAGCCTACAGACATCCAACTGAGAGCCTATACTGGAGTAAAAATAATTCCTGTGAGAATGACATTTTTAACAGTGAAATAACAAGCTGTATTGGTCTTGAAAGTGTTAAAAACAGGAGGGCCAGTATTGTGGGGATGTGAGTGGCTGAGACAACTATGGCTCGCTTGGAGATCTTTCCATTATTTGCAAGCCACATCCCCTGTAATAGGATCATCTGAAAGTAAATTAAGATATTGGATAATGCCGCAGCAGAGTTCAAAGATGACACTGGAAACTCAAACATATCAAGGGCAACACATTTTACAAAGCCTGTCTGATTCCCATGATGAAGTAGCCAGAGAGCTAAATCACATGGAGGCTGAAGAAATTCTTTCCATGGTTGAATGGAGTCAGTGGTCCCAGTAGCCAGGAAGAATTGGTCTGTCAGGATCTGTAGTGATTTTAATGTCACCATCAATCCAGTACTGAAAGCAGATCAATACCCTCTGCCCAGGATAGAGGATATCTTTGCAAACCTTTCTGGAGGAAAATATCTCACCAAAGTAGAATTAGCTGAGTTCTACCTAGAGATGGAAATGGAATGACAGTCCAAAGTGTTTCTCACTAAACACTCACAAAAGGCATTATCGCTACCATAAGCTTATTTTTGGAATAGTAGCTACACTTGCACTCTGGCAGAAAGCTGTGGACCAGATACTGCAAGGCCATCCAGACACTCAGTGTTACTTGGATGACATCATTGTTACTGGAAAGGATGTCAAGAACATCTCCAGAATCTCAAGACACTGTTAAAAAGATGATGGGCTTGAGAATGATTCAACAATTGTGAATTCTTTAGACCAACCATCACTTACTGTGGTCACACCATTGATGCACAAGTATTACACAAGTGTGCTGAGAAAATTCAAGCAGTGGTGGATGCCAGAGGGTATGTCACAATTGTGGTTCCCATTTAGGATTTATCAATTACTATAATATGTTCCTGCCAAACCTAGCTAATGTGCACCACCCCTTGAACACACTACTACGGATGAGGAGGAAATGGTGACATCAGACACTGTACTCACACATTAAGATCCACATTAAATCGCGAAGCTTGCCTGTGACGTCTTGCCTTATGGTGTAGGTGCAGTCATGTGACATGTTAAACTGATATAAATGAATGCCCCATGGACTTTGCACCACATACCCCTACCGCTGCAAAGAAAAATTATGCACAGATTGACAAGAGAGGGTTTGAGTCTGGTCTGGGGTACAAAACATTTCAACCAGTACTTGTATGGGAGAGCGTTTACCCTTATTACTAATCATCAACCACTGACGCCGATTTTCAATCCACAGAAAGGTGTCCACTAAAAGCAGCAGCACAAATGCAGAGATGTTTCTTGGAGGGCACAATTACAAGATTGAATTCAAGAGAATGACTAATCTGATGGATTGTCCCATTTACCTTGGAAAGATTTAAAAAATTTACAAAAGGGGGCATAGCCCTTGATGTATTCTCCCCAATGCAAATCAAATGTCTCCCCTATTATGACAGAGATGATCCAAAGGCAAACAAGAAAAGTTCCCACACCGCCTCAGGTCTACATGCAAACTCAAAATGGCTGGAATGACCAGCAGAAATTCCAGTTCCTCCATCTTTACCAGCACGATGATGAACTTGCCATTGACATAGGTTGCCTCATGTTTAATTCAATTCAAGTTTAATTGTCACTCAACAACATGTGAATATCCATGGATACAGCCAAATGAGACAGCGTTTTTCCAGTGCCAAGGTACAGAACACAGTACCAACACTCACACAGCTCAAAGCACACATTACACATACAAGATAGCAAGCACACGTAATATCAGTAAAATACAGCCACACAAAAAAATAGTCCAGATCCGAGCCTTGAATGGCACAGAAACCTGCCAACGAGCACAATACAGTTTGTCTTCTGCCGAGCTAACACCGGTGGGGGGGGCAGCACCAACTCCAGCCTGGACGCCCCTCTCCTGCTGGCTGTAAACAGGTGACACTGCAGCTTGAGACCTCGTCCGCACGAATACAAGATTGCAAGCACATACAAGATATCAGTAAAATATAGCCACACAAAAAATATATATATATAATCCAAATCCTGAGTCCATAAATGCTGCAGAAATCTGCAGTCGACCACAATGCAGCTTGTCTTCTGTTGAGCAAACTCTGGGGGGAAGTGCAGCACCGACTCCAGCCTGGATGCACCGAGCACACCAGCTCAGGCACCTCTCTCCTGGCGCCTGTAGACAGGTGACACCACACCTTGAGGCCTAGTCCTTGCTAAGACTGAAGCTGCGCAGTTCCCCTGCCACCCATCTCTGCTCTCCGCCAATAAAACAGTGATTTGAACTTGCAGTACTCCACATTTACAAGTCCAAAAGGGTCTTACAAGAAAAGTGAACAAGCCAGTCACTCAATATTAGAGTGTACGACTCCTTCAACGCAGACAGTAGCATGGTACACAGCTCTTTCATTTTCTCTGACAACAAACAGCTCATTGATGGGGTAGACTTGCAATACTTTAAGTTCTTAATATCAAGCAGGGTATTACCATCGTAAAAAAATACATTTAAAAAGGACAAAAGCACCTTTTGTTGACCCCATAGAAACTGCTGCAATTGAGTGCGCCGCCAACTTACCGGAACCAGAGCCCAGATGAAGGGATTGAGAGTCCAAGCGGAGAGCAAAAGTGTTGGAGGAGCTACATGTGGTCATCTAGGCATGGTCAAAATGAAAGCATTAGCTCAACACTTTGTCCAGTGGCCTGGAGTAGATCAGCAGATTGTACAGCTTGCCATGAACTGTTCAGGATGTCAACATGCCCAGAAGATGCAGCTACAAAATAGCCAGAAGTTTTCCAAATAACCTCCACTACACTCTTGCACACTGTTGATGTGTGAGAAGCCCATTCTCAAGGGCTGGTGTTCCAGGACATTTTATAAGTGACAATGGGACTACAGTTTATTGCAAAACAGTTTCAGTTATTCCTGAAAATGAATGGAATAAGACATCCAATCAAGGGAGTGTGTTTCTCATGATGTGTGCCTGACACCGGGGTGAGCAGGGTCTTTTGTTCGGGAGATAAAGGAAGAAGACACCGAAGGGAAGAGGTCATAGGACTCAACCTGGAACGGGGCCACAATTCAATGAAGCCCAGGATGAGATCGAAGGAAGATCGGCAAATGGGAAATTGTGAGCTCCAAATTGTGCACATTTATCTGTTTCATTAAAATGGGCCCTTTTCTTTTTTTTGCTTTTTCTTTACTAACCCTTTAGTCAAATTAAGAATTATAAAGCTAAATCATTTAATTGTATGCAATGTACTGACTGCTATTTCATGGTCCTTATTTGTAACAGGGTAACGAATTACACAGTATCCCACAAACAGGGGGTTTTGGGGGGGAGCCTGCGCTTCGATCTCCCATGTTTGGTGGGGCCAGAAATTGTCTTTCCTAGACTTATGCAGCCGACAAAACCAGAGCGTTTCATATATATACAATGTTGATAAGAAGTATTCAACCCCCTTGAAGTATTCATGTTTTATTATTTTACAGCATTGAATTACAGTGGATTTAATTTGGCTTTTCTGACACTGATCAACAGCAAAGACACTTCTCTGTCAAAATGCAAAACAAGTTTCTACATATTAGTCTAAATTTATTACAATTATTAAACTCAAAATAATTGATTGTTTAATTACTCACCTCCTTCAAATCTGTATTTAGTGGATGCATCTTTGGCAGCATGAAGACAAGGACTGCTCAGTGTCACTGCTATAAATGCTTTTGGAAACTGATACACCTGCCACAGGTAAACTGGTCAATCCTCCTGTTAGCTCACCCAGTGGTTACCACAGATTCTGACCAGCAGCTATTGCCTTGGACACTCAGCCAGCTCATTCTGTAATCTTCCCATTTTCAGTATTATTTTGAAGATTGTTCAATTCTGAGGAAAGTAGACAAGAAATTTTCACTATTGGACCTGCTACCATGACATTTCATGGAATCTGGAGTCAATGTTGAGGGCTCTAACAGATACTCTTTCTTAAATGTATATTACTTGTGCTATCACCTCTTGTGAGCTGTACTGCCGTTGGACACGAGGTGCCCAAGACTTGTGATGGAGGTGTCTGGTACAGTATCTCCATGGTATCATTCTGTGAGAAGAGCCATGTCAAGCTGTTGCCTAAGCAGTCTCCCAGTTTAGACTAGGCCCTAGATGTTTGTGGGGAGGATTTTGCAATGTTGGCCACATCGAGACCAACTTTATGTTGAAATTCAGTGTCAGTATCAGTGTCCATTTTTATTTCTTTCTGTTTAAATGCAACAATATTGAAGCATGAGTGGCTTACAGAGTGGCTTTGTTCGGGCATTTAAGAGCCAACTGCTTGGGGTGCTTCTGGAGTTGTGTACAGGCCAGAGTGCGCAAGGATGGAGAATTTGGTTCTCTGAAAAGCATATGTGATCAAATGGATTTTTGTATGATGATCTTGGTGGGATTTGAATTGGTCTCTGGATTGTTTATCCAGACATCTAGATTACTAGATCAGAAAATTTGAATGGAAAAGTTAAAACGAATAATCAGAAACAAAATTACTGTCAATTTATTTAAATTTCCTGTATTGATCTAACACTCTTCACATTTTTCTCTCTTCATAGACCTTTGATATGCAATGAAGGTCTGGAATATTGCAGAATTTGCTGTCCAATACCAGATATAAACTTAAATCCAAATGGATTAATAACCTTCATGCCCTATAAAAATGTATCTTAGCATGCACCATGAAGAGATTATATGTAAGTAGGACAACAGTTGTCTATTGTGATATCATTTTCCAAGCAAAAGTACTAACTCAGTCATCTTCCACTCTATAACAAACTAGCACTAGTACCTAAAAATATTGTCAACAACATAATCTGCATTTTCCTCCACCTACTGTATTTTGCTACTTTTATTAGATGTTAGTGAAATCTTGGTCGAAAGTTCTGTCTGTTATGGTTCAAGCTGTCTTAGTTCCTTTTTAAATAAACTTAGTGTATAGTCTAAATGTTTGCTTTTCAGTCTGCTAAGTATACTTTGCTGTGAAACAGATTGATTGCTCCAAGTCCTAACACAGGTCACGACTTGTAGCTTGGGATGGGAATGCCAGATAGTCAACAGTGGGGTTTAAGGACTTAAAGAAATTTTTGAAGCTTAATTATGACATATCGAGTGAGAAATGTGTCTATCATCATTCTGACACGTTTGTTTGGTCCACCAATCTTGAAGACTATACAGCTGAGTGAATTACAATGAGTTTTATCGAAACTGTGTTTCACGATTTTACCAATTAAAAATATACTGAGACTAATTGTACAATAAAACCAAAACTGCTACACGTTGTTCCTGAACTGAAACACTTCAGTGATTATAGTCTAGGATAGTATTTTCTTTGGCTTTATGACACCTCATAGAACAGAAAATAGTCTGTTCATTTTTCCTGACCATCAGCTCCGTGATGGAGCTGGCTGAATCTACAACAATCTGCAGCCTCTGGCGATCCTGTGCATTGAAGCCTCCATACCAGGCTGAGATGCAACCAGAGAGAATGTTCTCCACTGTACGTCCACAGAAATTTATGTCAATGGTGACATAGCAAATCTCCTGAATTTCCTGAAATACAGCCAATAACATGCCTTCCTTGTAAATACATCAATGTGTTGGGTCCAGCATAGATCCTCTGAGATGCTGATGCCCTGGAACTTAAATCTGTTCACTTTCTCCATCACTGCCCTCACAATGAGGTCTGGTGTGTGTTCTCCCAACTTCACCTTCTTGAAGTCCAGAAGTCAAACTGCTTGGACCTGCTGACTTTCAGTTTTTGTAGCAACATCACTGAACCAGCTGATCTACTTCAGTCCTGTTTGCCTCCTCATTGTCATTTGAGACAATAGTGTGTCATCACTTGAGCTATGTTCAGTCCCACAGTCATGAGTGTAGAGAGAATAGAGCAGTGGGCTACGCAAGCATCCCTGAGATTCACCTATGTTGATGATCAACATGGAGGAGATGTTATTATCAAGCAGCCAACATAATCAGATACCACTCACCCCAGATATTCTCTCTTCTACTATTGAGTAGAAGGTACAAAAGTCTGAAAGTATGCAACATCAGGCTCAAGGACAGCTTCTATCGATTGCTGTAAAACTACTGAATGGTCCACTAGTACAGTAAGATGGACTCTAAACCTCACAAGTTTGTTATGGCCTTGCATCTTATTGTTTGCCTGCTCTGCACTTACTCTGTAACACATTATTCTGCATGCTGGGTTTTTTTCCTTGCATTATCTCAAAGACTATTGTAATGAAATGATCTGTATGGAAAATGTTTTTTTCACTGTGCATGTATCAATAATCAACCAACTCCATATTTTATTAAGCCCAAGACCCCTACTGGGACATAGGCCACTGACAGCAGCTTGCCAGAGTCCTCTGTCCTTGGCCAGTCTTTCAAGTTGTCCCCAGGTGTAGTCCATCAAAGAACCTTCTTCTCCCAGGGATGAGGTCTTTGGAGTTTTTGTTGGCGCTTCTCTAGCACTGGGTTTTTACATAATGGGGTTGCTGGCCTCATGCAGCTGGGCTTGGGACTGTCCATGGCAGAATTAAAATATCCATATGGATCATTAAATATTACTGGAATCAGAAGTTGTTGATCAGCTATTAAAGCAGGCACTTTGGAGATAATAATCATAAAAAGATCTCAAATTTCACTTTATATGAAACAAGAACTTCAAGGATATACACGTTCATACCAGTAAAAAGTAAATGTAATAACAATGTTAGGTAGTTTTTCATACAAATTACCATACAATGTGACCAGTAGTTCACTAATGAAGACAGATTCTGAGATATTGGCTAGATACTATGAACAGAAAAGAAATGGACTGTGGGATTTAATTAAAAGGATCAGTAAAGAAAAGATGTGAACAGCCTTTCTCTTTTACACGTCTTGTGATTGCCAGGACCAAAATCCAAAAACAGTGTAGCTTTTTTTAAATAAACACTCAAAAAATATCCTGGCATCTCACATTTCCATATAACAGCATCATTCTGTTAGCTGTGAATTATGGGTCTCTTCCATGAAATTCTACTTATTTATACAGGAAGATGTAAGTATAATTACAGGATAAACAGCAAATTCTTAATTCAAGTAAAATACACATTGTTCATTTCTGAAGAACTTGAGACAGAAAACTAAACAGGCTAATCACAGCATACTTGTTGTTGCCTTTGCTGATGTTTCTCTTGTTGAATTTGAGCAAATCCATGAGTGAAGCAGACTTGTAGTTTATAATAACAAAAGACTGTCTTCTCTCCCAAATCCCAGTAGATACTTACCCATTTCCTATCCCAGCAACAACTTAAGCAGATGATGAGACCAATTTCCTTCTATATATTTCTAATTACCAGTAATTCCATGATCTGTGAAAATAGACAGATTTAGCATTTCAGGCCAATAATCTTTCATCAGTTCTCAATTATCAAATTGGAAACATTAATTCCAGTTCTCTCTCCAAACAGTCTGCCCAAACTGCTGAGCTCTTCCAGCATTTTTTTTCTAATATCCTCAACAACTTCCTACTATGCAATTGATGCATGTGCTTTCAAACTTACTCTGCATTCACAACTTTAAAGCAATGGAAAAGATATTTTTAAATGAGTTAAAGGGAAAAGAATATGCAAAAAATTACATTCGCCTAATTTTGAGAGTATTATTGATTGTAATATGGAATTTTCAAATAGCAAGATAAAATATCAGTATCTTTTTACAAGCAGAATTTAGCAATGGTCATTGCAAATTAGTGGTCCTGCAATTCCTTCCACAGCAAACTAATTATGCCAAAATATGCTTGCAAATCTTCTGTCAGATTTTTCCTTTAAGTTTTTATGTTCACATTTAAAATGGTAATGGAAAACTTGGCAAACTGTTGCAGGGTAATGTTATGAGTGGAAACATATGCCTAATTCACAACCACCGACATTGGATTGGGGTTCACTTTGACAGGCTGGTCTGATGTGATGACTTAATTAGGTGAAGTTTTTACCGCGCTTTATGTCCTGTGTTGGGTTGAGAATAAAGAGCTTTTTATGGTTTGCCTTAAACGTAAAATGCCTCTGCCATTTTATTTACGAAAACCCACCTTGATGACCCCAATGTTGTAGGACGATTCCAGAATAATTGAACAAATGAAGTCACTTTAAAACTGCTGGAGTTTTGGGAGCAAAATGCCGTTGCTTGGTTTGTATTCATGCTGTGAGAAATCTCTGCAGATGACACCCAATATTACAACATAGTAGTATCCCTCGGCAATTCCACTGCAGCGAGAGTGGTGAATCTGTTTGAACACCAGTCTGAACGTAATAAATACCACCCACTGAAAACTCGTTTATTACAGACCTTTGGACTATCGAATCTGAGCACATCAAACAGTTGTTCTCCTTGCTTGGCCTGGGGGATGCTAGGCCTTCAGAGCTAATGAACCACACACTTTCTCTCCAGGGAAATCACCATCCTTGTTTTATTTTTAAAGAACTCTTTATGCAGCAAATGCCCGAGCAATTTTGCATAGCCCTCACTAACGTACTTGTGAGTGACTATAGAGAGCTTGCTAAAAGGGCCCATAGTCCACACTCAGCCAGGTAGAGATACATCACTCCTCCTCTTTCTCTGCCTCAACAAGCCCGGTGAGCAGGGCCTCCAACACACACACGGCCTCAGCTGCAAAACACCCAATGCCAGGTCTGTATTTTAACCACACTCACTTTGGTACGAACACTAGATAGTGCTGACCGCCTTGCAGTTTCAACAATGCCAGCAGATCAGGACATCAGAGGTCTGTGATCACCGTGGGTTCCAGCTGCCAGGGTCATCTACTGTTCATTACAGACATCCTTTCAGACAACGCTTCTTGTGTGACACGGATGCTGAGGTGAGTGCGCTGCCAGCATCATCTATTGTTTAGAAGGCAAAGAGCAGCAAAACCTCACTGGAGGCCGCCAATGGCAGCAGGATCCAAATTTACAGGACATGACAGGTGACACTCTGCTTTGGTGGACAATGTTACAAGTGGGACTCCGATCTGGCTAAAGTGGCTAGACATATGCTCAGTGCAGATTTCCTGTGTGCACAAGGACTGTCTGTTGATCTTAAGAACTGACAACTTGGGATTCCGGTGATGTCATCGTCGAGAATGGCAGCTTAAGTCACTAGCTCCTCCAGAAAAACACATATTTAGCCCTGTTAACCCATCAAATATAGTATTTTTCAAAAGTATTTGAACTGATAAGAGGGGCAAGAATGGAGAAAAAGAATGGAAATTTAAAAAGCGACACTGCAGAGCCTGCAGCTGAGAGGAGTGCAGCAAGCGGCTCTCCTCCCCAACCGCGTGCTAGCGAGGCGGACGCTGGACCTCGTTCAGGTGAATCGGTGAATATGTTTGAAATTTTGAGAGAGATAAGGGAGTTCCAGAAAGATATAAAACAGCAGCTACATGATATTAAGTCAGAGCTCGCTAACATCAATCAAAAAATAGCGGTGGCAGAGACTCAAATTGAGAAGGCAGAAGATCACGTGCAAGACATGTAACGGATACTAAGTAAGAGGATAAAAATATTAAATCAACAAGAAGGTAAACTGCCTGACCTGGAGGGAAGATCACGGCAAGAAAATATCAGAATATACAATGTTCCCGAAGGAGCAGAGGGTTTGTCTATGACGGAGTTTAACAGAAAGTTGCTGCGGGATGCGCTGGAACTTCCCTCGACTATGGAGCTGGAAATCATGCGCTCGTCCCGAGGCCTACCCGAGGCAGAGCAGATAAGTCACGCTCAATAATAATTAAATTCCTTCGACACAGTACCAACGTGGAGATCCTACGAAGGGCCTGGGGTAAGAAGAGGGTGTTTTTATATGATAAATTAATATATTTCAACCAAGATTACCCCCCCCCCCGTGGTCCTGCAGAAACATAAAGAATAGCCTGAAGTAAAGTGAATACTAAAGCAAGAAAGGATTAGATTTCAAACTCCGTACCCTGCTAAACTTCGAGTGTTTTATCAAAATGGGATCCAACTGTATCAGACAGTGGAAGAGGCGACAACAGACATGAAGGCCAGAGGGTTGCCCGTCAGCGTGATCAAACGGAGGGAAAGCCTGGCAGAGGAATTATCCCGCTCTGCTTGGGAAATATGCGAGAATCGAGAAGGCAGGAGACGGGAGGAGGCCGAGAGAAGTATATCAGGAAGAGACTGAGAGTTTTCCAAAGACAGCCCTCACTCCCTCCAGAAGAGCCATAAAATTTGGCTAACTTTACAAATGTTGAGAAGCTAAATAGAAGCAAAAGTAGACAGTGATATACTTATCTCAAGAAATACTTATTATAATGTGGATTTCATATTACTCAGTTATTCTTCTTTATTCACTCATTTACTCCTTTTTCCCCACCAAAATGAGAATATATATGTGTGTGTGTATAGGAGGAGTACACAGGGAAATCTTTTCTGTGTAATGGATTTGTTCACTGACTTTTATGAATACTGCAATGGGGGCCCTCAACTCACAAGTAGGAAGGGTTATCCTCCACAGCTAGACATTTCCTCTAGCTCAACCCAGGGTCATCTACCAGAGACCTCAGCCTTGGAATCAAACCTTCATTGTGTTTTTTGTTATTATTTGCATTTCTTGGCTCGTATTTGTTCAGGGAGTAGATAGAGTAAGTTTTATTCTGCTAATTTCAATGATACATTGACAGATAAATACAGATGGCTAAGGACAAAGTAAAATTCATTTCTTTTAATGTCAATGGGCTATTAAATCCATCAAATGTAATAGAATTTTATCCAAAATGAAAAAAGAACAAGCCCATGTAGTATATTTACAGGAAACTCATTTAAGTGATAATGAGCATAGGAAACTAAAGAGAATGGTCTTCACTAATTTGTTTTTCTCCTCATATAAATCAGGACATAGCAGAGGAGTTGAAATGGGAGATAAAGAGGGCAGATATATTCTGGTAAGAGGGAATTTAGACGGAAATTCAGTTTATTGTATACGCACTCCCGGGAAGTGATATTGGTTTCTTTCAGAAAATTACTGATATTATGGTAGTGGAAACAGAAGGTCTCCTGATATGTGGGGCAGACTTAAATTTGCAATTACAACCAAAGTTAGACTCTTCCAACAGAAAAACCTAGGAAACAAAATCCCTACATAAGAAAGTTAATACGCTTTTTGAGGATGTTGGTTTAATTGATATATGGAGGGAGCTTTTCCCCGACAGAAGGGATTACACTCATTATTCTGCTCCCCATTCTGTATATACAAGAATAGACTATTTCATAACATCTGGAAAAGACGAAGACAAAGTAAACACCTGTGGGATTAGGACAATAGATGTAAGTGACCATGCACCTATATATTTATCTGTTGATTTTGACCTACAACCAAAGAATACTATTTGGAAACTAAATTCAAGTCTACTCAATGATCCATACTTTAAGGAACAAATTAAATAAGAAATAGGTCTCTACTTAGAATTCAATGATAATGGAGAGGTTTCACCTCCCATTTTATGGGATACTCTGAAGGCTGTCTTAAGAGGGAAAATTATAGCGATATCTTCATATAAGAGAAAAATAAGGAATAAAACATTAGAGGAATTATAAAATAGGCTGAAAAAACTAGAGAAAAAACACAAATTGAATTTGGCACAGGATACATTAGGGGAAATTTTAAAAATTAGGAATGAAATTAATAGTTTGGCTATGCAAGAAATCAAGAAAAATTTAATATTTCTGAAACAGCGACATTATGCAAGTGGATCTAAGTCTATGAAAATACGAGCGTGGAAACTGAAAAAAGATAGCAGAAAATACAATTCATAGAATTAGGGATCCAAGAATGAAAATGATAAAAAAAATAAGCTAAGTGAAATTCAAGAAGCTTTTGAAGTGTTTTACAAAACTCTATATTCCAAAGTTCCAGGGGGAAGCATAACCCAAATTGACACATTCTTGAATTCTCTAGAGTTACCCACTTTAAGTGAAGAACAAAATAGAACGATGACTGCTGACATAACTGAAGTTGAATTAAAAGCTGCAATTAGTAGGCTTAAATTAAGCAAGTCACCAGGATCAGATGGGTATACGGCAGAGTGGTACAAAGAATTTAGAAAAGAGTTAATTCCTGTTTTACTCCCCACACTGAACTGGGCTCTAAAAAAGGCACAAATGCCAGCCAGTTGGAAGGAAGCAATAATCTCAGCTATACCGAAAGAAGGCAAGGATAAAATGGATGCAGGTCATTTAGACCAATATCCATTCTTAATGTAGATTATAGATTATTTACCTCCATCATGGCCAAATGATTAGAGCAGTTTCTACCCATACTGATAAGTAACAATCAGATAGGTTTTATACGACAACGCCAAACACAAGACAATATACGAAGGACACTTTACGTTATGGATCATATACAAAAAAATAAAATCGAAGCAATAGTGATAAGCGTGGACGCTGAAAAAGCATTTGATTCGGTTATTGGAATTTTATTTAAAGAGTTTTACATCGATTTGGTTTCCAAGATACAATTATTAAAACTATACAGACACTATATGACAATCCTACTGCTAGGATTAAAATCAATGGATATTTATCAAATAGTCTTACCCTAGAAAGGGGCACGAGACAGGGTTGTGCATGGTCACCGCTACTCTTCGCATTATATCTGGAACCATTAGCTCAATACATCAGACAAAATGAAGATAGCAGGGGAATTACTATTAAAGGGACAGAGCATAAATTGACTTGTTATGCGGATGACATTTCAATCTATCTAGGGCAACCAACATACTCTTTACCTAAATTGATGCAATCCTTTGAACAATATGGTCAATTATCAGGATACAAGATCAACATAGATAAAACCCAATTAGTTTCATATAACTATAGCCCACCAAGAGAAATTGAAAGTAGATATCCCTGGGCACGGCAAACAGAGTCTTTCAAATATTTGGGCATCATTATGCCAAAAGATTTGGCAAAATTATCAGAATGCAATTATCAGCCTTTATATAAAAAAAAATTAAGGAAGATATGGCAAGATGGAACCTGATACCTTTTTTCAGTCTCAGTTCAAGGACTGAGTCTATTAAAATGAATATACTGCCCAGACTGTTATATCTCTTTCAGACCCTACCAATAGAGATTAATCAAAACCAATTCAATGAATGGAACAAGGTGTTATCAAGGTATATTTGGCAGGGTAAAAGGCCTAGAGTTTGTCTCAAAACTTTGCAATTAGCAAAGGAAAAGGGGGGATGGGGCCTACCTTAGAGATTATTATTTTGCAGCACAGTTGAGAGCTGTGATATGTTGGTGCAACCCATCATATGACGCTCAATGGAAAAACATCGAGGAGCGGGTACTTCCCATCCCCATACAAGCAATTTTAGCTGATAACAACCTGTAAAGGTACATAAATACTATTGATAACCCATGGGTGAAATTGACCCTTAAAATATGGAAAACTACTATAAAAGAATATAATCTAGAGAGAGACATTGCAATTCTTAAATGGTGTGCATATGACTCGGATTTTACACCGAATAAACTGGATGCTATATTTAAGGACTAGACATCTAAAGGAATAACAGTTCTTTGTAACATAATGAAAGAAGGAACACTGTTCAGTTTTGAAATGCTTAAAGAGAAACACATTAGCAAAACAAGATTTTTATCGGTATTTACAGATGTGACAATATGTTAATAGGACGCTTAAAAATGTAACCTAGGCAAGTACATGCTTGATAGAGCTATTAAGAAAAGCATATAATTCAGATAACAGTAATAGAATCATTTCAAGCATGTGTAAGGGTTTGTTAAATCTTAAAACACATTTGACTTCATACATTAAAACAAAATGGGAGAAGGAGGGATAATTATATCTGAGGAAGAATGGACAATAATATGGAGGTATCAATGGAAGTATACCAGTTCACAGAAATGGAAGGAGTTTGGATGGAAAAACTTGATAAGATATTTTATTACACCCTCTCAGAAATCCCATTATGATAGTAACCTCCCTGTTTGCTGAAGAAATTGTGGAAATCAAAATGCAAATCATTATCATATTTTTTGGGACTGTCCTGTTATCAAAGACTATTGGAGGGGGATACACAATGCCCTACAAGACATCTTTAAATGTGAAATACCCTTAGAGAGTAAGACCATATATTTTGGGTATATACCTCAAGAATGGTTGAAAAGAGATAAATATTTAATGAATATACTGGTAAAAAGACTCTTACTAGGAAATGGTTATCACAGGAGAGCCCAACTTTAAATGCATGGATGGAAATTACAATGGACATTTACAAAATGGAGAAGATAACAGCATCTGTTAATCATAAGCTGGAACAATTTGATTCATACTGGGAAAAATGGTTTAACTACATAATGCCTCATAGGCCTGATTTTATTCTCACAAATCAATGAATATGTTGTAAAAAAAAAGATCACTCCCTACTTGGACATAGTTTTTTCCTTTTGCTTGTTTTTTCTTTCCACTCTTTTCTATAAGTGTATACCTCAGATAAATACTATGTGGAGATTTGTGATATATATGATTATATGATATATATGTACAATGTCTGAAATACATCTTATGGAAATGTTTGTTTGATAATGAACTTCAATTTTAAAAAAAATTACAAAAAAAAAACTGACAACTTGTGGATATCAAGGATTTTGGCTCGTTACCCTGCTCCCTCAGTAAGTTCCCCTCAACAACTCTGTCAAACGCATGCACCACCACATGTGAGTTTACTCAATTGCTGAGCAAATTCCCAAACCTCACCAAGCCCACATTCTCCACTTGTCAAAAAACATGGGGTCAAGCATCACATTTCCACAACTGGCCTGCCAGTTCTTGTCCACATCCGTAGACTGGACCCAGAAAACCTGGCAACTGCAAAGGGTATGTTTACTAACATGGAAAGTCTTGGCATTGCACGCGAGCCAAATAGCCCCTGGGCTTTGCCCCTCCACATGGTCACTAACCCTGACGGTGGTTGCTGGCTGTGTAGTGACTACTGACGCCTTAACAAAGTTACCACCCCTGATCACTAACCAGTTCCACACATCCAAGACTTTTCAACATGTTTAGCCAGAAATTTAATTTTGACTGAGTTAGGGGTTTAACATCAGGTGCCTGTGTGCTCAGAGGACATTCCCAAAGCAGCTGTGATAACCCCATTTGGCCTCTGAGTTTCCACACATGCCGTTTGGACTGAAAAATGCAGCACAGACTTTTCGACAGCTGATGGACTCTGTATTAAAAGACTTAAACTTTCTCTTAGTTTCTTGCTTTTTGTTTACCTGGATGACATACTTGTCCCCAGTGCATTCAAATCCAAACAGGTAACACATCTCCTCACACTTTTCAAGTGCTTAAACCAACATGGGTTGATTATTAATCCTGCTAAATGCCAGTTTGGGTTGTCAACCACTGACTTTCTCAGCCATCGTATCTCCGCAGAAGGGGCAAAACCCCTCCCATCAATAGCCACTATTATATTTCTCATCACCCCACATACTAATAAACTACTAGAGTTTTCAAGTATGGTGAATTTCTATCACTGCTTCAATCCATGAGCTGCTGATGTTATACTCCCTTGCATAGTGCCCTTAAAGGCAATGCCTCTAATCACGTGCTTGACTGGCCAGCGGATATGACCAGAGCATTTGATGACACCAAATGAGCACTCCCTAACATGACACTACTGGCGCATCCACTCCCCAACACACACATAGCCATTACTACTGACACTTCCAACTATGCCATGGGTGCTGCGCACGAACAGTTGATCAGAGACGTGTGGCAGCCTCTCTCCTTCAGCTGGCAGTTCCATCCCCCTGAAAGGAAGAACAGCACTTTTCACCGCGAACTTCTCGGTCTCTACCCAGATGTCTACCATTTTCGTTTTCTACTGGAGTCGCTACTTCACAGCGTTCGTTGACAACAAACTTCTCATGCACGCGATGGCCAAAATATCAGATCTCTGATCTGCATGGCAGCAACACCATCTGGCTTACTTATCAGAGTTCACAGCTGATATACAGCACTTCAAGGGAAAAAAATAATGCTGTGGGCTGATTGCCTCTTATGGCTAGCCCTTGAGGCTGTACACATCGGGGTTCACTATGCCAGCATGGCAGCTGACCAATCTATTGAGCCAGAGGTCCATGGTCACAGGCCTGCTGTTAAGCTTGGGGAAGCTTGGGTTTCTCTCCTGTGCGATGTCTCGAACCGGTCACTCTTGCCCCATGGTGCCCACAAACTGGAGATGTCCTATTTTTAACTCCATTTGCATCTGGGCTGGAAGGCCTTACAGAAACTGGTCACAACTGCAGTTTGTGTATCATGTCCTTAGAAAGGACTGTGTGCGATTGGAGTGCAGCCTGTGTTGAACGCCAGTGGGCAAAAATTAACCGTCATGGTCGGGCACCTTATGAGATCCCTAAGCCACTGTTTATGTGTGTGGACCTGGATGGTCTGCTTAACCCCTCCTGCTGTTTCATGCTCCTCCTTATCAAGGTGGACCATACCACCAGGTAGCCAGAGGTCATCCCTCTCACATCGATGACAGCCACAGATGTGGCTCAGGCCTTCATTCAACTCCTGTATAGCTCAGTTTGGCACTCCAGCTGATATTTCCTCTAACTACATTCCCCAACTCAGAGTTCTGGGCTGTGATGGCCCAGAACCTTGGCGTTAGGCTACATCACACCATGGCTTATCACCCGCAGTCCAATGACCTATGCAGCAGTTTCACTGCTCCTCAAAGGTCCATCCGAGGGCTTCCCAGACTGATAAATGTTGGCATGATTGTCTTCCGTGGGAACTGCTGGGCCCCAGAATAGCTCCAGAAGAAGACTTACAGCTGTCCGTGGCTGAGTTGGTATACAGGCAGCCACTACGTGTGCTAGGTGGTTTTATTCCTGATGCCAAGACCACCTGATTGGTCACTCGGTGGTGTTTCACCCTCCTCAGTAAACTCAATTCCTTTGCACCTATTCCTACCTCCCATCATGGGGTACAGCACTCTTGGGTACCTATTGATCTACATTCCACTTAGTTCATTTACGTCCACCATGACACACACCACCATTCTCTTAGGCCTCCTTACGATGGCTCATTCCACGTTTTGGAATGGAAAGAAAAGACTTTTATCATAGATAGGAGGGGTAAACCTGAATGGGATTTCAGAAAATCACCTTAAACCGGCCTACCAAGATATGGAGGATTCTACTACCATGCCCCGGCGTCACAACAGGACCATGAGCGTGTCAACACACCTCTGGACAAGCCAGAGGCACCTGCTGTTACTCCAGCCTGGAAGACAGGACCCGAGCTAGACAGCTCGTCTGAGCTTCAGGCAGGCTCACAATGGCAGTTTTGGTGAACTCTGGCGGGGGTGGGGGGTTCTGTGTAGGGTAATGTAATGGATGGAAACAGGTATAATTCACAACCACCGACATTGATCTGGGGTTCACTTTAAGAGGCTGGACTGACGTGATGATGTAATGTTGTGAAGTTTTTACCGCACTTTATGTTCTATGTTGGGTTGAGAATAAAAGAGTTGTTATGGTTTCCCTTAAACTTAAAATGCCTCTGTCATTTTATTTACAAAAACCTACACCATAATTACATCTTCCCCCAAATGAGGCACTTTAGCACCATCCAGTAACAAGTGGTTGTAACTACAGCATGAGAAGTTTACATACCCAATTTCAATGATAAATGAATGAGAATGTAGGATTTTATAATATAATTACAAAACTTAATTCAGAATTAGGTGAACTACATTGGCTTGACATGATCCAAATATTCCCTTCCATCCAACTGCATGCTACTTGAGAAACTAATCTCGACTTTCACCTGCAAAGTCATTTGGACGACTAGCCTGGTTAACATCTTTCAATTATCCATTCAATTTCTTTTCTGCTCTGATTCAAATAATTCTCACTTACTGGTCTTTCTAATTGATAGCAAGGAGAATGAAATGTCCCACCTGTATTTAAATATAACAATAGCCACAATAAGGGTACAAAAGATATTTCTGAAAGATACCAGGAATAAAGATAAAGAGGAAAAGTTGGACCCTTCCCATTACAACAAAATAAAATGTACACCCTAATTATGACTACTCTTTTTAAAGATAAAAGATGAAAAAAACAATTCCAATGTAAAATGTGAAATGTAAATTTATAACATAAATAATGAAAGGATAGAAAATGTTAACTTTTTCAGGAGGTTAGAAAGATGCAAAATTTTCACTAGAAACAACGATGAAGGCTGAATCCAAAAGTGGATAAATATTTGATAAAGACAAAATTAATAAGTCAAGGGGAAAGGGAAAGGACATGCATTGGGTTCATTCTCCTTTGCTACGATGGATTAAATGATGCCTTTCAGTCTTTCAATTCCTTAAAATCCTATAATTTAAGTAATGTATTTGTTAGGATTTTTGAACAGATTAACACCAGCCAAATTCTAAATCCTTTCTGAAATTGGTTCCTTGATTCCCCTTCATTGTCATTTTTAGACTGAAATTATATAATTTACTTACAATCCCAAAGAATATATTTCCTAAAATTTGAGTATATAGTTTAAGTTTTATCATGTTTATTGAACAGGGAAAAGAAAACAAAATGGTAAATAAGTTTATCACTGCACAATCCTTTTCATCAATGCAGCCTCTTTTTATTTTAATTTCTACCTTTAAAACAATGATAAAATTCAGCCAGCAGTTTTCTATAAATTTGTTGCACTAGCGCCAGGAATAGATACCAGCCATGACAATCTGGCCATTTTATTGGCAATAATATTCTGCACAGAACAGATATTCTATTACAAAGGCTATATGAAAAATGCTTTTCCACTGCAGTTCAAAAACATTGCTTAAGGCTACTCTGTACAAAGAGAGCATTGAGTGTGTTTCTGGTTCAAGTTAGCTGTAACATTTTGGTGTTGACCAAGATTTTTTCAGATAGTTAAGGACTAATCAAATACTGTAGTAACCATTCACATCCTGGAATATGAAAGTCATTAACAGATTATTGTTCCAGCCCCCACTACCTTCCCTCTCCCAATTATGAAACATTTCAAACCTCATTTCTTGTAATTTTCATAATTAGGACATAACATGCTTAAAGTACTTGATCTTTTTAATACATTTATTTAGAAGTATTTTATTTGATTTCCAAATAAATAATGAATGGTACTTTAAAAATAAAACTAGAAAAAATCTTAATATTTCCTGTTTAAGTAGACCAAAGTCTGTTCAAGTTAGACTACACCCAGCTTGATGAACGACTCTCAGACTTATTTGAAAATCTTCTAGCAGCAGGTGTTCCCAATTATTCTCCTTCGCTCTCCCTCATACTAGACCTCTACAGTAAAGCACAATTTGACACCCCAACCTTCAAAACACCATTCAACTGACAAGTACCAAGGTGATAGATGATGCAGTTTCTCGGAGAAGAGGAAAAATCATCAAAAACACTTTTTTCTACACTACCGAGTTCTTAAATCCATCTAACATCCCTAACCTCTAAGTAGAGAGGGCATGGACTTTTATCACCATGATTGTAAACAGATTTTACACCCTTCCTCTTACTCACCAAACCAAACTTACTCCAGCTTTCCTTCTGCCTTCATCCTGAAATGGCTTCTCTCACTACTTTTTCTTCCATCACTCCAGATTTCCCACTCCCAAAATCTTCCTCTTTACTCGGCTTCTCTACTTGTTCCCTACATAAACCAACAATATAAATGCTCCCATCCAAAGTTTCTGTTCCCCTTCCTTGCCACAACACTGGGATAACTCATTTCCTTTTCACCTAAATACTGTCACAGTGCATTCATTTAACATCTCTGACTCACTCAGGAATTTTTAAGTGGAAGTGAGAAACACACAAACTTGGGATTCATAAGGAAGAGTGCTACCAGTCGAATGGCTAAAACACAACCGAAAAGAAATGTAGAGTGATAGATATTGTCCTACAGTGAAATCACAGTTATGGGGAATAGGCAGCAAAGTAGAGGGAAGACAAATATCAAAGTAGCAAGGGGCTTTGTGAATGGCAGAAGGAAACTTGCACACATGACATGTGTCTCAGAATAACGGTGAAATATGAGGTAAAAGACATAGAACTGCACAGATTGATAAAATGGACACATAAGAAACTGTTCTGACATTCAAAAAGAGTCTAGTTGGCTTGATGTTGGCCTCAGCTCCATTTTACTACCTGTACACAATAATCTGCAATTACCCCTCAATGCAAAATCTATCTTGATCTTAAATACATTCAACAATACAGTTCTCTGGGGAAAGAGAGTGCAGGCATTCTGGGAAAAGATGTTCCTCCCTTTTTTATGTCTTAAATCAGTAACTCCTTAACTTGAAACTCTTGTTTTAGATTATTTCACAAAGGCAACTGCACTTCAACAGCCTGCTTGTCCCACTCCCATTGGAGAGGAGACTGAGCAGCACCCACACCAGACTCAATAACAATTACTTTCCTCAAGCAGTGAGGCTGATCAACACCTCCACCCGCTAATCCACCCCACCACCACCTCTGTATCATTTCCTGTCAGTCATCTTATGCACAGACACTCCTGCGCCTAGCATCACTTTATGTACGTACATATAATCAATGTATATAAGCCATCTAATATATTTATAATTATTCAATTTTTAAAATTGTGTTCTTTACCTCAGTGTGTTTTTTATCTGAGTGTGCTTTTTACATGCTGCGTTGAATCTGAAGTAACAATCATTTTGTTCTCCTTTACACTTGTGTACTGGAAATTTCATTGAACAATCTTGAAGGAATTGGTGCCCTAAAGGATGCATGCTCCGTCCATTGCTCTGCTCTCTCTACATCCATGACTGTGTAGCTAGGCACAGTTCAATTGTCATCTATAAATTTGCTGATGACACTATTGTTCATGGAATTTCAGATGGTAACAAGGTGGTGTACAGGAGTGGATGGATCATTTGGTTGAGTGGTGTCACAACAACAACCTTGCACTCAACATCAGTAAGACCAAGGAACTGATTGTGGACTACAAGAAGGGGAAGTCCAGGGAACACACACCAGTTCCTGGGTGTCAACATCTTTGAGACTTCAAAGTAAATTTTACAAAGATAGATATATGCAGACCATGTATCATTCAAATCTTTTACTACAATGCAGATTTTATTACCATATTTGTTATCATTAAAGTGCTTATGACCAGTAAGAAGATGCACTGAATTCATAATCAATTTTAAAATGCTTGATGAACATGAGGAGACACCTAGTTTAAAAACTCAAATATTATGTCAGAGACAAAAACTAAAAGCTGAAGGGGCCCTGGCAGTAGTACTTAAAATGTCCTTAGCCATGGTTAAGGTGCCAGAGGACCGAAGTTCTGTTGTTCAAGAAAGACCCTAAGAATAAGCTGAGATATTATAAGCCTGTGAGCCTGCTATCAGTTGTGAGCAAATTATTGGAAGGTATTCTAAGGGACAAGATATACAAGTGTGTGGATGGACAGAGCTTTCTGGGTAACAAGGATTTATAATTGGTCTTGTCTAATTAAACTTAAGCGTTTTTGAGGAGGCTACCAAGAAGGCTGATGAAGGAAAGGTGGTTGACATAGTCTACAAGGACTTTAGAAAGGCCTTTGACAAAGTCTCCTGTCAGAGGCTGGTCCAGAAGGTTAAGTCACATGGCATTCAGAATGAAGTAATCAATTGGATTCAACACTGGCTTAGTGAGAGAAGGCAGCAAGCTGTCTCTGACTGGAGATCTGTAACGAGTAGTGTGCCACAGTATCAGTGCTGGTTGTGTTATTCTTTATTATCTATATAAATGACGTGGTAAAATGAATCAGCAAATTTGTAGATGACAGTAAGATTGGGGTCATAAAGGGCAGCAAGAATGGCTAGCAAACCTTGCAGTGTGTTCTTGACCAGATGGGAAAATGCGCTGAAAAATAGCAAATGAAATTTAATGCACACAAGTGTGAAGTGTTGCACTTTGGAAGGACAAACCAGAGTAAGACTCACACACTGATCAGTAGGGCACTGAAGTGTGCATTAGACAAAGGAACCTGTGAATACAAATCCATTAATGCCTTGAAAGTGACATCATGGGTACAAACCCCATTTCCAGAAAAGTTGGGATATTTTCCAAAATGCAATAAAAACAAAAATCTGTGATATGTTAATTCACGTGAACCTTTATTTAACTGACAAAAGTACAAAGAAAAGATTTTCAATAGTTTTACTGACCAACTTAATTGTATTTTGTAAATATACACAAATTTAGAATTTGATGGCTGCAACACACTCAACAAAAGTTGGGACAGAGGCATGTTTACCATTGTGTTACATCACCTTTTCTTTTAATAACACTTTTTAAATGTTTTGGAACTGAGGATACTAATTGTAGTAGATTTGCAATTGGAAATTTTGTCCATTCTTGCTTGATATAAGACTTCAGCTGCTCAACAGTCCATGGTCTCCGTTGTCTGATTCTCCTCTTCATGATGCGCCATATATTTTCAATAGGAGATAGATCTGGACTGGCAGCAGGCCAGTCAAGCACACACACTCTGTGTCTACAAAGCTACGCTGTTGTAGCCCGTGCAGAATGTGGTCTGGCATTGTCCTGCTGAAATAAGCATGGACGTCCCGGGAAGAGACTTCACCTTGATGGCAACATATGTCTCTCTAAAATCCTAATATACACCTCAGTCAATGGTACCTTCACATACATGCAACTCACCCATGCCGTGGGCACTGATGCACCCCCATACCATCACAGATGCTGGCTTTTGCACCTTTCGTTGATAACAATCAGGATAGTTGTTTTCATCTTTGGCACGGAGAACTCGACGCCCGTTTTTTCTGAAAACTAGCTGAAATGTGGACTCATCTGACCACAGCACACAGTTCCACAGTCTTTTGGTCCATCTGAGATGAGCTCGGGCCCACAGAACTCGTCGGCGTTTCTGCATAGAGTTGATGCATGGCTTCCTCCTTGCGTAATACAGTTTCAAGTTGCATTTCTGGATGCAGCGACAGACTGTGTTAAGTGACAATGGTTTTCCGAAGTACTCCCGAGCCCAGGTGGCTGTAATTGTCACAGTAGCATGACGGTTTCTTTGGCAGTGCCGCCTGAGGGCTCGAAGATCACGTGCATTCAACAGCGGTTTCCGACCTTGCCCTTTACGCACTGAGATGTCTCTGAATTCTCTGAATCTTTTCACAATATTATGTACTGTAGATGTTGGAAGACCTAAATTCTCTGCAATCTTGCATTGGGAAATGTTCCTTTTGAACTACTAACAATTCTCTCATGAATTTTGGCACAAAGGGGTGAGCCACGATCCATCCTTGCTCGCAAAGAATGAGCCTTTGATGGACGCTACTTTTAAACCCAGTCATGATACCTCACCTGCTACCAATTAGCCTGCTTAATGTGGAGTCTTCCAAATCGGTGTTACTTGAATATTCTGTGCACTTTTCAATCTTACTTTAACTCTGTCCCAACTTTTGAGTGTGTTGCAGCCATCAAATTCTAAATTTGTGTATATTTACAAAATACAATTAAGTTGGTCAGTAAAGCTATTGAAATTATTTTCTTTGTACTTTTGTCAGTTAAATAAAGGTTCAGGTGAATTAACATATCACAGATTTTTGTTTTTATTGCATTTTGGAAAATATCCCAACTTTTCTGGAAATGGGGTTTGTAGATAGGGTTGTGAAGAGATTCTGCAGCACCCTGGCCTTCAGTGAGTACAGGACTTGGGATGTTAAAGTTGTTCAAGACACTGGCAAGGCCAAACTTACAGTACTGTGTGGAGCTCTGATCACCTCCATTCAGGAAAGGTATCAAAAAGCTTGAAAGAATGCAGAGAAAAATTAGGATGTTGCCAGGACTTGAGTTATAGGAAAGGTAGAATAGATTAGGATTTTATTCCCTGAAGCACAGAGGAATGAGGGAAGATCTTTTAGAGGTACACAAATCATGAGTGGTATAGATAGGGTGAATGCATGCAGGCTCCCCCCCCCCCCCCGCCCCCCCAAGATTGGGGGAGACAAGAACTAGAGGTCTTAGGTTTAGGGCGAAAAGTGAAATATTCAAAGGAAATCTGAGTGGAAACTTCACTCAGCAGGTGCTGCAAATATGGATCAAATTGCCAGCAGAATTGGTAGACATGGTTCAACTCAACATTTAAGAGTAGTTTGGATAGGTACATGGATAGAGACTGTTTGGACAGATATGGTTCAGGTGCTTGCAGATGGGACTAGGTAGACTGAAAGTCGTTTCTGTGCTCTATGGCTCTATTCCTTCATTCAAACACCAAAGAATTACCTCAGCCAAGTCGCACTTAGTCTAGTTCATTCACAACCATATCGAAGTAGAATACATTTGCAGATACAATCTGATGAAACATAGTAACTTCATAAAACATATCTAAATATAAACTAGTCAAAATTGAACATGATAAAGTGAAGATAATATACACTCCATGCATTATCTAAACTTTCTAAGGCACACTTCAAATTACTAAATGGCCTTCTGCTGTTAGTAGCCTTACTTTCCTTGAGAATATTGTCTCCAACAATATCAAAAGGATTCATTTTGCTCATAATCAGCTCAACAGTTTCGCTGTGCTCTAGATGGATAAAAAGTATCTATTCATCCAAATGGTGAGCTGAAAGCTATGTTTAACAGTTATTATACCAGACAGTAATTTTAGTTTCTAACTTATTCACACTAAATATAATTGACACGATTAGAATATGTGCCTTTTTGTGTTAATTTAAACACCCCCGGGTTTTAAGGAGAATATGCTGGGTGCCTTTGCCTATAATGTTGCAATTAATCAGCATGTCAAAAATTATGCCAATTTTGCTATTCAAATCCTATTGGCTTACCGTGGGCCTCTAGTGTCCAGCTGCTTCATGGATATGATGAGGGGTAAAAAGCACACCCAAAATAGACAGAGGGTACTGGTCATCAGCTTGATGAACTGTGCATCTATAAAGAACTGAGCAATTACCTTTTATAATTTTAAAACAAGATTGGAGGCATAGTGGACAGCGAAAAAGGGTTTCAAAGCTTGCAGAGGGATTTGGACCAGCTAGAAAAATTACCTGAAAATTGACAGATGGAAGTTAATGCAGACAAGTCTAAGGTGTTGTACTTCAGGAGGACAAACCAGGGCAGAACGTGCATAGTGAACAGTAAGGCACCGAGACGTGCAGTAGAACAGAGGGATCTGGAAATACAGATCCATAATTTCTTGAAGATGATGTCTTAGGAAGATAGGGCCATACAGGGTCAGAAAGAGTGTTTTTGGCATAATAGCCTTCATAAATCAGAATATGGAGTACAAAAGTTGAGAGGTTATGTTGAAGTGACACAAGGCATTAGTGAGTCCAAATTCAGAGTATTGTACGTAGTTCTGGTCACTTACCCGCAGGAAAATTATCAATAACATTGAAAGAGAACAAAGAAAACTTATAAGAATGCTGCTGGAACATGAGGACCTAAATTATAAGGACAGGTTAAATAGGCTAGGATTATATTCCCTGAAGCATAGGAGAATGAGGGGAAATTTGATAGAAATATATAAATTATCAAAGGTATAGATAGGGTAAATGCAAGCAGCCTTTTTCCACAAAACAACACACAAAAATGCTGGAGGAACTCATCATCTTTGAAAATGAATAAACAGTTGATGTTTTGGGCTGAGACCCTTCATCAGGACTGGAAAGGAAGGGGGAAGATATCAGAGTAAAAAGTGGAGGGAGAGGAAGTTGGTCAAGCTAGAAGATGATAGGTGAAGCCAGGTGAGTGGGAAAGGCAAAAGGCTGGAGAAGGAATCTGATAGTAGATTGAACCATGGGAGAAAGGGAAGGGGAGGGCACCGAGCAAGGTAGGGAGAAGAGGTAACAGGAAAGTGAGGAATAGAAGAGGGAAGTGGGTGGGAAAAAGAAAAAAAAAGAAAAAAAATACCAGGAGAAATTGATGTTCCTGTCATTAGATTAGAGACTACCTAGACAGAATACATGGTGATCCTCCTCCATCCTGAGTGGCCACATCGTGGCAGAAGACAAGGGCACAGACCAACATGATGGAACACAAATGGAGATAGAAATTAAAATGGTTGGCACCGGGAAATTCCACTTCTGATGAATGGAGCGGAGGTGCTCAACAAAGCAGTCCCCAATTTAAGTCAGGTCTCACCAATATGGAAGAGGCAGCATCTGAAGCACCAGATACAACAGACAACAACAGATTCACAGATAAAGTGTTGCCTCCCCTGGAAGGACTGTTTGAGGGCCTGAATGGAGGTTTAGGGAGGAGGTGAAGCATTTCCCTCACTTGTAGGGATATGTGCCAGGAAGGAGATTAGTGGGGAAGGACAGAAGGACAAAGGAATCATGGAAGCAATCCCTGCTGAAAGTGGTAAGTAGGGTGGAAGGAAATAAAGAAGTGTTTGGTGGTAGGATCCTGTTAAAGATGATGGAAATTGTAGAGAATGTTGTGCTGGATATTGGGTACCTTTCCCACCCACCTGGCTTCACTTATCATCTTCTAGCTTGTCATCCTTCCCCTCCCCCTAACTTTTTATACTGGATTTTTCCCTGTTCCTTTCCAGACCTGATGAAGGATCTTGGCTCAAAACGTCAACAAATTATTCGTTGTATGTCTACCCTGTCAAGTTCCTCAAGCATTTTGTGCGTATTGCTCTGGATTTCCAGCATCTGCAGCTTCTCTTGGGTTTATGTTTTTCCACAGAGGTTCAGCGAGACTAGAACCAGATGTCTTAGGGATCGGGTGAAAGATGAAATATTTAAGGGGAAACTGAGGGAAACCCTAACCCTAACCCTCAAAAGGTGGCATGAGTGCAAAACAAGCTGCCAGCAGGAATGGTGAATGCAGTTTTGACTGCAACATACATGAGAAGTTTGGATAAGTACTTAACTAGGTCAGGCCACATCAATAGAAAGAGCAACAATGTTAATGTTTTAGGCTACCGGAGCTCTAAACCCTGCTCAATTCTTTCACTGAAAAATTAAAAAGGGCCCTGCACTAATTATCCAGAAGGCAAACATACTTCACAAGCCTGCCGTCATTGTTCAGATCACCCCAACAACCAAGAACCCAAAATAATCAGTTCCCCTTATTTATGAATCACCGGTCAGAAAAGGAAGTCAATGAAGATTCCTCACCTCAAAATACGATATAGCCTTGATCTGCCAGCTGCAAGGTGTTCGAAGACCACGATCTCAATCCCAGTACCACTCATAATTTACCATGTCACAGTAATCCCTATTCTTCTGCATGGATTGGAGGTATAACAACTTATGGTTCCTGTCTAAAAGCAGTGGAGAAACCACCAAAGCTACCTGCATAAAACAATACAAAGCCACAAAGCAGGGTAGACAAACCAGGCATCAGCTTCTCCCAAGCAAACCTACCTACTGGAGAACAGGTCACATAATTAGCATGGAGTCACAGAAGACTGCAGGTGTTGGAATCTGGAGTAACACAAGCAGTCTGAGACAGCATGTATGGATGAAAATGGACTGTCCACTTTTCAGGTCAAGAATCTTTCTTCATAGCTCGAGATGAAAATTGGACACAACTAAGAAGGCAGATAGCAGGAAAACCAAAAGCTACCAATGCTGAAATCCGATCAGCAAACGAGCATGGGAACCATTCACATTGGGAGAAATGAGGTGGGCAAAAGATGCAGGGGAAATGAAAAAAAGGAAGAGGTGTCAGAAATGGCCCATGTGAATTTGAGAGCAGGATGGAAGTTGGTGGCAAAGTTGATAAAATTGATGAGTTCTGCATCAATGCAAGAAGCACCAATGCAGTCATCAACATAACAGAGAAAGATTTGGGGCAGTGGTACCAACAGAAGTGTTTTGGAACAGAGATCATTCTCCATAGCTAACTAAAGGACAGGCATAGTTCAGCCAGGCCAATGGCAGTGCTGGTGTAGGGTAACTGGCTGGATCTTTGTGGTAGAAAGAAGCAGAGGTTCTTGTGTCTTCCAAACTGGATGTAGGTGTATAAATACTGAACATCCATGGAGAAGAGGAGGCCAGGGAGTGTGAAGTTGTCCATATGGTAGAGGGCATGCAAAATATCTCAGTAGTTAGGAAGGGTCTGGACAAGGGGAGACTGGATGGAGCAAGGATATTAGGAGATAGGTCTGGTGAGACAAGAGCAGGCAGAAACAATAGGCCTAACAGGGCAGTACTGTTTGTGAACCTTCAGCAAAAGGTGAGAGTGTCAAGTGCACGGTTGAGGAACTATTAGTTTGGAAACTGTGGAAGGGAGATCTTCTGATGTAATGACATCTTTGACAGTGCATGAGATGATGACCTGGAGTTTGTTGGTGGTATAATAGTCTTGGGGTCGATAAGAGGAGGTATCCAAGAGCTGTTGGTAGGCCTCCGCAAGGTAGAAATCAGTCTGCCAGACTACAATACAATCACCCTTGTCTGCAGGTTTGATGACTGGTCCTGTTACTCCAGCTCCTCATAAGCAATGACCCAAGTATGGAAATAGCAATAAATTGACTTGCGTCACTCATATCAGAAATAAGATATACTTTGCTATATAATTGGATAATTGACATGAGACCCCACTGCTAAAATAAAATGGAAGATTTAAACTGCTTCCAACCACTTTAAAATGGTTACTATCAGTGTTAAAATGGGAAGATACTCCTGTTCCTAATATGAACTCCTGGAACATGTAATCAATTCAGGTAACAAAAAATTTGCATTTTATTAGTTTACATTTAAATTTAAACACAAAACTGTATAAGAATCAATTTGAGATACTATATCAGCCAAATACATCATTCTACAATTAGTTTAGCTTACAAGGTGTGCAGTGGAAAAAGTATTGAAAATTTATTGACAATAACATTCAGTAAACAATTCACATACAAAAGTTTAAAAGCAATCTGTGGCATTTGAAGCTTACAATATTCTTACACAGTCATAATAAGAAACTTCAACCAAAGGGAACCCCATTTAACAAAAAATTAACCCCTGCCTCCACAAATAAATCTATTTAAAATATCTTCTAAATTTGAAGATCAATAATTAATGCTATTCTTCAACTTTTACTTGTATCAAATGACCAACAGGAATAGTCAAAACAAGTTTCCAACTTAGTGCAACATTTAAATGATCTGAAGGCAAGGAACTGATTCATGACCTGTGCCCTGCCAGCATACAAATGAATAATGAATAATTTTGCACACAATATTTCAGTTTCTATACATGCAAAAGGACACTATTTAAGATGGGCATAATCTTCATTTGCAATTTACAATTTTAACATTTACCAGAGACTATGGTTTAAGATAGTAAATACACAAATAACAAAATGGGAGAGATAACTGACTTCAGAATGTTTTTCTCCAATTAGCTTTTGGCTGCATTTCAAGTAACAAGGCCAAATTTAATCCAGGAAATATTAACTACATATATGGAAACCATGCCTTTAAATACTTAATGCCAGCATTCAATAAGCATACAAATATCATATTAGACATTCATCTAATATTATGAAACACTAGCCTTTATAATTTCATTTGACATATGCTACAATATGTAGTCAAAGCTTCTTCCAAAAAAAACATGCTCCATGGATAAGCCTGTAAGTTACAAAATCATTCTGAAAACAAAATATAGAAATTGTCAAGATGGTCACATGCTTTAAGTTTAATGTATTTCTTATTCTTGTTTCCATTTGGGAGAACACAAGTCAATGTATTAACAGTAGTAGGCACAGCATGGTGCCAATGAGTTACCACAAGTATGGCATTTAACGCTGCATCTATACATACATCTTTGGGCTTGGCTTAATATTGAAATTAAACCTTTCATGAAGGGTATACAATATCGATAATTTACTGTGAAATTATTGGTTACAAATACCACATAATGTAATCAGCTTCAATGTTCCCATAGCCCCATCACATTCTTTTTAGATACCTAAATTTCAGAAGTCTTTCTCCACTAGGTACAACATGTGTGTAGTGGAGATATTCCTTACATTAATGTTAATACATAGAAGATACAATAAATGTTCGTTTTAGTCAAATAATCCTTTCTTCAAAATATGAGACAGTCAGCATTAGAAAGGGTAGAACACTTAATACAATGGTTGTCAAGAATTTTTGAGTAGTGCTTCTGTTTCTAAGCATTTCAAACCTCTTTTTGTCTTGCATATAGCGACAAAAAGAAAAAGATCCTAGAGATCTTAAGGATATCTTAAATACATTGCATTTTAAGTTGTTAAAGCACTATGAACTTTTATATAAGCATTTCAAAATGGCAAGACAAACTCTGAAAGAGCAAATGGTGACATTCTATTCATTGGAAATAATATGTAGATGCTCAAGATTTATTGTAAAAGCTCTGACATCAAGGTAAATGCCAGGTCAATAATGAAGGCCTCTTGCTTAAAAAGAGGCAGAACAAATAACTAACTAGTCAAGAGGATTTATACCTCTCTATACCTCCAGAGTGGGCCAATGGTAAATCCCCCAGTCAAATTCAACTAACAACGCCACCAATCATATCAGAACTCCTCCATTAGTTTTACTTTTGTTTATACAATGTATTAAAATGAAAAATCTGATGCATGTTTCAAGAACTAAGGAGTATGTTTTCCTCTCATCGAAGTAGATGCTATCATGCACCCTATCATGCACTTTGTTCATTGGTCAACACAGGTAAATATTTGCAAAGGCCCAGCTTTTTGTTCAAATAAAATCACAGATTAGCACAGACCTAGGTCATGAAGTAACTAAATTTAATATACAAATGAATCTTGGGTTATTTTTGAATGCTGCATTTACAGATGGTACACACTGCACTTTAGTTGGAGTTTTAGTAGGTTCAGCATCAAAGGGTCATCATATTCAGGGTTCATTGCAAAACTACCATTGCTCCCAACTAAAGTCATCCCCTCTACCAAACACTAGGAAAAAGCCCAAAATGGTGAGAAAGATTACTGCATTGCCTGCCAGCACGAGTCCACAGGCTCCCCACTGGATCTGAAATATGAAACACAGGACAGCAGTCTCAACACAATAGGTTTTAAAAATTGAACATTACCTGTACCCTACTGCAGCAAGCACATTCAAATAAATGTTTCTGCAAAGTTGTTATTCATTGCTGGCTTAGTTCTGATCTGTTCATGTTCTTACTCTCCATAATGAAGAAAATTATTCCCAATGAATTATTCTACATACTGAAGTAACTACAGAAGTATGTAAATGGGCATTTTTAACTGATACTTCAAATGAAGTGATTAGTTTTTACTTCAACATATGATTGGATTACATAGCAATTCAAAAATAGTAAAATTTATGTTTATGTTTTAACTTGAGGTGCATCAATTTCAGAACCATTTTTATTATATTTTTGGTGATACATTTCATAAACCTTGAAATAAATTTTCATTTTGAACATAAAGATATAGGGACTGATGACTGGAAATAAATCTACTGTCGTTTCAGATGAGATTTATATCATTTAAGGAATTTCTTAGGGAAAATACTAAGGGATCGTCTTGGACTCACTTGGAAACACAGAGGTTGATAAAAGATAGTGTGGCTTTATGCAGTATAATTTGATCAATTTCTTTTAAAGGGAAGCAACCAAGAAGATTGATGAAAGCCGTGTGATGTAAATTATTTATATGGACTTTAGTGGTAACACAGGTGGATAGGTTGCTGAAGAAGGCATATGGCACACTTGCCTTCATAGGTTGGAGCACAGAAAATAAAAGTTGGAGATTATGTTGCAATTTTACAAAACACTGGCTGGGCCATACTTGTCCAGTTTTGCACTGAACAACTTTAGTTTATGGGAGAGATTGGACAGCTTTTTTGCCCTGGAGCAAAGGAAGCCAAAGGATGATTTGACCAAAGTGCGTAAGATTTTATCAAGCACAAATAAGGTACACAGTCAGAATCTCTTTTCCAGGCTAGGCCTATCAAAAACAATGGGACATAGGTTAATATAACAGAAAGGAGCTTTAAAGACGATTTGAGGGGGAAGTATTAAATTCTCATAAAGTGTTTGGGGGTAACCCAAGGGAAGGAGGGGGGAGGCATAGCAACTGGGTCCTCTGGCACTGAGGCATGCATGATGTTGCGGGCATCATTAAATTGTGGCTGAAAGAAGTTTATAGCTGGGAGCTTAATATCCGAGCATACATTTTGCATCAAAGGAATGGGCAGGTAGGCAGAAGTGGTGGGATGGCACTGTTGGTAAAAAAATGAAATCAAATCATTAGAAAGAGGTGACATAGGAATGGAAGCTGTAGAATCAATGCATGTCGAGGTAAGAAACTGCAAGGAAAAAGACCCAGATGGAAATTATATACAGACCTCAGAACAGTAGCAAAGATATGGCCTACAAATTACAATGAGAGATAGAAAATGCATGTCAAAAGGGCAATGTTACAATTGTCAAAGGGAGGTCAATGTGCAGGAGGATTGGAAAAATCAGGTTGGTGATAGATCCTAAGATAGCTCTTTAGAAAAGCTTGTGATTAAGCACACGAGGGAATTAGCTATTCTGGACTGGCTGTTGTGCAATGAACTGGAATTGATTAAAGAGCTTAAGGTAAAGGAACAGTGATCATTATAAGACAAATTCATCCAGCAATTTGAGAAGGAGAGGCTAAAGTCAAATGTATCAGTATTACAGTGGAGTAAAGGGAATTACAGAAGCATGAGAGGGGACTGGCCAAAACTAGCATGGATGACAGCAGAGCAGCATGGCTGACAAGAAAGGTCAAAGCCAAAGAGAGGGCATATAACAGAGCAAAAATTAGTGGGAAGTGAAAGGATTAGTAAGCTTTTAAAAACTAACAGAAGACAAATAAAAAATTCATTAAGGAAAAGATGGGCTATGAAGGTAAGTAGTCACTAATATTAAAGAGGATATAAAAAGTTTCTTCAGATATACAAAGAGGCAAAAGTAGATATTAGACCACTGCAAAATGATGTTGGAGAGGTAGTAATGGGGGACAAGGAAATGGCAGACGAACTAATTATGTATGTTGCACTTATTTTTCGCTGTGGAAGACACTGGCTGTATGCCAGAAGTTCAAGAGTGTCAGGGGGCAGATGTGAGCGAAGTTGCCACTACTAGGATGAAGGTGCTTGGGAAACTGAAAGGTCTGAAGATAAGTAAGTCACTTGGACCAAATGGTCTACACCCCAGGAAGTTCGAAGCAAGTTCACAAAAATGATTCCGGGATTGAAAGGCTTGTCATATGAGGAGCATTTGATGGCTCTGGGCCTATACTCACTGGAATTCAGAAAAATGAGGAGGGATCTCATTGAAACCTATCAAATGTTGAAAGACCTCTATAGAATGGATGTGGAAAGGATGTTTCCTATAGCTTGGGAAATCTAAGATCAGAAAACATGGCCACAGAACAGAGAAACATCCAGTTAGAACGGAAATGAGTAGGAATTTCTTTAGCCAGACAGCGGTAAATTAATTTAATTTATTTCCACAGCTGAACGTGGAGGTCAAGTCATTGGGTAAATTTAAGGCAAAGTTAGGTTCTTGATTAGTCAGAGCATGAAAGGATACAGGAGCAGGCAGGAGATTAGGGCTGAGAGGGAAATGGATCAGCCATGATGAAATGGTAGAGCAGACTCAATGGGCCAAATGGCCTAATTCTGCTCCTATCGCTTATGGTCTAGAACCTGATGCCAAATACGGTGGTGGAGTTAGATACATTATTTTTAAGATAGTTTTAGATGGGTACTTGAAAAGGCAGGGAATAGGATACAGGCCTAATGTAGAGAAATGGGATTAGTGTAGATGGACAAAAAGTTAGCATAAATGTGATAGACCAAAGGGCCAATTTCAGTGCTGTGTAACTGTATGAAAGAATTAGTAACCCAGTCTTTGCAATTTCCCTATCTTCATCCATGCTGTTATGTGAATGGTATGAAGAAAAGAACAAAATAGAAGAATTTTAAAAACTGGATTTTAAAAGGTCATTTGTCTTCAAGCTTTAATTGTTTTGTAATCTACAAATGCCGTCTGATATGCTGTCCCAAATTTGATACTAATTTGAAATTTTCAGTATAGAGTCTATTAACTGGTACACTAATCAAATGCAAATACATATTTTAATAACACATTATTATATTATACCCATGTTAAGTCAGCATGTTGGAAACAGTAGTACATGAATGTAAATCTCAAACATGCAGTATCTGACAAACTTAGAAGAAATTATTAAAATGTATTCATTTATAAGCTATTCTGCTTCAATCTGGATACCTTGGTCTATTTCTGTATTTTATTTTACATAAATGTCAATCGCCTCAATAACATTAACCATAATGACTGTCAGTTCTTACATGTACAGAAATACCACCCAGTGCTCCCTAAATTACTTAGACATCTTTTTGTCCATCCACACTAATCCCATTTGTCCACATTAGGCCTGTATCCTACTCCTTGCCTTTTTAAGCGCCTGTCTAAAAGTATCTTAAACATAATGATTGTATCTGACTCCACCACCATATCTGGCAATAGTGAAACAGCAGTAATGACATCCAAATAAATATTGGGAAGATCCAGTCACTACCAAAAGAACTGCTTTTCTCAGTCATAAACTCCATCTCCCTCTCTGGATACCATTTCCAATTAAACTAAATTGTTTGTAACCGTCCTATCATATATCACCATGTTGCGTGAATGACTACTGAGCCGTAGCATCACTAAGACCACCTAATTCCACCTCATTAATATCACAAGAACCTGTCCAGCTCAACTTCAACCTTTAAACATTGCCCTTATCCCTATTTCACTACATACTAGGTTGATTTGATTTTATTTAAAGCCACACTGCCCCAGCAACCCGACAACCCTGATTAACTGTAACCTAATTCCGGGACAATTTACAATGACCAACTGAAGTACCCGGTAGGCCTTTGGACTGAGAGGGGAAACCGGATCACCTGGGGAAAATCCACGCATTCCACGGGAAGGACGTACAGAGACTCCTTACAGAACAGTGCTGAAATTAAGCTCTAAACTCTGAAATGCCCCAAGCTGTAATAGCATCGCACTAGCCCCTTTGCTACTGTGGTGGCTAGACATATTTCCACCTAGCACAAATATCCTATTCTTGACCAGCAGAAAATTACAAATAGGTGATAAGCTAGAATGACAAGACAGTTTTCAGTCAGGTTTAGGAAGGACTTACCACTGAAACTCGAGCAAGTATTATTGGGAGCCCAAAGGCAGAAACAACAATCCCTGTGGTGAAAAAATACGCAAGTTCACGACAGGCGCTGCTTGCTGCATCGGTGTCATCACCCAATCTTCGTGCAATAAAGCTCGGGATAGGTGACAGGAAGTAAAATATCAGCACAAACAAGGGCCAATAAATGCTGCAGTGGAGTTAAAAATGAAAAGGAAAAATAATTAAAATAGGAAGATTTAAACCTTTATAAATTCCACTGACAAAGGGGCTTGCATATGTCTCTAATTGAAACCAGGTTAACATTTCATAAAACCCTCTCACATACTTTTAAGCCTCTTAAAAGAGGGAACTTAAATTAGTAGTCAAAATATAATTAGAGCTGAAAGGTAATAAGAAATTTAGACAACAAATTTGATGTTTGAGATCTTCAAATCATAGCAAATGAGCGAGCAACTGAGAGAAAGCTTGAACACCAAGTTAACAAGAAGTGATTACACTGCATTCTTGAATTGGTTATTACTTAGTCAAGTAACATTCAGTGGCCATTTTATTAGGTACCTCCTGAAGCTAATGAAGTGGCCATTGAGTGTATGCTTGCAGTTTTCTGCTGTGAAAATCTATCCACTTCAAGGTTCAACTAGTTTTACATTCAGAGATGCTCTTCTGCACACTACTATAAAGAGTGGCATGGTTATTTGAGTTACTGTCACCTTCCTGTCAGCTTGAACCAGCTTGGCCATTCTCCTCTGACCTCTCTTATTAACAAGGGGTGTTCACCCACTGAACTGTTAGTCACTGGATGTTTTTTGTTTCTCACACCATTCTCTGTTAACTTTAGAGACTGTTGTGCATTAAAATCCTAGGAGGTCAACAGTTTCTGAGATCCTCAAATCACCCCAACAATCATTCCACTGTCAAAGTCACTTAGATCACATTTCTCCCCTGTCCTGATATTAGGTCTGAACACCTGAACTTCTTGACCATGTTTCCATACTTTTGTGCATTCAGTTGCTGCCATATAATTGGCTAATTAGATATTTACATTAACGAGCAGATGTACAGGTGTAAAGTGGCCAATGACTGCAAACTTATCAAAGTACGTATATAGTATGTTACAATATACTACCTTGAGATTCATTTTCTTGCAGGTATTACAGGAAAATAGGGAAATACTAAAGATTATAAACGACAAAAATAAAACATAAAAACTGAGAAACAACAATGTGCAAAAGAAGACATTGTTCAAAACAAAATAATACCGAAACATGATTTGTGGAGTCACTGAAAGTGAAGCTGTATGTTGTGAAATCAGTTCGGAGTTGTGATGAGTAAAGTTGTCTTCAACAGTTCAGGAGTCTGATAGTTATAGGGTAATTACCACTACTTTATCATTTCCTGTCAGTCACTTTATGTACAGACACTCCTGTGCATGGCATAACTTCATGAACATACAATCAATGTGTATAAGCTACCTTATGTACTTAGATTTATTGTGCTTTTTTATAATTGCATTCTTTATCTTACTGTGTTTCTTTTGTGCTGCATCAGATCCAAAATAACAATTATTTCATTCTCCTGTACATTTATGTACTGGAAACGACATCAAACAATCTTGACGACATTAAACCATTCCTGATGTGTGATCCAAGGCTCCTGTTCCTCCAGCCCGACGGTAGTAGCACAGTGGAGGTTGCTGATGATGGATGTTGCTTCCTTATGGTAACGGTCCATGTAAATGTGCTCAAAAGAGGGAAGGGCTTTGCTTGTGATGCACAGGGCTGTATCCACCACTTTCTGTAGACCTTTCTACTGTCAACTTCAGCATACTTTGATCTTCATTCCTTTCAAATACTGATTCTTTAATGGCACAGGTCTTGTGCTTGCACTGTGCAAATATTCTCTTACTTACATTTAACAGAAATGCAGTTAAATTATCAAACTGGAATAAATGGTAAGGCAAAGAAGACTATGTTGGAACAAGAAAGAAAACAAGGAAGAATTGTTGGGTGAACGAATAGTTTCTGTTCTACTGCAGATCATAATCTTTCCTGGGGGCTTTCCGATTGCTTGCTTGGTGGCTGGAGGTGGCTGGCTTTTTACTGAAATAAGTGGGGGAGGGAGAGGGCCGATGCTATGTGTGGGGGGGGGGGGGGGGGTTCTAATGTTTTTACCGTCACTTATTCTTTAGGATACTCTGTTTTCATGGATGTCTGCAAAGAACAAGATTTTAAAGTTGTATATTGTATACCTTCTCTGATATTAAATGGAACTGTTGAAAACATTGGAGCAAAACATCAATTTGTTTGAACTAGAGGCACAATAGAAAGTAATGAATAAGGGGACATAGTTAAGTGTGGAAAAGATATAAGATTAAGTATAAGAATTTGATTGGTAGAAAAGAGGCAACTGACATCAGATCTGTACCTTGTCTCCTACCCCAGGCCTAGCTTTTCCCCAAATACCTGCAAAATGGCAAAACATAATGACTTGCTTGCCGTCGAACTGGAACATCTTCTAATAATCTGTTCACACCATCAAATTCTGTCCTTTCCAATGCTTTGCCCTTTTCCCAGTTCTGCTGGATCCACTAAATTTCACATATAAAGAATTGCATGTATTTTCCAATTCCAGGACCACCATCAAATTTCTCTTACCATAAGTTCACCCTTTTAGCAGGTCTTAAGCCATGTCAGACTGCATTTCCAAATATAACAAAATCACCACCAACACTGATAAACTCAGGACACAATACTACTAAGCAGAACATTATCCTTGGTCCAAAACTTATTTGTAGTAAGTTGGCTAGAAGTGTATTTAAGTCAGAAAACCTGTATTTTTGTATAACAAGATTAAAATGTACAGTTTTTTTCCCCCCATTAGCTACATCTGTTCGGAAGCTAGGAATTACTAGCATCTACCCATTTCCAAACTTCATTCATTAACTAAATGACTTTAAAACATGTCTACTTACAACAATTAGACTTTGGGCTTAACCAAGAAAATTCATGTTCAAGATAAACAAATTGTGGTTATATAGATATGTTCTGGGTTATATAACATTGCTCTTGAGATAACACACGTCATTCTATTTTGAAACAAGGACAAATTCAGTAAAATATATTTTTCAGTTTTGCACTTTTTTTTAAAACTCCAAAGCTGCTCCTTTCCAGAAAATGGTGGTACAATTCAACTAATTATCTCTGTTTCTTATCACATCAATCAAGCACAAAATCTTCATGTGTGTGCTCTAAACAGTTTCAAGTTCATGAATGATCCTTACTTAACCTCAGCCAGATTATCACACCTCTGCATGATTTATTGAACAGTAATCAGGACACCTAATGGTTCAGCCTGCTGTTCTACACAAATATGAAAGCAAAACTGCTGAAGAGAGGTAGCTAATTACCACTGAATGTAACTTTTGATTCCTAAGAAACAGTCCTAAGGCGGGAACAAGCAACATCCACAGAATTAAAAGAAACATTATTTTCTTACGAGGGTTTAAATGAAAAAGTCAGAATCTTACCCATATTGTTCAAGGGCACATCCCAACATGAGGAAAGTCAGGCCTATCGCACCACTGAAGGATAAACCAACCAGAGCTGCAAATAAAATGGAGGGGGCAAGTCATCCAATTATGTGTCTTATCCATCATTTACAAACTATTTACATAATGTGGATATTAGACAATCTCAGTGTTTCCATGTGACGAGTTTCACTGAAGGTTGTTCACGATGATTACTGAATCTTCTCCCAATTTGAACTTCTCTTCTATTACACATGTAATGAATGCCATAATGGATTGCATTTCTCAAATTCCTCATCAATCTCTGCCTTTCAAGTGAACAGGAAATAATTTATCACAGATTTTGTGGATGTGAGAAGGACACTCGCATGGTTTGTTGCCTCACAGGTGCCAGGGTCCGGGATGTCTCTGACCGGGTGCATGACATCCTGGTACAAGAGGGAAAGCAACCAGAAGTTGTGATACATGTTGGTACCAACGACATAGGCAGGAAGCAGGATGAGGTCCTGAAGTGTGAGTTTCAGGAACTAGGCAGAAGGCTGAAGAACAGGACCTCAAGGGTGGCATTCTCAGGATTGCTGCCAGTGCTACGTGATAGTGATGGCAAGAATTGGAGGAGATGGCAGTTGAATGCGTGGCTGAGGAGTTGGTGCAGGGGGCAGAGTTTTAGATTCTTGGATCATTGGGATCTCTTCTAGGGAAGGTGGGACCTGTACAGATTGGATGGGTTGCACCTAAACTCGAGGGGGAGCAATATCCTTGCAGGTAGGTTTGCTAGCATGGTTCAGGAGGGTTTAAACTAATTTGCAAAGAGAATGGGACCCGGAGCAATAGCGCAGTGAAAGAAGTGCATGGAGTAAAGCCAGATCTAACATATAGAGAGGCTTTGAGGAAAGAGAAGCAGAATAAAGGGTGTAAAGGTAGTAAGGTAGAAGGGCTAAAGTGTGTGCACTTAGATAGATAGATAGATAGATAGATAGATACTTTATTCATCCCCATGGGGAAATTCAACTTTTTTTCCAATGTCCCATACACTTGTTGTAGCAAAACTAATTACATACAATACTTAACTCAGTAAAAAAATATGATATGCATCTAAATCACCGTCTCAAAAAGCATTAATAATAGCTTTTAAAAAGTTCTTAAGTCCTGGCGGTAGAATTGTAAAGCCTAATGGCATTGGGGAGTATTGACCTCTTCATCCTGTCTGAGGAGCATTGCATCGATAGTAACCTGTCGCTGAAACTGCTTCTCTGTCTCTGGATGGTGCTATGTAGAGGATGTTCAGAGTTATCCATAATTGACCGTAGCCTACTCAGCAATGCAAGAAGCATCAGGAACAAAGGTGATGAACTGAGAGCTTGGATACATACATGGAATTATGATGTAGTGGCCATTACAGAGACTTGGCTGGCACCAGGGCAGGAATGGATTCTCAATATTTCTGGATTTCAGTGCTTTAAAAGGGGTAGGGGAGGAGGGGTGGCATTACTAGTCAAGGATACTATTACAGCTACAGAAAGGGTGGGTAATGTAGCAGGATCCTCTTTTGAGTCAGTATGGGTGGAAGTCAGGAACAGGAAGGGAGCAGTTACTCTATTGGGAGTATTCTATAGACCCTCTGGTAGCAGCAGAGATATTAAGGAGCAGATTGGGAGGCAGATTTTGGAAAGGTGCAAAAATAACAGGGTTGTTATCACGGGTGACTTTAACTTCCCTAATATTGATTGTCACTTGATTAGTTCCAAGGGTTTAGATGGGGCAGTTTGTTAAGTGTGTCCAGGATGGATTCCTGTTACAGTATGTTGACAGGCTGACTAGGGAGAATGCCATACTAGATCTAGTATTAGGTAACGAACTGGGTCAGGTCACAGATCTGTCAGTGGGTGAGCATCTGTGGGACAGTGATCACTGCTCCCTGGCCTTTAGCATTATCATGGAAAAGGATACAATCAGAGAGGACACCAGGAAAATTTTTAATTGGGAAAGGGCAAATTATGAGGCTATAAGGCTAGAATTTGCGGGTGTGAATTGGGATGATGGTTTAAGTGTCTCTTGCAGGATGTTAGGGATAAATTTGTCGCGGTGAGGAAGATAAAGAATGGTAGGGTAAAGGAACCATGGGTGACAAGTGAGATGGAAAATCTAGTCAGGTGGAAGAAGGCAGCATACATGAGGTTTAGGAAGCAAGAATCAGATGGTGAGAATGTGAAGAGGGTAAGGGGTACGTGTAGAGGTGATGAAAGGCCAGCACTGGATATGACTGGGCTGCAGACCCTATTTGACCCTAATGAGGACACTGAGGAGGAGGAGGAGTAGCAGGTCCCTTCGTTGGTGAGGGCTGCGAATCCCGCCCCGCCTGTACCTTCGGCACCTTCCACCCCCCTGTGCCCTTGACCCATGATCGCACCCCCCCCCCACCCCATGCACTCCCGACTTCCCTTTTCGGGATTGTCAGCTCCAGTGCAGGAGTTCCAGATGACCGAAGAACTCCCCACTCGCTATAACCACCATGAGTCCCTTATCAGATTTGCGGTGACCCCCAATTTGGGCGTCAACCTGGCAGGAAGGGATATACTCTGTCGTTTCCATCTCACTGTCACCTGCACCAGTGATGGTCTCACCCTGACTGAACCTCCTACCCACTGGGCGTTCTGGCTTCACGTTCCCCAGCAATGGTGGGCGTTGGACCTCGCCAGTCACCCTCGAGTCCCCATACACTCCCCATGTGACCCTTACGTACGACCCTTCAGGACGCTCAGAAGTCTTGGCAGCCTTATTCGCCCCACACTTAGGAACTGAATTCCCAATTTCAGTCTTTGCCATTGTGACTGCGGAGGCAGGCATAGCCTTAGCCACCCATGTCCCTGACTTCCTGTGGCAGCAATCCCCTAGAATAAGCCCTCATATAACCCTCCGCGTAAATGAGGGTCATGCAGCTAAGGAATTGGGCCCTGCCGTCTTTAGGATGCTGCAGCAGGCAGACCCTTCCCTGACACGAAACCCGCAGGAAGTGGAAAGTGGTAGCATTCTTTTTTTCAACAAGCAATGTGACACCTCAGGGACCCTGCACCACCATCAGCCTCCGACTGACCCCTGCTGCGAACCCCCCCGAGATATGGGCAACCTCCAAGACCAACGTAGGCCTTACCCCGGTAGCCCCTGTCCAGATACAGGTAAAGCCCAACTCACGATTGCCCCGGATCCCGCAGTACCCTCTCAAATTGGAAGCTGTTCAGGGTGTCCACCAGCTTATTACCTCCTTCTTAGAACAGGGCGTCTTGGTCCCCTGCCTTTCGCCCTGTAATACCCCGATCTTAGCAGTGCCAAAGCCCGGACGCCCTGAGTGGCGCCTTGTGCAAGATTTAAGGGCAATTAATGACATAATCCCTCCCCTCCATGCCGCTGTCCCCAACCCCACAACCATTCTGGGCCAGATACCCGCTGCTGCACGATGGTTCACCATTATAGATTTACAACACGCCTTCTTCTCCATACCCTTACCTGAGGATTCACGCTACTTATTCGCCTTCACTTTCCAGGATCGCCAATACACCTGGACCCAACTTCCCCAGGGCTTTAGGGACTCCCCCACTATTTTCTCACAGACCCTTTGTGGCCAACTGAAAGACCTCACCTTCCCTAAAAACTCAGTGCTCATCCAGTACGTTGATGACCTGCTTTTGGCTAGCAACACTCAGTACGCCTGTGAGGACAACAAACTATCTCCTCCATGCCCTACATTCCCTGGGATACGTGATTCCTCTGACAAAGGTAAACTCTGCGGCCAGACCTCCAGGACATTGCTTGTCCTCTGTCTCCCCAGACGGTGTCCAGCAATCAGGTTATGCCATTGTGACCCCACACACCACCTTAGAGGCGGCAGCCTTCCACCTACCAGTCTCGGCCCAACAGGCTGAGCTTTTCGCCCCCACTCGCGCATGCATCCTCGCCTCGGGTCAGACAGCCAATATTTACACAGATTCACGTTATGCATTTGGGGTCGCTCACAATTTTGGCACACTATGGGCGCAGCAGGGCTTCCAAACGTCGGCTGGCAAAAGCATTGCCAACGGCCTCTACATTGACAATTTGCTCAAAGCCATCCAGCTCCCCAAGGAGCTTGCAATTATTAAACGTGCTGCCCACTTATCCGATGACTCTCCCGTTAGTAAAGGCAATGCCAGAGCAGACCTGGCAGCCAAGCAAGCCTTCTCCTCTAAAGCAATGACTGTGGATTCGGCCCCACGCCTTCTGCCTGCCAGGCAGCCGGTTGATAGCCCAGGCATATCCGACATCGCGCGATTACAGGGGGACGCCCCTGCGACAGAAATTGATGTTTGAAAAAAACATGGTTGTATCATTAATAACGCAACGGGCCTCTGGCAGACCCCAGCAGGTCAGATTTGTATTCCTGATACTCTCCTGCCTGTCCTGGTCGACCGCCTCCACTCTGACACTCACCTCGGCCAGGAGGGAATGTGTATGTTGTTGTCAAAAACATGGTGGTCCCCCAGTTTGAATGAGGCAGTGGAGAGACGGGCAAAGGGTTGCTTAATTTGTCAAAAAGTAAACCCGAGTAAATCTATTAGATGTGATAAAGGGTGCACCCCAACCCCAGCAGGGCCGTTTGACACATTACAAATGGACTTTATCGAGTTACCTAAGGTAAATTGTTATAAGTACTGTTTGGTTATAATCGACATCTTTAGTAAATGGATTGACGCCTTCCCCACAACGAACAACAAGGCTTCCAAGGTAGTGCAGATGCTACTGAAAGAAGTTATTCCTCGTTTTGGTATCCCACAAAGACTATCATCTGATAACGGCCCGCACTTCATTGGGAAAGTAAACAAAGAACTCTGCGAAATACTAAAGATTGAACAACAATTCCACTGTGCCCACCACCCCCGAGTCGCAGGAATCGTGGAACGTGCAAACGGCACCCTGAAGGACAAACTAACTAAATTGACCCTTGAAACAGGACTAAATTAGCTTAAAGTCCTTCCCCTGGCACTGTATCATATGCGCATTACACCTCAAACCGGTACCGGGCTGACTGCTGCTGAAATAGTTTACAGGCGGCCAAACAGAACCCCATGGGGCAGTGACCAAAACCCCCCACCAATACAAGTAGATCTACAAGTGATGGGCGAGGAACTGCAGTCTCTTAAGTCCCTACACACTCAGGTGAAGGAAGCCTCAAGACCCGTTCCTGACAGAGAAGGCGAGTGGCAGGGAGCAGAACCAGGAGATTGGGTGTTAATAAGAAACTGGGATCGACCCAAGCTGGGACCCCGGTGGAAAGGACCATACCAGGTCCTCCTGCAGACCCCCTCTGCTGTCAGGGTGAAGGGACAAGAACGTTGGATTCATCTGAGCGATTGCAAGCGGTGGACCTCGGACTCGCTAGAAACCACAGATAAATGAAGGAACTGATAAACAGACTTCATTGAACTGTTGTGTGTTTAAATTCCTTTTTCCTTGTGGTGTCACATCGTTGAAATTGTGCTCTGGCAATGGAAGGTAGGATGCTCTTGGTTATCTATATTCTTTTAGGGATAGTGGGGTATAGGACAGAGGTTGAGGGACAACTGGACGAGGAACCAAAACCCCTAAAAAGATCGAAGGGGGACATTTCAAGGCAGAAAAGGGATTGGGGTTTCCCCAAAGGCCCCACCCTTGGAAGACCCTCCCCGGAGTTTATAAGTGGCAACTATTTCCAAAACGTGCACAAATGACTGTATGGCACTACAACCATTGTTTGCTATCCCCACCCCGCCAGTGTCTCCTCGCTCTTTACCGTTTTCCCGCACTGGGACCGTGTTGATCAGCCCTTCCAATGTGCCCCCGCCAGCAAAACAATGCCTGAGGGAAAGAGGGTGGAACTCACCTATGACTCTTCCACGGCCCCGGTCGCGGACTGTTTATTCCCCCCGTCCAACAGGTGGATGAGAAAGGATCTCTGGTGGGAGGGGAATCCCAAGCCCCCGAAAGGTGACCGAGTATATGAGAACTGCTTCTTCGGAACAGGGTGGGGGTGTTCAGACGTGTATGTCTCAAAAAAATGTTGCCTGCCTCTCCAAGCCCTGTAGGAAAAGGGAGTGTCACCCCACCAAGGACCCCTTAGGGATCTCTTGCTCTTGCCATGAGACAAAGTGCCAGTCCCTGGCCAAGGGAGTGCAACTTCTTTGTGGGGAGGGGAGCCGCACCCACCTCCGAGTCAACGATCATGTATTCCTACGACCCAAGTATCGCAGGGGTGCCAAACGAGTGTACGCCCCTCCCGATATAGCAGAATGGAGTGATACCATACACCTAAAGGGTTAGGGTTGCACTGAGACCATGTATACCCTCCCGAGGTATTTTTTATTCTACAACGGCATTGCCACCAACTTCCTGAAGTACCCTTACCCCTCCTCGGTGGCCTATGGCACCCTCCTCCCTACAGCGGTCCCTTGCCCTGGAACTTGGGGTCCCTCACGCCGCCCGCCTGGGAGGTACAAGAGAGAGGTCTCCCAGGAATTTTGTGCAAATTACCGATTCCTGACCACCCTAACCGCAGGTCAGGTGGCCGGATATGGGGCAGCTGCCTTTTTCTCTTTGGGGGCATCAGGAGCCGCTATGGCGGCCCACAATCGGAACTATCTGGCCTGTGGTCTCATGAGCCTCGGGAACGCCAACAGGGGAGCATTAAGACTCATAACTGACAGCCTTAACCAACTGCGTCTCTTCTCCATGCAAAACCGCTGTGCACTTGATTATCTCCTCGCCAGGGAGGGGGGGCTCTGCGCTATCGTAAAGGACAAATGCATAATGGGGCTAGACGATGCTACCGCCAACATAACACGGTACAAGAACAAAATAGATGAACAGTTAGGATCCATCAAGGAAGGAACAGGTTGGGCAGGGTGGGGGGGATTGGGGACTAAGTGCGTGGAAGGACTGGTTGATCAATGGGGCTATTTACGCGCTGATGGCTATTATCGGGATTTTTGTCTCTATCGCCGTTGTTAAATGTGTCCTAAACCACATGATGGCCTCATTAGGGGACCTGCTGCCGGCTAAGCCACTGATGATAATGCGGGCAACCGGCGAGGCCACCGAACTCCTCGAACCTGCACCAGAGGATTTTCACGATATTGACAAGTGATCATTTCATGACCATAGGAGGGAATAAGAATGTGAAGAGGGTAAGGGGTACGTGTAGAGGGGGTGGGCGAGGGGTAAGTATAGCAAAATATGTAGACAGGATAAGAGAGAGGTACGTCATTGGGGAAGTAAGGAGAGGTAGCTAAAATAAGGTGCCAGGCCAGACGTGGAGACCACAAGGAAAAGGGAACCTGCAACCACAAGACAATGTGCTTGGCAAAGTATTTTGAGGATACCTATTTCAAGTGTTTTGAAGTGTGTCAGTATTAATTTTAAGTATTACGCTTTAACCTTTGCTAACTCTGAGTATTTCGCATGCTTAGCTATGCAATAGCCAATCAATTGATGAATTCGAATCGGTAACCATATTTGCGAATGTAGTACCCTGCTTATGGGTATAAGTATGACCTTTGTAAACCGACAAATTGGGAGTTGGCTACCTTACGCCCGAAGTGCGTGGGGCTGCGAACTCCTCTCTGAATAAAAACCGTTTCAGAGGTAATTTTGTGTCTCTGGTGTTTTTCCTCAACTGAGCAGGTAACAGTTACAGGGTGACATGGGTCTATTGAGGAATATAAGGTGGCAAGAAAGGAGCTTAAGAAGGGGCTGAGAAGAGCAAGAAGGGAGCATGAGAAGGCCTTGGCGAGTCGGGCAAAGGAAAACCCCAAGGCATTCTTCAATTATGTGAAGAACAAAAGGATGACAGGAGTGAAGGTAGGACTGATTAGAGATAAAGGTGGGAAGATGTGCCTGGCAGCTGTGGAAGTGAGCGAGGTCCTTAATGAATACTTCTCTTCGGTATTCACCAATGAGAAGGAACTTGATGATGGTGAGGACAATATGAGTGAGGTTGATGTTCTGGAGCAGGTTGATATTAAGGGAGAGGAGGTGTTGGAGTTGCTAAAATACATTAGGATGGATAAGTCTCTGGGGCATGATGGAATATTCCCCAGGCTGCCCCACGAGGCGAGGGAAGAGATTGCTCAGCCTCTGGCTAGGATCTTTATGTCCTCATTGTCCTCGGGAATCGTACCGGAGGATTGGAGGGAGGCGAATGTTGTCTCCTTGTTCAAAAAAGGTAGTAGGGATAGTCCGGGTAATTATAGACCAGTGAGCCTTACATCTGTGGTGGGAAAGCTGTTGGAAAAGATTCTTAGAGATAGAATCTATGGGCATTTAGAGAATCAAGGTCTGATCAGGGACAGTCAGCATGGCTTTGTGAAGGGCAGATCATGCCTAACAAGCCTGATAAAGTTCTTTGAGGTGGTGACCAGGCATATAGATGAGGGTAGTGCAGTGGATGTGATCTACATGGATTTTAGTAAGACATTTGACAAGGTTCCACACAGTAGGCTTATTCAGAAAGTCAGAAGGCACGGGATCCAGGGAAGTTTGGCCAGGTGGATTCAGAATTGGCTTGCCTGCAGAAGGCAGAGGGTGGTGGTGGAGGGAGTACATTCAGATTGGAGGGTTGTGACTAGTGGTGTCCCACAAGGATCTGTTCTGGGACCTCTACTTTTCGTGATTTTTATTAACAACCTGAATGTGGGGGTAGAAGGGTGGGTTGGCAAGTTTGCAGACGACACAAAGGTTGGTGGTGTTGTAGATAGTGTAGAAGATTGTCGAAGATTGCAGAGAGACATTGATAGGATGCAGAAGTGGGCTGAGAAGTGGCAGATGGAGTTCAGCCTGGAGAAGTGTGAGGTGGTACGCTTTGGAAGGACAAACTCCAAGGCACAGTACAAAGTAAATGGCAGGATACTTAGTAGTGTGGAGGAGCAGAGGGATCTGGGGGTACATGTTCACAGATCCCTGAAAGTTGCCTCACAGGTAGATAGGGTAGTTAAGAAAGCTTATGGGGTATTAGCTTTCTTAAGTCGAGGGATAGAATCTAAGAGACGCAATGTAATGATGCAGCTCTATAAAACTCTGGTTAGGCCACACTTGGAGTACTGTGTCCAGTTCTGGTCGCCTCACTATAGGAAGGATGTGGAAGCATTGGAAAGGGTACGAGGAGATTTACCAGGATGCTGCCTGGTTTAGAGAGTATGGATTATGATCAGAGATTAAGGGAGCTAGAGCTTTACTCTTTGGAGAGAAGGAGGATGAGAGGAGACATGATAGAGGTGTACAAGATATTAAGAGGAATGGACAGAGTGGACAGTCAGCACCTCTTCCCCAGGGCACCACTGTTCAGTACAAGAGGACCTGGCTTTAAGGTAAGGGGAGGGAAGTTCAAGGGGGATATTAGAGGAAGGTTTTTCACTCAGAGAGTGGTTGGTGCGTGGAATGCACTGCCTGAGTCAGTGGTGGAGGCAGATACACTAGTGAAGTTTAAGAGACTACTAAACAGGTATATGGAGGAATTTAAGGTGGGGGGGGGGATATATGGGAGGCACGGTTTGAGGGTCGGCACAACATTGTGGGCCATAGGGCCTGTAATGCGCTGTACTATTCTATGATCTATGTATATCCTGTTCCAACTCTTTTCCCCCTCAATCTTAAAACTGCAGAATTAAATACATTAAAGGGTTTGTGTTGAAATATGCATACTTTTGAACACAAACTAACTTTAAATCTTACTAGTGGCTGACACTCAAGTCTTGGTACTTTCAGACAAATTTGATTAACAATCTTGAATTTAAAGAAAAAGTCATTAGCAATGATGACCACAAATCTGCCATCCTTACTAGTCTGGCCTAACTGCAGTTTGAGACAAACCAATATGATTGACACTTAAAAAGCTCTTTGAAATCTATCAATAAATATATTGAAATTCTGATATTTATGGATTGGACTGTAGTTCATATTGGCTTCTTTCAGCTCTATGTTTTTTCCATATTCTTACCATTCTTTCTTGTTATGTATTGGGGGCTGGGGGTTGGGTGATCTGTTAGTTTTTGTGCGAGAGAGGGGTTGGGGTGTTAGCAGTTTGTTAATTTTTGTTTCTTTATCTTTTTTTATCTTTATCTTTAGCTGGGAATTGCTTGCTCTGGACCGCCCAACCTGGTGGAGCAGGACCACTAAAGGAGCGTATGCAGCAGAAATCAGACGCACCGCAGAGGCTCAGAGGAAACGCGCTGCGCGCAAGGCTTGAGCTACCTCCACTTCCACTGCAGCACCTACCCTCATGTGTCCCACATGTGGGCGAGCTTTCAGGGCCCAGATTGGCCTCACCAGTCACCTCCGGACCCACGGTCACAAACCCTCCACCTGACAGAAGTCATGGTCGTCTTCGACTCCGAAGGACGAACAACAACACAACATCTTTTTGTGAAGGGGGGATTGACATCTTTCTTTCAACTACTTGTATGGTTTTTGTATTCTGTGGCTATCTGGAGAAGTCAAATTTCACAGCTGTATTCTGCATACATTGATAATAAAATGAACCTTTGAAATATATCAATAAATCACCAAGTTCCAGTACAATTAGGGATGGAAAATAAGTGCGAGCCTTACAAAAATGATACCCAAATTCTGGAAGATGTATAAAAATAATCATCAAGATTCAGCATGTGCACTACACAGAAAATGCCTACATTATAGCTGATCAGGTGTTGGAAGTTTGCCCTTACGATTTCACAAGTAATTACCCAAAGATTTAAGAAATGGAATAAAATTTGCTCTTACAAAATAGGGGGAAAATAAGAATCAAAAAACTGTTTTTTGTTCCATCTCAGTTCAACTGACTCATGTGCAAGTGAGACAATTTCACATAACAGAATATTGTGCTATGGATAATTTTCTAGGAATGCAAACTTCCCATTATGTGAGGCATACTATAACATTTTTCAAAGTATTGTGGATTTACTTAACATACAACATGCTCCTGTATTAACTGCAGAAACAGTGTTCCAGTTTGAATTATAATAAAAGAAACAGAATAATGTTTTGGATATACATGATGTGTTCTTCTTTTCAATGATTTGAACAGCACATCTATTCCTCCACCACAGATTGTTACAGGAATTCCATGAATCCTCAGTGTGAAATCCATCATGTTGCTTGTACAGTCATGTTCATTTGTCATTACAGATCTCTAATTTGATAACTGTATTTCTTCTACATTTCATTAGCCTAATTCCTCCAAACCTCTCAACCCTTGAGCATCCTGCATGCTACTGAGTAATATTTGTTTTCAACAAATTGCATGCTTCCATCAATCTGAGCTTTTCCTTCTCTAGAATAGTAACACCAAGATCAAGAATGGTGACAAACCCCTTCCCACCCCTCACATTAACCTATCACCAAACTTTGAGTTTGGTCCAGTGCAAACATTCAGGCTGAAGCAAGAAATTGCAGAACCAAGTCCACTTTACAACTTGAGAATTCTCCTAGTGAATATTTTAGTATGCTTTGGTGGAGGAGCTTGGAACATAAGTGGCAGTTTGGACAGCTCCTCAAACATCTTTGGTAAAGAAGGGAGGCTTTAGCCTATCACATAGAAACATAGAAAATAGGTGCAGGAGTAGGCCATTCGGCCCTTCGAGCCTGCACCACCATTCAGTATGATCATGGCTGATCATCCAACTCAGAACACTGTACCTGCTTTCTCTCCATACCCCCTGATCCCTTTAGCCACAAGGGCCATATCTAACTTCCTCTTAAATATGGCCAATGAACCGGCCTCAACTGTTTCCTGTGGCAGAGAATTCCAGATTCACCGCTCTCTGTGTGAAGAAGTTTTTCCTCATCTCAGTCCTAAAAGGCTTCCCCTTTATCCTTAAACTGTGACCCCCTCGTTCTGGACTTCCCCAACATCAGAAACAATCTTCCTGCATCTAGCCTGTCCAATCCCTTTAGAATTTTATACGTTTCAATAAGATCCCCCTTCAATCTTCCAAATTCCAGTGAGTATAAGCCTATAAGGTTAACCTTCAGGGTATACTGCACAAGGACTCCCAAGTCCCTTTGCAACTCTACATTTTGAATTCTCTCCCCATATAAATAATAGTCTGCCTGTTTATTTCTTCTACCAAAGTGCATGACCATACTTCACTTCCCTGACACTCTTGAATGTCCAGTATACTGCAGACATCTTTCATCTGTGAATACTGATGCAAGATGTGCATTCAGTTTCTCTGCCATCTCTACATCTCTCATTACAATATCTCTAGCGTCATTTTCTATTGGTCCTATCTCTACCCTCAACTCTCTTTTACCCTTTATATACTTAAAAAGCTTTTAGTATTTTCTTTGATATTAGTCACCAGCTTCCTTTCATAATTCATCTTTTCCTTCCTAATGACCTTCTTAGTTTCTTTCTGCAAATTTTTAAAAGCTTCCTAATCCTCTATCTTCCCACTAGCATTGGCTTCCTTGTAGGCCCTCTCTTTTGCTTTTACTTTGGCTCTGACTTCACTTGTCAGCCACAGTAGTGTCCTTTTTCTACTCAAAATTTCTTCTTATTTGGAATATATCTATCTTGCACTTCCCTCATTTTTCACAGAAACTCCAGCCAATGCTGTTCTGCTGTTCTTCCTGCTAGTGTCCCGTTCCAGTCAACTCTGGCCGTTTCCCTCTCATGCCATTGTATTTCCTTCATTCCACTGAAATACCAACACATTGGAAATTAGTTTCTCCTTCTCAAATTTCAAAGCGAACTCGATCATATTGTGATCACTGTTCCCCCTAGAGAACCTTAACCTTAAGCTCTCTTATCACTTCCAGATCATTTCATTGATGGGAACACCTGACTCCAAATAGCTTTTGTGGAAGGGATTACCCCAGAGGTTCACATGGATTTTTGAACTAGACTGTAATTGTTTAAGCAGTGTACTCAGCATTGATGAAAAGTAATATGATTGTTTGTGTGTTATTAGTTTAGGCAGATTGTGTTTGTCTATTATTGTGACTTAGATGAAGATCAGACCACATTTTACGAGCAATTAATACAAAAAAAACAGGTAATTGCAGAGGGTTCAGAAACTTTTTCTTGCAATTATACCTGGGTGACTGTCGGAAGGGGGCAAGGAAATAGGCAGCCTGTGCAAAGTACCCCTCTGGCAATTCTCCTCAGGATGTATACTACTTTGGATACTGATTGGGGGGGTGGGGGGGGGGGCGGAAATTGACCTACCACGGAAAAGCCACAGTGAGCAGGTCACTGGCACTGAGTCTGTCTCTGTGGCTCAGAAGAGAAGCAGGGAAAAGAGGAATGCAGTAGTGTTAGGGGTTTCCAGTTAGGGGAGCAGACAAAAGATTCTGTGGATGTAATAAAGACACCCCGACGGTAATTTGCCCCCCAGGTACAGGGTCAGAAATGTCTAAGGTCATGTCTACAGCATTCTAAAGGGGAAAGAAGAACAGCCAGAAGATGTGGTACATATTGGAACCAATGACATAGTTAAGAAATGGTAGGACGTCCTCAAGAGAGAAAAACAACCACTGAAATTTACAGTTTAATTTCTTCCACTAAGCCAATACTTAACCAATATTCTCTTGGCTCCTGTGTTATCACGGTTAACCTTCTCCATTATCTCCAGGAATTCAATCATTTCAGCCAAATACAATTTGCTTTAAGAAATCTTTTGATTTAGCCACTCCATTTATTGCATCTGGCAAGTTATCAATAACATGTCCATCAAAATACTAGACTGTCTGGTTCCCTCTAATGTCACTATTTGCCTGATAAACTGTACAGCATGGACAGCAATATCTTTCAATAAAAATATGAGAAGGTCAATACCTCACCACAATTTTTGTTCTGAAGAGCCATACTCAACCATTCAGAATATCAAAGAGAAACCGGACCCTGACATCCTATCTGACTCAAAACTGAGTTTCACTCCCAAACTAAATATATCACTTCCTATGTATAATAATACTTATTTACACCTTATGGGCGGAAACAACCAATTACAGCTTTGTCACTTCTCAGTATGACTATTCCAGTAAGCTTCCGGCTGAAACCTTTCTCCCGCCGTACATAAACTCAAAACAAATTAAAACACTGCTGCCCGTATACCAACTCATACCAGCCTACATTATCTTCACATTAGTTATCTGTTTTAAGAGCTGATCAACATCTCTGTAACCTTTTCCACTCAAAAAAATTCTACCCGTGGAGTTTATCAACTTATTAGTTTTTCATTAGCAGCTTTCAGTAGCATTCACTGCCCAAGTCTCTCTGTATCTGAATCCCTGAATTAAAATCCAGTTCCTTTATCAAGCTTTTGGCCAAACACGTCTCTCTATGGGCCTCAGATACCGATTTGTGTAAGCAACTTGAGAAATTGGCTCTACCAAAAATGAGTTACAGCTGAAGATCTTGAGGAAGAATCCTCATCCACACTCAACACATCTTTTCTTAACTGATGAAAAACTAATTGCTTATTTGAAATATTCTTTTCCTCACGGTAGTGAGAACCACAATCAGTATTTAACCCCGTTAAATAAAAACCGAGCAAATCAAAACATAAACTGCTGGAGAAACTCAGTTGATCAGTCAACATCTGTAGAGGGAACTGTCCATTTTCCTCCAGATGTTGCCTCCAACAGTTGTTTTTATTGCTCCAGATTCCAGCATCTACAGTCTCTTGTATCTAACGTTTCAGAGCATAAATAAGAAGGAAATTGCCTTCACTAAAGACTGTTTCGGCTTGAAGATATTCCATCATCAGAATGATACTGAGTGGTATACAGCATCAGAGTTCCATCTCAGATACTAAGCCTGTTCCACTATGAACCTACACAAGGGAAAGAGGGACTACGCCCGACTCTCAGTTGCAGGACAGGAACTCCCGCTGTTGTCCTGTACGACTGACACTCATTGACAGGGCTTCACGAGTGAAGAGCGGCACTTGGGAGGAGTTCCGCTGCTGACCAACAAGATCCAGCTTCCCAGGAGAAGCCGAGGTTTTTCGCTGTGAATATGACGACAATGTGATTTCCGACCGAGCGGGGACCGACCCCCGTCATCCCAGTGAGGCCTCTACTATATCTGAGGCCTCACTGCGAGATTCCAAAACGCAGTTTCGTGGGCACTGTTAAGGCGCATCCTACCTTTGATCCCCGCCATCTTCCTGCTGATCCAACTCTGCTGTCACCCTTCCCCTACCAACCGAAAACCATCCAATCAGCGACGCTGCCACGGCGGCAGCCAGCCAACGCGTACCACCCTTTCACCAATCAGCAAACACTGCAAACCATCTGACCAATAGGCACTCGCAACCTGCCGGAGGATTTGCCTTTTATTACTGCAGGAGCGGAGGTCACCAATCCACGAACCGTTCAGGCTGAGTAACCAATCATATGGAAGATCAGCCCGTCAATCATCTTGAGGGTACAATCTCGCTACTTGGCTGAATTCTTGTTTGCCGAAGGAAAAATGTATTTGTTCAACCACTTCCATTCCGTGCCGTAGTGAGGGATTGAAAATAATTTGTAAATATAAGTATTTTATAAATATATAGTCCATATCAGCAGGAAGAGAAATTCCGTATTCAAAGCATATTGTACAATAAGAAAGAGTTTAAATACGCAGAAATCCTGGGAATAAAATGCTACTTTTGTCGAAACATTATCCTGAAATTACTGGATTGCCATGATTCAATTAATAATCTGGCTCGGGGACAGAGGGTGGGGAACCAAATATAACGCTTCCAAGTTTCTGGTACACAAAACTAAATGACAATGGGAACAGAGTCACTGGGAAGTACAGCACAGAAACAGGCCCTTCTGCCCGTCCAGTCTGAAACAGTTTGAACTGTCTGCTCCCAAACAGTAATAACGATAAGAACAAGCTTCAAGCCGAACTTAGACAAACTAAGTGCAGATACTACTGGCATTTCAAAAGGCAAATGGTTTGTTGACCTTGGTTAAAAGAGGATTTGTGCATAAAACTAAAGATTATTGGGAAATTGCATTAGAAGACAGAACAATAAAGAGTAAATGTAAAATAATATATCTCTGTAAAATAATATCGGCTTGAGATAAAATAGCAGAAAAACTGATCCATCCCAGGGAGAAACCACAATATTAAAATAATAGTAAATGAAGGAAGCTGTTAACAGCATTGCCAAGCCAAAAACAAAACAATAAGCTTGAGGATTGGGCAGAGTTCAGGAATTAGCCAAGGAGGACTAAGGCTTTGATAAGAAAAGAGAGACAAACACAAAAATAATCTACTGAGCAACACAAGAAATTAAACTGGGTGTGTCTCTTACAAAATATGACAGCATAAGTCACACGGGTAATAAGGAAATGGCAAAAAATAAATAAATGAATATTCTGTGTCTGCCTTTATGTAAGGCAGAAAACCAGGAAATAATGAAGAACTACAGATTTAGGGTGAATAAGGGCTTCAAAGGAATTAGCAGTATTATTTTTAAGTATTGAAAAAATTATCATAAGTGAAGAGCAATAAATCCCCAGGACCTAATGAGATGCACTCGACAGTTCTGAAAGATGCTGCTAAGAAAAAAGTGGATTCGCAAGTTGTCATGTAAAATTCCAAATTTTTCAAATGGTTCCACAGATTGGAACATACTAATTGCAATCTTACTATTTAAAAAAGAGGTAAAAATAGAATTATTGACCAGTTGCTGTGATATTCCTGATAAAGCAATCGCTTTGAATTTGTCATAAGAGGTAATAGTGATTTTGGGAAATAATGATAGGACTGAACAGACTCAATATGGATGTGTGGAAGGTTAATCAGGTTTGACAAATCTCTTTGAAGCATTTAAGGTTGGAAAATGCTGAAAAGATAAGGGAAGCCTATTGATATGTTGTACTTGTGTTTGCATAAGTCCACACAGGCGATAAACTACCATTTAACAGATTATTAAACAAAATAAGAACCATAGTGTTAGAGATAATATAGTGACATGGCTGAGGATTGGTTAATGTGAAAGAAAAAAAGTCCCAATGAGACATTTTCAATAGAGCATAGAAATTCACAGCGCATTGCAGGCCCTTAGATCAACTATGGTGTGTCGAACATTTAACCTACTCTAGAAACTGCCTAGAATTTCTCTACTGCATTGCCTCTATTTTTCTAAGCTCCATGTACCTATCTAAGAGTCTCTTAAAAGACCCCATTGTATCCGCCTCTACCACCGTCACTGGCAGTGCATTCCATGCACTCACCACTCTCTGTGTGGAAAACTTACCTCTGATATCCCCCCTGTATCTACTTCCAAGAACTATAAAACTATGCCCCCTTGTGTTAACCACTTCAGCCCTGGGAAAAATCCTCTGGCTGCCACATGATCAATGCCTCTCATTTTCTTATACACCTTTATCAGGTCACCTCTCATCCTCTGTCGCTCCAAGGAGAAAAGGCCAAGTTCACTCAGCCTATTCTCATAAGGCATGCTCTCCAATCCAGGCAACACCCTTGTAAATCTTCAGTGACCAGAACTGAACACAGTACTCCAAGTGGGGTCTAGCTAAGATCTTATATACCAGTAACATTACCTCACGGTTCTTGAACTTAATCTCATGGTTGATGAAGGCCAACACACCATACACCTTCTTAACAACACTGTCAACTTTGACACGGACTCCAAGATCTCGCTCATTCTCCACACTGCAAGAGTTTTACCATTAATATGATACTCTGTCTTCAAATTTGACCTACCAAAATGAACCACTTCACTTTTATTTGGGTTGAACTCTATCTGCCACTTCTCAACCCAGTACTGCATCATATTAATGTCCCACTGTAACCTCTGACAACCCTCCAGATTATGCACAACACCTCTAACTTTTGTCTTTTGTGTCATCAGCAATCTTACTAACCCACCCTTCTACTTCCTCATCCAGCTCATTTATAAAAATCACAAAGGGGGGGGGGGGTCCCCAGAACAGATCCCTGGGGAACACCATTGGTCACTAACCTCCATGCAGAATACAAACCATCTACAACCACCATTTGCTTTCTGTGAGCAACCAAATTCTGCATCCACAGAGCAAAGTCTCCTTACTTTCTGAATGTGCCTCGCATGGGGAACCTCATCAAATGTTTCAGTGAAATCCACATACACTACAACCACTGCTCTACCTTCAATGTGTTTTCTTACATCCTCACATAATTAAATCAGGCTCGTAAGGCACAACCTGTCCTTGACAAAGCTATGCTGACTATCTCTAATCAGATTATGTCTCTCCAAATGCTCATAAATCCTGCCTCTCAAGATCTTCTCCAATAACTTGCCCACCACTGAAGTAAGACTCACTGGTCTTTAATTTCTTGGGTTATCTCTATTCTCTTTCTTGTACAAGGGAACAACATCTACAATCCTTTGGTACTTCTCCCATCCCTATTGATGATGCAAGGATCATTGCTAGAGGCTCAGCAACCTCCTCCCTCTCTTCCCACAGTAGCCTGGGGTATATCTCATCCAGATCCGGCGACTTACCTAACTTTTCAAGTGTTCCAGCACATCCTCTTTCTTAACATCCATATGCTCAAGTGTTTCAGTCTGCTGTAAGTCATCCCCACAATTGCCAAGGTCCTTTTCCCTGGTGAATACTGAAGCAAAGCATTCATTAAGCACCTCCGCTACCTCCTCCAACTCCATTCACACATTTCCACTATCGCATCTGATTGGTCCTATTCTCACATGGCTCAACCTCTTGCTCTTCATATACCTATAGAATACCTTGGGCTCTTCTGTACTCATGCTCATCAAGACGTTCTCATGGGAGGCGGTCCTGAAGAGAGAAATTAGGGAGTTAAGGAGAAAGCTGAAAGGCAGGACCTCCAGGGTAGTAATCTCAGGATTGCTGCCTTTGCCACATGCTAACAAGCGCAATTAATGTGTGGCTGAGAGACTGGTGTAGGGGTCAGGGCTTTGGGTTCCTGGATTATTGGGGCCTCTTCTGGGGAGGTACGACCTGTACAAAAAGGACGGGTTACACCTGAACCCAAAGGGGTCCAATATCCTAGCAGGCACATTTAATAGAACTGTTAGAGAGGGTTTAAACTAATTTGGCAGGGGGATGGGAACCAAAGTGATAGGGCTGAGGAAGAGGGAAACAGAAATAAATCAAAGATAGCGTGCAACAGAGATGATAAAAAGGACAGGCAGGAAAGAGGCATAATCACAGCCACTGGGATGAGTTACGGGGCAATAGAGGCATGGTGCAATTAAAACAGAAAGCAACTAATACTGGACTAAAAGTGTTATATTTGAATGCATGCAGCATAAGAAATAAAATGGACAATTTTGAAATTCAGCTACAGATTGGCAAGTATGACATTGTGGCCATCTCTGAAACTTGGCTGCCATTGGGAGCGGAACATCCAAGGATATACGGCATATCGGAAAGATAGGTTAGTAGACAGAGGGGGTGGTGTGGCCCTGTGTATACAAAATAATATTAAATCATTAGAAAGGAATGACATAGGATCAGAAGGTATAGCGTCTCTATGGGTTCAGTTAAGAAATGGCAAGGGTAAAAGGACACTAATGGCAGTTGTATACAGGCCTCCAAACAGCAGCCGGGATGGGGATTACAAATTCCAGCAGGAGATAGAAAAGGCGTATCAGAAGGGCAATGTCATGATAATTGTTGGGGATTTTAACATGAAAGTGGATTGAGAAAACCAGGCCAGTACTGGACCTCAAGAGAGACAATGTGTAGCATGTCCAAGGGATGGCTTTTTAGAACAGCTTGTTGTTGAGCCCACTAGGGGATCGGCTTGCTGGATTGGGTGTTGTGCAATGATCCGGAGGTGATAAGAAAGCTTAAGATTAGGAACCCTTAGGGAACAGTGATCACAACAGGATCGAGTTCACTTTGAAATCTGAGAAGGATAAACTAAATTCCAATGTGTCGGTATTTCTGTGGAATAAAGGAAATTACAATGGCATGAGAGGGGAACTGGCCAAGGTTGACTGGAAAGGGACACTAGCAAGAAGGACAGCAGAGCAGCAATGGCTGGATTTTCTGTGAAAAATGAGGGAAGTGCAAGACAGATATATTCCAAATAAGAAGAAATTTTCAAATGGAAGAAGGACACTACCATGGCTAACAAAGTCATGAGCCAAAGTAAAAGCAAAAGAGAGGGCATACAAGGAAGCTAAAGCTAGTGGGAAGATAGGGGATTGGGAAATTTTTAAAAATTTGCAGAAGGGAACTAAGAAGGTCATCAAGAAGGAAAAGATGAATAATGAAAGGAAGTTGGCAACTAATATCAAAGAAGATATTAAAAGATTTTTTAAAGTATATAAAGGGTAAAAAAGAGTTGAAGGTAGATATAAGACCGATAAAAAATGTGCTGGAGATACTGTAATGAGGGATGCAGAAGCAGAAGAACTGAATGTGTATTTTGCATCAGTCTTCGCAATGGAAGACATCTGCAGTATACTGGGCATTAAAGAGTGTTAGGGAAGTAAAGTATGTGCAGTGAAAATTACAATTGAGAAGGTGCTCAGGAAGCTTAATAGCCTGAGGGTGGATTAATCCCCTGGACCTGATGGAATGCATCATCACGTTCTGAAGGAAGTAGATCTTTCAAGAATCAATAGATTCTGCCATTGTACCAGATGACTGGTATATTGCAAATATTACTCCGCTATTTAAGAAGGGTGGGAGGCAGCAGAAAAGAAACTATAGACCTGTTAGCCTAACATTAGTGGTTGGGAAGTTGTTGAAATCGATTGTTAGGAATGAGATTACGGAGTATCTGAGGTACATGACAAGATAGGCCAAAACAAGCATGGTTTCCTGAAAGGAAAATCCTGCCTGACAAACATACCACAATTTTTTTGAGGAAATTACAAGCAGGGTAGATAAAGGAGATGTAGTAGGTGTGGTGTACTTGGATTTTCAAAAGGCCTTTGACAAGGTGTCGCACATAAGGCTGCTAAGCAAGATAAGAGCCCATAGAATTACAGGGGAGTTACTAGCATGGGTGGAGTATTGGCTGATTGGCAGAAAACAGAGAGTGGGAATAAAGGGATCCTATTCTGGCTGGCTGCTGGTTACCAGTGGAGTTCCACAGGGGTCGGCATTGGGTCTGCTGCTTTTTACAATGTATATCAATGATTTGGACTATGGGATTGATAGATTTGTGGTTAAATCTGCCGATGATACAAAGATAGGTGGAGGAGCGGGTAGTGTTGAGGAAACAGAGAGCCGGCAATGAGACTTAGATAGTTTAGGGGAATAGGCAAAGAAGTGACAAATAAAATACAATGTTAGAAAGTGTATGGTCATGCACTTTAGTGAAAGAAATAAATAGGCAGATTATTATTTAGATGGGGAGAGAATTCAAGATGAAGAGATGCAAAGTGAGAGTCCTTGTGTGGGATACCCTAAGGGTTAACCTCCAGGTTGAGTCAGTGGTGAAGAAGGTGAATGTAATGTTGGCATTCATTTCTAGATGGGTACATATTAGATATGGCAAAGTTATTTCCCATGGTAGCAGAGTTTAGGACAAGAGGGGACGACTTCAGGATTGAAGGATGTCCATTTGGAACAGGGATGCGGAGAAATTACTTTAGTCGGAGGGTGGTAAATCTGTTGAATTGGTTGCCATGAGCGGCTGTGGAGGCAAAGTCAGGTCATTGGGTGCATTTAAGGCAGAGATAGATATGTTCTTGATTAGCCAGGGCATCAAAAGTTATGGGGAGAAGGCAGGGGAGTGGGAATGACTGGAAGAATTGGATCAGCCCATGATTGAATGGTGGAGCAGACTTGATGGGCCAAATAGCCTACTTCTGCTCCTATATCATATGTTCTTATGGCCCCTTCCAGCTCTCCAAATTTCGTTCTTAAGCTCCTTCCTGGAAACCTTGTAATTTTCTAAAGCCCTAATAGTACCTAGCTTTGTGAACCTTTTGTAAGCTTTTCTTCCTAATTAGATTTTCTACATCATTTGTACACCATGGTTCTTTTAACCCTACCATCCTTTCCCTGCCTCAATGGAACATACCTATGCAGAACACCATGCAAATACTCCCTGAACATCTGCCACATTTCTGCTACACATTTCCCTGCGAACATCTGTTCCAATTTATGCTCACAAGTTTCTGCCTAATAGCATCATATTTCCCCCTACACCAATTAAATGTTTTTCCCAAACTGTCTGCTCCGATCCCTCTCCAGCACCATGATAAAGGAGATAGAGTTGTGATCTCTACCTCCAAAATGCTCTCGGAGAGATCTGACACCTGACCAGGTTCATTTCACAATATCAGATCAAGTACAGCCTCTCCTCTAGTTGGCTTATCTACATATTTTGTCAAGAAACCTTCCCAAACACACCTAACAAACTCCATCCCATCCAAACTCCTTGCTCTAAGGAGATGCCAGTCAATCTTGGGAAAGTTAAAATGACCCAGCTCAACAACCCTGTTATTATTGCACCATTCCAGAATCTGCTTCCCTATCTGCTCTTTGATGTCTCTGATTCTACTGGGGGTGGGGGGGGGGGGTCTACAAGAATTATCCAGTAGATTTATTGCCCCTTCCTGTTTCTGACTTCCACCGACGCTGACTCAGTAGACAATCACTCCATGACTTCCTCCTTTTCTGCAGCCATGATACTATCCCTGATTAGCAATGCCACACCCCCACCTCTTTTGCCTCCCTGTACTTTTTGAAACATCTAAAGCCCTGCATACTCAGCAGCCATTCCTGCCCCTGAGACATCCAAGTCTCTGTAATGGTCACAATGCCATAGTTCGATGTGTGGATCATCTGCCTTGTTTATGAAACTCCTTCTATTAAAATAGACACATCTCAAACTATCTGGCCGAGTGCATCTTTGCTCTATCGTCTGTCTATCTTTCCTCACAAACTCCCTACAAGCTGCTCTACTTGTGCACCAACCACCCCATCCTCTGGCTCTTCACTTCAGTTCCCACCCCCCTGCAAATCTAGTTTAAATCCTTCCCAATCACATTAGTTCCCTCCCATGCTGTTGGTTCCCCTCCAGTTCAAGTTTGCCCTTTCCCCAGATAAGGTTCCAATGATCCAAGAACTTGAAACTCTGCCCCCAGCACCACCTCCTCAGCCACTTATTCATCTGTGCCATCTTCCTGGTCTGACCTTCCCTGGAGTAATCCGGAGATTACCATCTTGCAGGACCTGCTCTATTGCCTATGTCATCGGTACTAGCATATACCATGACATCTGGCTGTTCACCCTCCCCCTCAAGAATATTCTACAACCACTCGGAGACATCCTATACCTTAGCATCTGGGAGGCAACACACTATCCGGGCCTCTCTCAGGCTGCCACAAAATTTCTTACCTGTCCCCCTATCGAGTCCCCTATGTTTACTGCTCTGCCTGACTTCACCCTACCCTTCTGAAGCTCAGAGCCGACCACAATACTATTGGTCTGGCTACTGCTACCTTGCCCAAATAGATCATCCCCCTCAGCTGTATCCAAAGGGGTATACCAGTTGCTTTGGGGAATGGCCATAGGGGGACTTCTTTCTCCCTTTACCTCTCTCAGTGTTCACCCATCTACTCCCTGTATTTGCACTCTGGGTGTAACCACCTGCTTAATTCCATCAATTGCTCTACCTCCTGGAAGATCCTTAGTTCATCCAACTCCAGCTACGGCTCCTTAATTCGGTCTTTCATGAACTGGAGTTGGCTGCACTTCCCGCAGTCATCAGGGAGACCATCAGGTTCCGTGAATTCCACTGCCATATCTGCCATCCTGCTTACATTGTACTATGGGCAACTAAGACCAAATCAGCAATAATGAAAGGAAAAACCTACCCTCCTTACCCGTTTCTCTGGCCTGAGGCCCTTCTTGTCGAAACCTCTTGAGGCAAAGCCCCAAAGTTTCCACACTGGTTACATCCTCCTAAGGGGGCTCGAGTCAAAGGGAAACTTTAAGTTAAGGGACAAGTGCTAGGGACACAACTGCAACAATCTATTTCAATGGCATACTGTAGATGAAGGGAGATCAAGCACAATATAGCCACATATGTTGCTGATAAAAATCTGAGCGACAGTGTGGGGTGTGAAAGGATGCTGAATGGCTTCAGAGAATATAGACAGGTTAATCAAATGGAAAAGCCAAGTCAAATTGAATATGATGTGGAAAAATGCTTTGGTAAAAAAGTAGAAATACAATATAGTCACAAAGAGACTGCAGATGTCAAAATCTGGAGCAAACAAAAATGCTGGAAGAATTAAGTAGCATCTGTGGAGGCAAAGGGATAATTGAGGTTTTGAGTCATGATCCGGCTTCAGTGCTGAGCGTGTGGACAGAAGATAACCAGTATGGACAGATGAAAGGGAGAGCTGAGACAAGGTCTAGTAAGTAATAAATGAAACCAGACAAGTTGGTCTCATATGCCAGACTACTGTTTGTAGACTACAGCTCAGTCTTCAGTACCATTAGGCCCTAGGAACTGTCCTCACCAGGTCTCATCACCCCCCCCCCCCCCCCCTCTGCAATTGAACTCTGGATTTCTTAACAGTCAGACCACGGTCAGTCAGTGTGGGCAGCAACGTCTCTCATGATGAAGACACTGAGCACTGGTGCTCCTTGAGGCTGTGTGCTCAGCATGCTGCTGTCCACACTGCAGATAAGGGAGGGATGATGGGCGGATAGGGGAGGCATTAGGAACGGTAGGCTGGGACAAAGCAGTCCAGGTGGATAGGTATGTGGGTGAAGAAATAGAAATGGAAAAGGGAAGCATATGGAGGGAGATCCTGGCTGAACCAGTAAGGGTGGGAAAGAAACCCAGAGCATGTGAATTACCTGAAAATGGAAAATTCAGTTTTTATACCATTGTGTTTCAAGCGGAATACGATGAGCCATTCTTGCATTCCATTTATTGTGTCAGTGTAGAAGGCCTAAAATCAACAAGTCACTGTGAGAATGGGGAATAATAGTGACATGTCACTGGAGGCACAAGATGTCTCCGGGGGGGGGGGGGGGGGGGGGGTGAAGGTGCAAATGAACAGCAAACTGGTTGCCTGGTCTTTGCTTGGTCCTATTGATGTGGAGCAGGCTGTACTGGGATCATCAAATGCAATTAGAGGTCGGAAGAGGTGCATATGCATCTTACCGTACCTATAAAGGCTGTTTAAGTCCCTGGGTAGTGATGAGGTGGGTGGTGTAGGGACAGGTTCTGTACCTCCTAGAAATGCCAAGAGATGAGGAGGCGTGAATGGAGAGAGATGAGAGGATCAGGAAGTGACAAAGTCTGAAATAGAAATGTAGATCAAGTTATTGGCGAAACATTATTAGGGACCTGGGTCTCACTGTACATGAAAGTTAATGTACAATTTTAGACAGCAATTAGGAAGACAAATTGTATGTTGAAGTTTATTACAGTACTACAGTATTTGAATACAAGAGATAAGTTGCCTTACTGGAATTGTACAGATACCTGGTGAAACCACATCGAGAAGATTATACGCAAATTTGATTTCTTGACTTAAGGAAAGATATTTGCATTACTGCAGCAAGGGTTCACCAGATTCCTGTGAAGGTACAGTAGATTGGTTACAGAAGTCGAGATTCATAAACTGAGTTTACACCTGCCAGGATTTAAAGGAACAAGATGTGATCTCATCAATTGCTACAGCATTCAGAAGAGATTTCACAAGGTATAGCAGAATTCCCTAGTATCAAAGGTCACAGTCTTATTATGAAGAATCATTCATTTAGGATGGAGACTTGGCACAGAATAATTACAAATAGAAAATCAACATTCTAGAACATGTCTTTCGCACTTTCTCCAAGGTTTTGACATGCTTCTTAAAGTTTAGTGCTCAAAACTGAATGTTTTAGTTCAAGTAAAACCAGTGTTCCTGAAAAATTCATAGATCGATTCTACATTTTAGCAGCCTTCTCAAGTTGTTCTGCCACTTTCAAAGATTTGTCAGCATATATCACCAAGCCTCTTGGTTTCTGGGCATCCATTAAAACTGGCTGTTTGATTTGTCCCATTCTTCCTAAATAAAATCATTTTACACTTTGGTACTTAAAGTTTCATCTGCTGTGTGTACCCCAGGACATCTTCAACAAGGAGCGGTGTCTCAGAAAGGCAGCGTCCATTTTTAAGGACCTCCAGCACCCAAGGCATGCCCTTTTCTCACTGTTACCATCAGGTAGGAGGTACAGAAGCCTGAAGGCACACACTCAGATATTCAGGAACAGCTTCTTCCCCTCTGCCATCCGATTCCTAAATGAACCCTTGGACACTACCTCACTTTTAAAATGTATAATTTTTTTGCATGATCTTTAATCTATTCAATAAATATATGTTGTAATTTACTTATTTATTATTTTTTCTCTTCTATATTACGTATTGCATTGAACTGCTGCTGCTAAGTTAACAAATTTCACTACACATGCCAGTGATAATAAACCTGATTCTGATCCATTTCACAAATATGTTACCTTGGCCATCACCATGTTCTTATAGTGGAGTTCTGTACTTGAGTTCAGCATCACATTGAAAGTATGGTTTTTTGCGTTAATTTTCACAAATGAAAGACAGAGGTTGTTCTGTTGCCAACCCTTGGCACCTATCATTGAACATTTTCCTCCAGCCTAAAATCTGGTCACCACTCCTTTTTCCATCTCTCAGACAGCTTTGTAGCCACGTTACATCTCCTTTATTCCTGAACTTGAATTATGCAAACAATGCACATCTATACTCACCTCATTTTACAGATGCACAGCAGAGATCATCCCAACAAGCTGAATGGTTACATTGCATCAGATCTGCAGAGTGGTGGACAGGAAGGCTCTGCAGTGGGTAGTCAAAACTGCCCAATGTATCACCCACACCAAGGACAGAAAGGTGCTGGTAAAAGGCTGGGAACATCATAAAGAATCCCACTGTGTTCATTGTCTGTTTGTCCAACTCCCATCAGGAAGGAGACTACACAGCATCCATGCCAGAAACACCAAACTCAATGTTTACTTTCCCCAAGCAGTAAGATTCTATCAACCCACTAACCCACCCCACCACAACCCCAACCACCAGTACTTTATCATTTCCTGTCTGAAACCTTACATGCAGACACCCCTGTGCATACTGCCACTTTATTGACATGCAATTAATGTGTATGAGATATTTTATGCATTTATATTTATTGCTTTTTTCGATTATTGTGTTCTTTATCTTATTAGGTTTTTTTTTGCTGCATCAGATCCAGAGCAATTATTTTGTTCTCCTTCACACTTCTGCACTGGAAATGACATTAAAGAAGCTTGAATCACAATATACGGCTTTTAAGCATCTTTTACAAAGTCATATATCTCAACATCAGTTATATTACGCTAAATATTAATCCCTTTCCTCCAAAATTGAGAACTGAACTTTTGCGTTTAATCACCACCAGAAATTTTGTTCCCAGCCATCAATTCCCAGAGGATGAAACCTCTGCAATTATATGTGAAGCCAAAATGAACTTCCATCACCTATTTTTACTTCTGGGTTAAACTTCTTATCTCCAAGTCATTTGTCTAGATGTCTGGATGGCCATTCTGGTAACATTCCAGTCAAGGGTCCTATACTCAATGATATGATCTCCATGATCACTCTCACTAATGTGGAACTGGACAAAGGTATTATGCATCTATGAAGGTCAGCCATATCTTGTTAATTAATTCCAGAATTTTTATAACAAGGAATTAGCAAACAGTAATTAGAATACCAGTTCCACATACCCTTTAGACCAATGCCCCTTAGTCCATGATCTTGTGAAAATAAAACTGATTCTGATAGTGCACCCTTAACTTACTGAAAATATAGCTAGAAAATGAAGGATACATATCCCTTATGCACACTGCATAGTGCTTTTGGTGTAGTTTAAATTTAATCAACAAAGATGTTTGCAAAAGCTTCCAGAAGGTGCCTATTTTGTAAGGAAAGAAATGATGAGCAAGATAGGAAACAAATTCCACAAGACTGAAATAATAAATTGTATTTAAAGAGCAATGAAGCAGTTAGAACCATTAACAAAAGACAGAACACATCTGAAACCCATAAAACTTTGAGAAAAGGTTTGCAAATATTTACAGAAAAAGGTAATATAACAGAACTTGGTTTAAATCCAGGGAAAATGAATGATCCACACAAACAATTGTTTATTCATCACTGATACCAAGTTATCTTGGATGACTGGCCATTTTGAACTTACATTGATTTCCACTTACATTCCATGCTCCATACAAAATGGAGAACAACAACAAGCACAAAGATATCCAATTAGACAAGATCATTGGAGTCATTTGCTCTTATCATGTCATTGATGATTGCTTGATTTAAAAATTGTACCTGATTACTTGACAATCTATACTTTTGCGAATGGTTTTAATGTTGCTTTACAGTTATGTTAGTCAGGGTAACTTTGATTAACTAACACATTCAAAGGAATCAGACTTTCTTCGTTTGGTTATCATCAACCTCCCTAATCCACTGGACTATTTGGATCTTCACATATAATCTTTTTTGTAAATTCAGAGTTTCTTCAAAAATATTCATTGTTGGAAGAAAAGCCAAGAATTAATTGTATTTGCAGTGCAGATCAAACAGCCAGTGTTCAGCAATACACACATTTATTTCTTGTCAATAACAGGCAGTATTATGTACAATTTAGAATGAACATAATTTAGAACTTAAGACATTTTCTCAATAGTCACATTTCATACAATGACATCAGATGTAACAAAGATCATAATGAATTTAACATTCAATCTATGCTTTCTTTACATTCCCCCACTCACCATCTATCCCCACCCCATCTCATCCTACCAACACACAAGTAATAAATCAAAGTTAATCTGACATTCCATGGACCGTATATTCAGGCATAAAGACTAAATTGTGAAGCTCCTGTACTATAATAACAATGATCTGCATGATTCACAAAAGTGCATAGACAACAAATCTTTTAGTGTTCTGCTGTATCAGACTGTAGAATAAAACATTTGGGGGGGGGGGGAAGAAAAATTCAAACAGATTACATGGTATATACAAACAAAATGGCATATTAAATAAAATATTTTGAATAATGCTCTAGAATTAGGATTTCTCCATTAAATTAGATAATAAGGATGTACCTGAAAATGGAATTCTATATTTACAACTGGTGCTCATGATATTGTCTAGGGCCTATTTGCAGCCACTCTTACCTTGACATTCCATACGCCAATTAGCTTTTATTCACAGCTTTTCTCATTTTAGAAGTGATTTTCACTCCCTTTTTTTTTTTGCTTACTTTGCTTCAGCAAAAGAACCAAAGGAAGCTTTTGGTTATTTTGGCTTTGACAAAGCACAAAGTGAAGTACAATTTTAAGCACAACTATTTGCTTTGTATCGTTTCCTCTTATTGCTATGAGGAACCCTCATCTTGGCAATGGCTCACAACAGCATTATTAATAACTGGAGCTTGATATGCGAGAGCCACAAGCACAGTTCCAAACCATTGTGTTTCACATTACAGCATAATATAACAATCCCAAGCGGCTATTAGGCAGGACACTTAACGAGACTGCAAGTGAGTAATACTGATCAGTACTATCAGGAATTGAATGTGTGAGATGATGATTCCAGATGTACCATAAAGCTTGTTGCTTTACCTAGACAAGGTGTTTAATTTTTCTTTACATATACACAGACTCCGTAATGTTACATTGTCCAGCAATTAGTAACAGTAACAATACTAATACACTAATTTCAAATGGTGTGAAATGAAAAGCAGAACTTCGACATGATAAATTTCAAATTACATGCAACATTTTTCAGAATAAAGTATGTAAATATTAAGATTCGGGCAGAATGTTACAAATTGCATTGCAAACAAAATTAAGAGGAAAGTAATCACAGAAGGGGTCAATTCTTATTTTTATAAGCCCCCAAAAATCATGTATTAGTGATTTTTTTCCAGTTATAATTTACTTTAAACAAAACCCCTTGTAAAAGGACTTGTCTTCGAAACAAGAATAGCTTGGTTGAATGATATATACTCAATTAATTAGTAAATGAGTGCCTGTATACAGATTTACCAAGGGAAGGCAGTATACTTCCACATTAAAGCAAAATAGGAACTAAACATTTAACACAATTAGAGTCAACAGTAAACACGGGCAAAATGTTTGCATTAAATTAGTACAGAGGCTTTTGGCCTTGACTTTCAAATTCTGACCAGGCATCATTCAATTCCATGAATATCATCTTGGCATATTGTTCATATGGCTGACCAGTGGCCTGTGAAAATAAAATGAAAATACATACATCAAATAGAGAATGACACTGAAAATACATAACCAGGCACACTTTAGTGCTATTTCATTTGCCGGTTTCTTTTACTCTGTTTTTCAATCCAGAACTCTAACCTCAGACAGATGATTACCTGCAAAAATTATGATTAGCAAATGGTTAGTAATCCCAAATTTTCTTCACAAGAAGGAAAAAAAGACAGGATGACAAAAATGACAGACTCTGAACATGCCAAGTTCTTTCATTTCAAATCTATCCCAATTTTCTTCTAATCAAATGTAATCTATTTTATCTTGAAAGAAGAATTCTTCAACATACATTTCTCTCCAGGCTGTCTAAATTCTTTCTAATTTCCTGAGTGTAACAGCGTCAGAACTTATTGGTGATAAGCAACTTCTGGAAATTTAAGAGATGTGGTGCTATTAGAAATACATCATCCTTTTCAGCCAAAGCAGTTAAATCTCACACACATCACTTATATGGTTCCAAATCAAACACATTTTTAATATGCTAAGACAAATCACTTTAAATTGCTGTAGAAGTACTTTCACCAACTAGACTGGAGTAGCTCAAGAGATCATCACCACCTAGAGACAACTGAGGATGAATACCTATACTGTATTCACAGAACTAATTTCTTCTGTTAATTATTGGCATCAGCACTCCCAAGCTGGAAAAATAGTGTTTTCAACAATTCTGACTCAAGTGAACCTATGCCTAATTCTGACACAGGACAGACACACAAGACAAGCAGAGAAAGCAAATATTTGTGTGAAAGAAGATATTAATTGTAATTTTAAGGATTGTTTCATGTACAACTAGAAGAGAGTCTGAAACCAAAACACACACAATGACAGGGTATCCTTACACTGACAAATTTGGATTCCTGCCAGGATGCATCTTTTTATCAAGCTGGAGCACCTGTTCTTGCATCCTGTTTATGTTAATCCAAATCCTTATTCATAGATGAATATGCTTTGAGAACTACTGTAGATGCCCCAGCATTGAGGGCATCAATCCACTGGTGAAGCAGAATAACTTGTCACTCAAACTTGGACAATAAGCTTATCTCAATACGCAAGGATGAGGCACCATAGCTGAGCAGGTGCCACCAGCACTAAGTGAGAATGAGTAAACTTAAATACCCAAGCTGGGCTTATAAAGTCCTCAAACATTTTACCTGGAAAATGTTTAACACAAGACAAAATTCACAGAGAATCACTTTCACTCAAATACAAGATAATCAAAACTTATTCTAATATCACTTTCTCAGGATATTTACTTTACAGTCCTAATGAAAAGTCATCGACTTGAAAAGTTAACTGTTTCTTACAGCAGCTGATAGATTTTGAGCATGTCTAGCCTTTTCTGAAATTACCAGATGTTACTGACCAATTTATTCTTTCAACAATGAATAACTGATTTTTTTCATTAGTCTTTTAATTAAAAACACAGGATCCTCATTTTAATCATCCAGTGCCAGCATCTACAAAATGTAGTAATATACAATAACTTTTCTGTAATGTAAATTAGCCTCACCCTCGACCACAAACACCTCAGAGTATTGTTCGCAAACTACATTGTTTCTATATACCCTGACAATCATTTGCTTGAAGTTTGGAAACACAAGACACCTTTATCCTTCCAGGATCAAATTCCTTCTAGGAGTAAAAAAAAAATTAGCTGTTCATCCACACTTGCACTTGGCCATAATCGTCCACTGTGCTTTTGCAGAGCAAATTCTTGTCAGTCAAATATCCGAACTGTGCAACACCCTCTTCAGGGAAAATTAACATCAAGGTGAAAATCTTCATGTCTTTAACCATATTGAAAGACACACTGGACAGTGGAAAATTTGAGACTTGGAAATGTAAATCAATCGTAATAAAAAAATGAGGATGTAAAATATTGAGAGGATTAAAACAATTGAGTGAGAGCTTTAAAAAAAGATAAAGAAGTTAAATGCAATAACACATAGGAGCAGAATCAGGCTGTGCAACCCAGAGTCTACTCTGCGATACCATCATGGTTGATTTATTGTCTCTCATCCCCATTCTCCTGCCTTCTCCCTGTAATCTTTGGCACCTTTACTAATCAAGAACCTATCAACTTCTGTTTTAAATATACTGCCAATTCCAGTTCTAACCACATCACATGACATAATGATGACGACAAGACAGTGGTTGGTCTCGTCAATAACGGTGAAGCAGCATACAAGGAGGTAATTCAGCTTGTGACAGGTGTAAACACAACAGCACGAGTTTCAGCGTGGATAAGATTAAAGAAATGATTGTGGACTTCAGGATGGTGCAGGCTGGCCATTCCCTACAGCACATCAACAGCTTCTCCATGAAGAGAGTCAGGAGCACCAAGATTCTTGGCGTGCACATTACTGACAATCTTACCTGGTTCCTCAACAGCTGCTCCTTAGCCAGGAGAAAACAGGTACACCTCCACTTCCTGAGGAGAGAGAGGAACTGAGGCTTCCCCCCACTCAGGCTTTACAGTAATAGTGCCAGTAACATTATACTGTCTTACATAAACACATATCTTGCACTTTGTCAACTTGTCAATCTTCAGGCCATGCGCTAATATGACTGTGACTGTATGTGCTGTGTGCGTTCAGGCTCAAACAGGTTGCCAGTAATTTTCTAATGACTTGAGTCTGCATCTTTGATGTCAGTACTGGAACTTCATGCCATTCAATACATCTGAGGGAGGAGGATTAAGAGGTGCTGTATTAAGAGAAAACTAAAGGAGGGATGCACCTCGATGTTGGTATAGGTGGTAATTACCCAAGAACAAACAATATAAATGGAATCAGCTGTTAATCATCATCCACCTCCAACTAATACCGATCAATCATAACTACTCTCAGATGAATATCACTCAGAGGCAGGGAACATTAAGGGTAAATCAGTAGCAGCAGATTACAGAGGGGATTGGACATATTGAACCTGCATCTGTTGGTAGAGAAATCAACATAAAGAAACACATTTTTCCACATATTGTCCTCAAACATACATATCACTTGCTTACCTATCTGAGATAGCCTTGATAGGAATGATCACTCTTGAATACTTGGGAAGAGGAGGTTTAAAACAGTACTTCCTTCCATCAAATTTGCTTGTACCAAAAATATGCACTATCATCTTGCAGAGAAGACTCAAGGATGGGTCAAAAACAAGGCAACAATGAAATGCTAAGATCACCAGTATAACTGTGCATTGCCCTTCATTGTGATCTCATGGTGAATCACAAATTAAGCCAATCAACGTATTAAGTCTGCCGTACCATTCCATCATGGGTTGATTTATTATCCTTTTCAACCCCATTCTCCAGCCTTCTCCCCATAACCTTTGATCTCCTTACTAATCAAGACCCTATCAACATCCTCTCTAAATATTCCCAATAATTTGGTTTTCACAGCTGTCTGTGGTAATGAATTCCACAGATTCACCATCATCAGGCTAAGGAGATTTCTCCTGATCTCTGCTTTTTTTTTTAAAGCACAAGGTTATCAACAAAGCAAAGCTGTCTGACAGTTAATGGAGAATCAGAATAAAACTCAAGCCCTAGCACATCTGGTCAAGATCTGTATATGATCAGCTGGCAATGAATTTTAATAGGTGACCTCAAGTCAAGTCAACTTTTATTGTCATTTCGACCATAACTGCTGGTACAGTGCGTAGTAAAAATGAGACAACGTTTTTCAGGACCATGGTGTTACATGACGCTGTACAAAAAACTAGACTGAACTACGTAATTTAAAAAAAGCTATATATAAAAAAAACCACAAGGAGGCTGATGTGTGTCTTCAGGCAACTTCATAAGCTAATTGTACTCAACCTATTTCCCAGAGATTCCACGGTTCAAAGTACTACTAATTGCTATAATCTGTTTTCTATAATACTTGACTGGACTCCATACACTCTAGTTATATCACCTCATGACAACTGAGCTGTTTAATTGCACTAGAGCTAGCTTTTTCCTTTCTACCTGTAATATTGGCATCTACTGGACAAAATCTGAAATTACATACATGCATCCTGCTCCTAATCAAATCAACAACAGACCTAACAGCCCGTTTAAAGGGCATCAGGTAAGAACTTCTCACCAACACAGTTTGAACACCGGAATTTTTGCTCATCTCAGCATAGCCTGATCCAAACTCAGAAGTAAAGTTTAGAGCTTTGGTAATAGTAAGCATGTTTGACTGCAAACCCATGGCAACGGAGTATGATATTATGGAGCCCTACATTCCTAGAGATCAAAGTTAAAATTCAACAGTTATTGGATAGGATGCCAAGTGATAGCAATGCCTGAAAAGCCTTGCGTAACAGCTGAAGCTCTAGCATGCCAGTTGGGAAGAAATGATCATCAGTAACAGGAGAAAATCACCTGATCTATTTATCTTCAACTACATCATAATCATTGAATGTTCCCACATTTACATACATCTCAAGACTTCAATGGCTTAATCCTTTCAGCAGGTTGGGTTTTAGAAATAGGAAGTCAAGTGACTCCTTTCCAAATCATTCCCGTGTTTACGAAATTGTTAATGCTTTCAAACCTATCACTTACCTGGATGGGTGCAGTCAAGAACTGAACCCCATCCAAAATAGAAAAACCATTGATTCACTGCATTTTCCCTACCCAGTTATCAATTCACTGTGTTTGCAACATGTGCCATCAACAAATTGCATGAAAGCACTTCAATTTCAACCATCAAGAACAATAATTATTTTTATTTATCTATCTCTCTCTCTTCTTCGGTGGTTGTCCATCGGAATCCGATGATGATGTCCACTCTTACATATATCTATATACATACACACACACACACACACACACACACACACACACACACACACACACACACACACACACACACACACACACACACACACACACACACACACACACACTTATAGCAGACTATTGTTTATTGACTACAGTTCCATCTTCAATACCATAATTCTAGGCAAACTTATTACCAAACTCTGGACCCTAGGAGCCAACACCTCCCTCTGCAACTGGATCCTTAATTTTCTGACCAACACACCACAATAAGGGTAACAACTCAATTATTCAAAAACCTGATGCTCCACAAGGTTGGATTTTCAGATCCGTACACCACTCTCTGTACACTTATGACAGCATGTCCAGGTTCTGCCATTCATGTTAACAGATGATACCACTGCAGTAGGCCATATCTCATAACAATCAGTCAGCAGTCAGGAAGGAATAAAGAGCTTAGTAAAAAAGGGTCATATCAGCAATCTTTCCCTCAATAGCAGCAAAATAAAAGAACTGGTCATTGACTTCAGAAAGGGGTGTGGGGCACATAGTGTTTACATCAATGGTGTTGAGTTTGAGAACCTCAGGCTCCTAGGAGTGAACATCACCACCGGCCAGTCCTGGTCTAATCATGTAGATACCATGGCCAAGGAAGTTCAACAATGCCTCTGCTTCCTCAGGAGGCTAAAGAATTTTAGCAAGTCCTTGTCAACACTTACCAATTTTTTATTGATGCACTTATAGGACCTGGATACACATCAGCTTAGTATGAAAACTGCTCACACATGACCGCAGAGGAACAGCAGAGAATTGTGAACACAGCTCAGAACATCAGAGTCTCCCCTTCATGGTATCTGTCTATACTTCTTGCTGCCTCAGTAAAGCAGCTAGCATAATCAAGACCCCTTCACCTCAAATATTCCTCCTTCTCCATCTCCCACTAGGCAGCAGATACAAAAGCTTGAAAGCACACACCAAGGATAGCTTGTATCCCCTGTGATAAGACTACTAAGTAGTTCCTTACTACAATAAAAAGGACTCCTGAACTCAGCTGCCTCACTACGATTTTGCACCTTATTGCTTACTTGCACTACCCTCTCTTTACCACTGTTATACTTAATTCTAAATTGTTTTTATCTTGTTCTACATCAATACAAAGATTTGAGCTGCATGAACAGTATGCAAGACAAACTTTCTACTGTATCTCAAGATATATTATAATAATAAATCCATTTCTAATAGATGTCAAAGGAGTATCAAAAGAAGATTTCAAATGCAAATACTCCTGTAGATATAAGAGACAACAGTTGCTAAATCGGCAATGGAAAAAAAAACTCCTGAACTCAAGTAGCATGTATAGAAGCAAAGGAATACCAAAAGCTGAGTAGAGGTAAATAACATTATTTTTCACCTGGGATAGTCTTCAATGGTACAAACAAACTCCCATTGCTCCATTTTCCTCTCTTTATGCCCCACCAACCACAAATTCATTCCTCGCTTCTCTTTCAATATTTTTATTATTATATAAATTGCATGAATACAAATACAAAATTCATAAGGATACAAGTAATACGATTTACACTACATTTAAATCACAGTATCCCATATTCCAAATCAATCATGTAGAAAAAAAAGATTGAATTATGAAATAAAATAAAATAAAATAATTGTTTATTTAAAAAATCTACCCCCACTACCAAAATGTAGTGGAAAAAGAGGAAGAAAAACCTTACCATATAATATTATATTAATAATGGTTCAATTCCATACTTTAATAACAGTTCAAAGTTTATGAAAATAAATCAGAAAGGGTCCCCATAACATTAGAAAATCATGTTCAGAATCAGAAATCGAACAACGAATCTTCTCTGGATCAAGGCACAACATAATTTCAGATAGCCACACATGAGTGGGTGGGGCAGCCTCCTTCCATTTGAGCAAGATCGCCCTCCTGGCCATAAGAGACAAAGGCCAATACCCGCAAATTAGATGGCTTCAGTTTTGTAATACTATCCTCAACAATACCAAACATGGCAGTCAAGGGATTGGGCTTAAAACTAACACTGAAAAGTACAGAAGAAGTTTGAAATACATCTTTCCAAAATTTTTCAAGGCTCAGACATGTCCAAAACATATGAATTAGCATGGCCACTCCATCAGTTTATCTATCACAGTAGGGGGAAATATCTGCGTAGAAACGAGAGAGCTCGTCTTTAGACATATGAACTCTATGTACCAGTTTGAATTGTAATAAAGAATGACAAGCACATAATAATGAAGAATTATTCAATTTTAAAATACTCTTCCAGCTCTCTTCAGATATGAAAATCTGTAAATCCTTTTCCCAGTCTCCTTTAATTTTATCTAAAGAGGCCTTTTACAGTCCCAACAGCAGACTGTAAATGTAAGATATTGAAACCCTATCTAAGGAATGGGACAGATTGGGTATTAAACAATCTCAGGATTTGTTTAATGGCGGGAATCTTTCTTTTGTGCAACTTTCAATGAAATTTAACGTTTCCAATACTTACTTTTTTCAATACTTACAGATTAGAGATATTTTAAGATCCCAACTACTTATATTTCCTACGTCCAGATAAGAGTATAATAGATACAATTTTTAATCTGAAACCCTTTGACATTCCTCTCACCCACACACCACATCTTCTGGCTCTTATCCCCTTCTCCAGCTGGTCCCTCATTCCTCCTTTACCTCGTTCCACCAATCATCTTCCTTATCGGACTCTAGTATCTGCAACCCCTTGCTTCCGCTCATCTTCCAGCTTTGTCTCCATCTCTATCTTTTGCTCTCTCCCACCAACCTGACTCCATCTGGCACCTCTTTCTCTAACATCACCCAGCAGCCAATGACTCCAGACTCCACCCACCCTCCTCCTCCACCTCTACCAGACACAACCTCCATCATCTCCTTCCTCACCTAGTTTCATCCATCGCGTGGAAGCCCCTGCCATACCCTTCCTCTCAACTCTGAATGCCGGCAATCTCCTGCCTACACTCAATCCTGAAGCAGGGTCTTGACCCAAATTAATGAATATCCTTTTGTCTCCATAGATGTTGCCAGACCCACTGAGTTTCTCCAACAGTTTGTATTTTTTTAAAGCAATTCATGGCTCTTTCCACAATTAACTTCAGGAATACCGAGAAAAAGATGTGATTTCCATTTCCCGGTTTAAGATTTTCAACTTTACTGTGACAAAAAGACTTTGTCTGTCAGGTGGGCCATTAGTGGATTGGCTGTAGATTGCCTTATGCAAACTGTTATATTTCAAAATTCATAATCCAATACATGGTGAACAAATTCAGAACTGAAATGCAATTAAAATCAAATGATATAGCATGTCAAATGACAAAACATGTTAAAGCTACCTCACACTGCATGCAGCAGAAACCAAATCAACACTCCCACCTTCAATTTCTGTCAAAGGCTATCAGAGCCATTCTGCAGATGGAAATTCAGGACTATGTTGTCTATGGTCTATTACCTGCAATGCATCATCACTGCTTGCAGGATGCAGAAGTTAATCAAGATTACCAAGTATTGGTACCAGATAATTATAGACAGAGGGGTGAATGCGGGTGAAATTCAGAGCACTAAGCAAAGACCAGCATTACTTGGCACAGTGATTTTAGTATATTATAGAGATCACAAGCATTAGCATACATTAACTTTGATAGATGGGTGAACTTACTTTATCGGGGTGAACAACAAGTACTGCCTTCCGATAGACTTTTTTCACTTGTTCAGGAGTAACGAGATCTGCCATGCCAACAGGCTTCCACTTTGTTTCCCCTTCCCATAAAACAGTGTGCATAGTTGACAGCAATGCCCGTATATTTCTTTCTTTCCCTTCAATCCAATCCAGTAGCTGAAATTGAAATGATAAAAATTAATCTTGAGTAATAAGCAGGACTGATGATGAAATTTGAATCTAGGGACCAGACTTTGAAGTGAAGAATCTTAATCCAGAAAGATATTTTAGGTACAAAATATACCTAAAATCATTTTGAATCTAGCTTTATCTGAAGTACCAAAATAAATTACTTGTGTGGGGGCTTAAAACAATTTTGACTTCTATGACACAGTATCAACTAGCATTCAGGATTTGTAACAGATGAAGTAAAAAGAAAACTTATTTTACTCCAAGTGATTACCTTAAACACTGTTTCACAGAAGTATCTAACAAACAGAATATACCACTTCCCAAACCTGAAAGCCACACAGCTATTTGGGTTAAATAACACATTTTATAGGACTTTTATTAAATTGCTAGACATTGACATGTGGTTTCCTAAATTCATATTGGACATGACCCTTGTAGACGGTAAGAGAGAATTTCATCTCATCATTCTTCATTACATTGGGTTACTTGCCCACTAATGACAAGGCAACAGATTATGTAACCCAATCCCTTGTACATACATACATAGATAGATACAATGAAGAACAGGCCCTTCCAGCCCAATGAACCACACCACCCAGCAACCCACCTATTTAACCCTAGCCTAATCAGAGGACAATTTACAATGGCCAATTGACCTACTAACCAGTATGTCATTGGACTGTGGGAGGATACTGCAGCACCTGGAGGAAACCCACACAGTTCATGGGGAGAATGTAGAAACTCCTTACAAATGATGCCGGAGTTGAACTCCAAACTCCAGAATGCCCCAAGCTGTAATAGTGGCGTGCTACCTACTACACCATCATGGTGCCTCTGCTCTTGAGATATCTGGATTCTTAATCGAAGCATAATCCTGGTGTACCTCTGCTGAGTTCTGTCATTTACAGACATTATTTTTGATCTCACAAGTTGGAGTTTAGCTGTGATTAAGGCTTTTATTTTTAAATTCCAGTATTTCCTACTTCATTCTTACTATCATAGTGCAGTCACATTGAGGGTGCATTTGTTCAAGAAATAATATCTTATTTGTTTAATTTCTCATAAGTCAGAAGGAAATCTACCTTTTCCTTTGGACATAAATGAATTTAAGACCTGGTGTTCATCTGAAAAAAAAAGTGTAGTAATTTACAAAAATGTCTTTCCTACACTTTAAACCAGGGGTGTCAAACTCATTTTAGGTCACGGGCCGGATTGAGCAAAATGCAGCTTCATGCGGGCCGGATCAGTCGGACGTGTGCGAACGCAGCTTTCGTTGCCTCCGTTTTTTCAGCCTGCTCTCATGTGTCTCAGTCTCTGCTATAACTACAAAGTGTTTCACTTTACAAATTCCGTTTCTTATGAAGAAGACTGGCGAGCAAGACTGCCGAATAAACACTAAAAACCCTGAAAACCTGGTACCTGAATAAACTCAGCATTAGCCATATCATACGCCATAGGCGCTTCGATTACTGGGGCCAGCTTTAATAGTAATTAGATATTATCTCGCGGGCCAAAGATAATTCCACCGCGGGTCGGATTTGGCCCGCGGGCCTTGAGTTTGACATATATGCTTTAAACTAAATACACACTGGCTTTTAGTAAAAAGTTATTTTTGAAAACGATGGAGAATTATTTTTGTTAATTTTTTCTTCATTTTGATTTTGAAGGCAAGCAATGGTCATTCAAATGTACCTGAAGAGACAACAAGGTTTTTAAATTTGCTTTCCTATTACTGATTTACTCTCCAGGAGCACATTAACTCAAATAACCAATGATTCTCTTCTAAAATACTAGTCAGAAGGTCAACCCAGTAGAAAAAAAAACTGAGCTTATGTATTCCTATAGTCAAAACAAGCTATCATTCAGTTTTCAGGGGCCAGTTTCAGACAACTGGCAAGAGGCTCAGTGGCAGGTTGGTCATCTGTCCTGGAAGACTACACTACACCTAAATAATTAAAAACACAAAAATAGGAACAGGCCACCTGCTCCCTTAAGCCTGCAATACCATTTGATATGATCAGGTCTGATCCACCCCACCTCGATTCTTCCTCTGTGCCAGAACTCCACAGCCTTCAATTTCCCAACCGTTCAAAACTTATCAACCTCCACTTTAAATATTACAAATAATCTATTTCCTAACACTTTCAGGTGTTACGCATGTGCCACAACTCTGAGGGGCCAAAGGGTACAAAGTCGCCCCCTCCTTTTTGAGAATCGCAAGATCGCTATTAATTCGGGTCTGGGACCCAGGAAATGAGAGAGAATCCACAAGGTTTGGAATGTGTCCTGGCCTCAGCGAAACAAAACCACTGATAACGGCTATTGTCTCTTGGAGACGGAATTGTGTATTGAGTACTGTACTATTCATTGAAGCCCCTCAGGGGACGACCAGAGTGGGCTGGTTGAGGGATTGCATCAACCCAACCTGATTGACATCTGAGACCCCGTGAGTAAGGATAAAAGAGGGTCTGGGGAACAACCCCTTCAGATGCACCAGGAGAAACGCTGGAAAGCCAGTGACAGTGTTTTATAGCGAACGCCGGTGAGGGCTTGTGTGTGCGTCCTTCCTTGCCAGGGTGGCGGGCTCATCACGGAAGAACGGCTTAGCTAAAGAAGAGGCCACAAGTGAACGGCCACACTAACGAGACTCCGACGGATCGAAATCATAAAAGGAAAGCCAGCAAGTTTTTCTCCCAAAACTCTCTCTCTCTCCAACCATTGCAATCCCAGCGGTCCCCAAAGGCTGCAGCCTGCATGAACTGAGTGAACTTTATATTTCCATCGGACAATACATTATCCCCTAGACAACGATAGAGCTATTTCTTATTGATTATTATTATACCCGCACTTTTAGATTTAGTATTGACGACGTATATTATCTGTATATTTGCATTGATATTATTTTTCTGTATTTTTACTAATAAATACGGTTAAAAATAGTATCATCAGACTTCAACGGACCTCTCTATCTTTGCTGGTAAGTGACCCAGTTACAGGGTTCGTAACACAGGAAAGCAAAGAATTGCAAAGGTCCAATACACTTACCTGGAATAAATTTTCAATACCTCGGGGGGTGGGGGGTATGGTAGTGTAGTGGTTAGCGCAGAGCTCTATAGTACCGGTGAACCAGGTTCAATTCCTGCCACTGCCTGAAAGGGGTATGTACATTTTCCCCATGACTGCACGTGTTTCCTCCCACAATCCAAAGAGCCATCGGTTGGTAGATTAACTGGTCATTGTAAATTGTCCTGTCATTAGGCTCAGATTAAATCAGAGGATTGCTGGGCAACACGACTAGAAGGGCCAGAAGGGCCTATTTCGCATGGTACCTCAATCGTTAAATAAATAAATTTTAAATGACCAGCCCTCATCTTGAACCTATACCAGTCTGTTGTGTATTTAATATTTGAGTAATCGCGTATGTACATTGTTTGATTAAGCATTCTTGCTAGGTTAAATAATTCATTGAGGGTTATATGTATAAGTACTACCGTGTGATATGTGTATGCCTCACGTAAAGTAAAACCAAAGTTAGACCAACATTCCCCAACTCCCTTGTCTTCCTTTAAATTAGTTCAATAATTTGAAGATACAAAATATACGGTAACATTGGTAGTGAGGTATTTTTAAAATGAATCCAAAGCAGCTACTGACCTATTGAAGCTCTGCACGACCTTCAACCTTTTTTAAAAAAAAAGGTGCAGCAAAGGATTTAGAGTTTTAAAAACGTGCAGCACAGATTCTTCTGAAGGGAGGACATGATTAAGTTTTCTTGAAACAAGGCAGCAAATGGAGGAATTCACAGGTTCATAAAGAGTGAGTACTGTGTGGTAATAATCATTAAAAAAAAAGTAGAAATGGCTGGCTACATTGAAAAAATTGATGTGGTTGAGTACACAAAAGATAACTCAAATATGTATACTGACTTAATTCAACAATTATTTTGAAACAAATGAAACAGCCAACAAGGAACAAGTATCATTTTTGCTGAATGCATTGGATTAAAGGTATACAGTTTGATCTGTCTGCTCCAACCAAGCCATCTAAAAAGAGCTTCACTGATATTGTGAAAGTAATGCAGGAAAATTTAGAACCGAAGACATTGTTGACTGCAGAAGATTTTAGGTTTCATAAGTGGAATCAAAAGGAGGGGAATCCATTTCAGCACACATGGCGGAATTGAAGTAATTGAATGTTGCCAATTCAGTAATAGGTTTAATAATACACTGAGAGATTGTTTAAGGTTATGGAATCTTTAAAGAAAGCATTCAAAAACAGCTCCTAACTAAGCACAACTTACATTCAAAAGAGCAGCAGAAATAGCTATTTCAATGGAAACCACAGACAGAAACATTATTCAGTTGTAGTCAGGAATTAAAGTGAGCGTGAAGAAAAGTACAGTGTCTAAACAGAAACCAGCCGGCCAAACAAATTGTGTTACTGTTGTGGCAGGGACTCACATACACCAAACCAATGCAGGGTTAAAAGCAAAATTTGCAGAAAATGCAACAAAATAAGACACATACAAAGAGCATGGCGGGCAGACAAAAATAAATGGACTGCACAGGGAAGAGTGAAAGCTAAAAAGTCAAGTTGCAGTTTAAAACCTAACACTAATTAGCACATCATTGATGAGAAATCTGATAACGATGAGAGTGACACAGGACTGTGTAGTCTTGAGATTTACAGTTTGAAAATTACTAATAGACAAGCAATAAAACTTATGCCAGGAGTGAATGGAAAATTATTGTAATTAAAATGGAATTAGATACTGGTTCAGCTGTTTCAGTCATTCCACGATCAGTTTTAATGGCATTTCAAAGATACTGAACTGAAGCCTGCAGATATCCAACAAAGAACTTATACCATAGAAAAGATAACTCCTGCGGGAATGACATTTGTAATTGTGAGATACAACAAACAACAAGCCACATTGAGCTTGTATGTGGTAAAATCAGAAGGACGAGCATTGTGGGAGTGCGATACGCTGAGACAACTACAACTTGATCTATTCACCAAATGAATACCCCATTCTCTGTAACAGAGTCAACTGAAAGTGAATTAAGAAAGGTACTGGATGTTGCCACAACTGTCTCCATGCTGAACACCATGACCCGTTGCCCAACAGAGGACAAACGTGTGTTGCTGCCAACATCTGTGCTTCTAGTTGGAAAGCGTATTGGACCAAGGAAGGACTATGCTGCTCAGAAGAATTGTGAAAATGACGAAAGCAGTGACCTGACTACAACAGTTTTTGTAGGCAACATATTGGAGAAAGCTTCTGATATGTTAATAAAACGTTACTCGCTAAATATGGCACGTTTTAAGCTGGAAGAGAGCTTGAGGAGCTTCAAGAAAGTTGCAAGCATTCAGCTTTTGTGAGGATAAAGAACCAGAATCTACTCTGCATGCATTAAGGTTATTGCATTAACTTCAAGTGGGAGACAAAAAGCTGCTTATAAAATTAGATGCAAAGACCAAAGCCCAGCTGGATGAATGGAAGGCCAAAATGAAAACAGTTAATGCAGATATGAAAAGAGTGGATTCAAGAGATGATGTTGTGGATGAGGAAACCAGGATGACAGATCAGATCGTTAAGGGAGCAATAGGAGGATTAATAAGTGATTACTGCAGTGAACTAAATGTACCTTCCCAAAATCAAGATGAACAAATTAGAAGAAAAAGGAAGGAGACGAAAGGTGCCCAGAGCTGTCAGAACCATTTCCTAGAGTCTCAGAGTCAACTCCTACAACCACCATGGAGGAGGCTTCAGAACCTGAGATCAATTCACAGCCACAAGTCTCACCTGCCAAACAGTGATCCTCCTTGTCAGGAAAGACATTATCCCTCAAGAGTAAGAAATCCACCACAGCAATTAAATATTTCGGCCTGAATAGGAAAATTTAAAATTTACAATGCTGAGATGTCTGTATGTAGCAGTTGTATTATATAATATACTGTGTATGTAATTGAGATGCATTCTCTATTCAGCTGGAGTTTATGGCTAAGCAGGGAGGAGATTAAGCATTCTTGTTTGTTTAAGTAATTCATTAAGGGTTATATGCATAAGTGCATGAATTGTATTCGTCACCACGCTGTTGTGTAGTGCGTGCACACCTCGCTTAAAGTGAACCCAAGGCTGGACCTGCATTCCCAAACTCCCGCGTCTTCCTTTGAATTAGTTTAATGTTTTGAAGATACAAAACCTAACACCCTCACTCCAGACTCTCGCACAAGTGAATATATCTCACATCTATTTTGTCAAGCCCCCTGAGAATCTTTATGTTTTAATACATCTTTCATTCTTCTAAACTTCACAGACCAACCTGCTTAATCTCTCTTGATAGGACATCCCTCTCTTCTCATCCTTTGGAAGCTGTCTGAAGCTACCAGGTAAACAGACTAATACATCTGTCCTCACCTGTCCTCTGTCCTCTTCATCTGTCCTCACCAACATCCTATGCAATTGAAACCAAATGAACTTTTTCCACATTCTTTTTCCTCTGCAATAAAGATCAAAATGCCTTTAATCCGCCTGTCTAATTGTTACACTTAGCTGTTCCTTTTTTGTTATTGTCATGAACAACACATGACTCTTCTGTACTTCAATCATGTGTAGTCTCATTCCATTCAGAATTTGATCTGCTTTTTCAAATGCATAAGTGAATGACCTCACACTTTCTCACAGTGTACTCATTTGCCAATGTTTCGCCCACTTACAATACCTCACTGTCCTGTAGCACAATAACAATATTCTCCTTACAACCTGCCCTTCCACTTATTTTTACACCATCAGCAAACTTGGGTATCAAACAACCTGCCTCTCCTCCAGCTCATTAACATAAGTAGTAAATAACTGAGGACCAAGGAACTTCTAACCTCAAAGATCTATTTATTACAATTCTGTTTTCTATACATAACCAATTTTCAATCCATGGTAGTATATTTCCTCCAATATGCAAGACAGCATATTAATTTGTTTTAAGTAAAATACTGCTACATACAGAGTTATCTACAAATGAAACATGTTAAACTAAATATGACAGGTCTTCTCTTTTATTGTCAATCTAATTAAGATATGCTGCTTGCCTTCAATTTCTCAGGATCCATATCTTTAGCCATTTCTTCCTTTCTCATTTCAGATATCGTCTTTGGACCCCTCTTATCCTTCTGGGATGCAAACCCTTGGCTTGACAACAAGTCCTCAAAGTTACTGTCTGTAACTTTTGGCCGAGTTCCTAAAATAAATTGGAAAATCTTTACGACAAGTCAAGAAGTTTTAGAGTTGGGCAAATTAGTATAGCAAGATGATCAACAAATTATTAACCAGACCATTTTGAACAATCACTATTTGTATAGTCAGCATTTTTATTTCAATTAAATGCTAGTACTATATTATTTAAAGAGAACCACAGTCACAACAACAATTTTACTAAATTAGAGCAAGACTACATCAGTAGGTTGCATTAGTTTATGAATGGGACACATCCAAAGTGGGCTTATTGTCAAACAATGCAACTACAGACAGAATTTTTTGAACAAAATAAAAAAAATAATTTCAACTGATCTGATTCATGAGCCATATAAAAACGAGAATAACTGGTTACTAATTGCATTCATTGGCATTCTTTTTCTAGTGCAGTTAAAGATGTTGAGTGGAAGCTAAAAGACAAGCTGGATAACAAGTCCAACTTCAGAAGAGTTTGGAGAGAAGGATGGAGTAATACATTTGCAATTCAACACAAGTTATGCATAAGAGCAACTGTGCAATAAATCACAGTGAATTTTCTGTTTCCAGCTTCAGGATACGGTTAGTGTATACATGCAAATACATTCTAGTTGATGACCTTGGACCGAAGACAGAAACATAATTTGTGCAAGTTTTTCCTCCAAACTAGTCAGATTGGAACAGCCCTCCTACCTTTCTCAATGAAATTAACTAACTAGTAACTAAGGAATTTACTCCTTTCCTATCACAAACAAGAGAAAATCTGCAGATTCTGTAAATCCAAGCAACACACAAGTCCAAGACTGCTGAAGGGTCTCGGCCCAAAATGTCAACTGCACTCTTTTCCATAGATGCTGCCTGGCCTGCTGAGTTCCTCCAGCATTTTGTGTGTGTTGATCCTTTCCTATCTTCTTTTCCATAGGATCAATAACAGGTATTTATAATGCTCATTACAAATGTTTATTTTGAACTACCTATAGGAACACACAATAGCAATCAGAACAAGGCACTTCGCAGGAAATTAGCCCCTTTTGTTATGTCTCAAAATTAAGCAAATGAAATCAGAAACTGATGTAAAAAAAAACTGTCTGCTAATAATCTGTAATAAAGGAAACACCAGAATAGACAAAGAAAAATCTTAATTACATAAAATTGAGATATTAAAGACCAGTTAACATAACAGCAAGTTGCAGTGGTAAGTCAAATACAAATTTATGCACCTGTTTAACTTCAGACCTAAATTAATCTGATACATTCCGAAAGACAAGGGGGAAAAGAGCCATTATTTGGTTATTCTAATGCTTACTATTCTAGTCACCTGTTTTGCTTGGAAGACATTAAAGAGCAAAGTAGAGAAAAGCTTTCATACTTACCGAAATTTGGTCCTCTTGATCCGCGTTCCTCTCTAGAACCAATGACACTAGCAAAGCTCACATTATAATTAGGTCTATTTTGTGGAGATGACTGGGGTACTGGCTGTTGGGGCTTTGACTGTTTAGTTTGTGGCTGTTGCCAGGCGGATGAACCTTGTTGCCAACCAAATCCCGCATTCTGTTGCCAAGAACCTCCTCCTGTGGGTTGAGGGGATTGTTTCTGTGGAGACCCCACTGGTTGAAATGATCCACCTGATGTCCCAGTAGGAGTGGTGGGTTTGCTTGAAAATGATGAACCACCTGTTTTTTGGATCACATAACATTTTAATATTAAAAATAGTTTCTAACATGAATGATGTTCAGATCTGAAAGATATTCTGTTTCATACAGTAGCAAAGTGCAATGTTTAAAAATAAAGGAAATGCAGCACACATTTTCAGCCCAAAAAAGATTTAATAGTTAACTACTCAAACATTGAGTGATGAACCAAATTCAGACAACGTAACATTCTCCTCAGGCTAAGATGACCTTGCAAGTTCCTCCTCTGAACACCTAGGAGCTAGTGACTAAATCTGGAGAGCTACCACAGCGTTCTTCAATCAACTACCAAATGCAGTCCTAACCACGGATTCACACCCTACTGAAAATGTCAGGCCCCTCAATCGCCATGCCTGTCTTTGCCTTCTTCTATCAACAGGTCATCTCCACCAGGTGGCAGCAGAGTGGTATTTAACAGCAGGCAACAGTTTTGGTAATTCTCAACATCATCCCCAAAACCCATGAAAAACCATGGCACTGAGTAAAGAATAGGCAAGAAAGTTTCCTCCATATTACTATTTAATGAATTTTGTCAATCAATGTTCCATGTTGAACATTACTTGGAATACTGAAAGCAACAAGGCTAAAATGTTCTGTGTTTAGAGGACTTCAGTGACAATTGCCAATAGTAGCCTGGTGGCACCACCATTCACTAAGCTATTGGAATAATGAAGGCCATGTTGTCAGGCTGGAACTGCAGATCTCATTCTCACATTCAATATATCAGATAAAGGAAACTACTGCAGATGCTGAAAATCTGAAATTTAAAAAAAGACGGAAAACACTGGAAATAGTTAGGTCAGCAGCATCTGTAGAGAGAAACGGAGTTAAACTTTCAGGTCCATGACTTTTCCAAAGTTCCAACAGCATTGAAGAAATGTAACACCATTCAAAACAAAGCAGCCTAATTTCCTGGTAAAACCCTGAACCTTTTAGAGTCAGGACAGCAACAGACCCTTCCTGCACAACAAGCCCAAGCTGCCCATGTACAGTCATACATGGCTCTCGTCAAGTTACTAACCGACAAGTCTTTGAAATGTGGGAGGAAACCAGGGCACCCGGAGGAAACCCACATGGTCACAGGAGAACATACAAACTCCTTACAGACAGCAACAGAAGTAAACCTGGGTTACTGGTTCTGTAACCCAGGCCGGCCGGCTCTCCCGTCCATTCTGCTCTCCAATGTCCGCTCCCTGGACAATAAATTGGACTACATCCGACTCCAACGAAATACTCAGCGGGAGTACAGAGTCTGCTGTGCGTTTGTCTTCACAGAGACGTGGCTCACTGATGGAATTTCTGACGCCGCCATTCAGCTGGACGGGCTCACCTTGTTTCGTGCGGACAGGGATGTAGCTCTTTCCCGTAAGACTCGTAGTGGTGGCTTGTGTATTTACATCGACACAGAATGGTGCAAGAACTCTGTGCTGGTTTCCAGATACTGCTCATTGCTAGTGGAGTTTGTGGCTGTTAGATACAGACCATTTTATTTACCACGGGAATTCACCACTGTTCTTATATTCAGTGTGTACATTCCCACCAGCACTAATGCTAAGGAGGCGCTCTGTGAACTGTACGGGGCTATTAGCGAACTGCAGAACGCACACCCTGATGGACTGCTTATTGTCGCCAGAGATTTTAACCACGTGAACCTCAAGTCAGTGCTCCCCAAATTCCATCAGTATGTGGACTTTGCAACGAGGGGGGAGAACGCGTAGGACCTTGTTTACACAAACATCCCCGACGCGTACCGGGCAGAGCTCCGCCCCCTCCTCGGTTACTCAGACCACATCTCTGTTATGCTAATCCCAGCATACAGACCGCTCGCCAGGCGCTCCAGACCAGTTCAGAAGCAGGTGAAAACCTGGCCAGCAGGAGCCATCTCTGCTCTTCAAGACTGCTTTGAGCACACTGACTGGCACATGTTCAGGGAGGCTACAACCAATGGTGACTCTACCAACTTAGAGGAGTACACAGCATCAGTGACCAGCTACATCAGCAAGTGCACTGATGACGTTACTGTGTCCAAGACCATCACTATACGCGCTAACCAGAAGCCATGGATGACCGCAGAGGTGCATGCGCTGCTGAGGTCCCGTGATTCCGCCTCCAGAGCAGGCAACAAGGCAGCTCTAACAGCAGCAAGGACTAAACTGTCCCGGGCCATCAGAGGGGCAAAGCGTGCACGCACCCAGCGAATCCACAGCCACTTCCAGGACAGCGGTGACACGCGGCGCATGTGGAAGGTCATTCAGGACATCACCAACTACAGGACAACATCACCTGACTGTGCTGGTGATGCCTCCCTCCCAGATGCGCTGAACAACTTCTACACCCGTTTTGAGGTGCAAAATGACGTGGCGGCGAGGAAGTCCACCCCTCTTCCAAATGACCAGGTGCCATGACTCACCGTGGCTGAAGTGAGAAGAACCCTGTGCAGGGTCAACCCACGGAAGGCTGTCGGACCAGACAACATTTCTGGTAGAGTGCTCAGAGGATGTGCAGACCAGCTAGCAGATGTTCTCACTGACATCTTCAACATCTCCCTGAGCAGCGCCACCATTCCAACGTGCTTCAAGGCCGCCACCATCGTCCCCATGCTGAAGAAGTCTTCAGTGTCCTGCCTAAATGACTATCGTCCCGTTGCACTTACATCCATCATCGTGAAGTGTTTTGAGAGGCTCGGCTTGAGGCATATCAAGACCCTGTTGACCCCCGCACTGGACCCCTGCAGTTTGCGTATCATCCCAACCGTTCAACAGACGACGCCATTGCCATCACCCTCCACCTGGCCCTAACCCACCTAGACAAAAAAGACACATATGTTCAGATGCTGTTCATAGACTTTAGTTCAGCATTCAACACAATCATCCCTCAGAAACTGACTGGAAAGCTGAGCCTACTGGGCCTGAACACCTCCCTCTGCAACTGGATCCTAGACTTCCTGACTGGGAGACCTCAGTCAGTCCTGATCATGAACAGCATCTCCAACACCATCACACTGAGCACAGGGGCTCCCCAGGGCTGCGTGTTCAGTCCACTGCTGTTCACTCTGCTGACCCATGACTGTGCTGCAACACACAACTCGAACCATATCATCAAGTTTGCTGATGACACGACCGTGGTGGGTCTCATCAGCAAGAACAACGAGTCAGCTTACAGAGCGGAGATGCAGTGGCTAACGGACTGGTGCAGAGCCAACAACCTGTCTCTAAATGTGAACAAAACAAAAGAGATGGTTGTTGACTTCAGGAGGGCACGGAGCGACCACTCTCCGCTGAGCAACGACTGCTCCTCAATAGAGATCGTTAAGAGCACCAAATTTCTTGGTGTTCACCTGGCGGAGAATCTCACCTGTTTCTTCAACACCATGTCCATAGCAAAGAAAGCCCGGCAGTGTCTCTACTTTCTGCGAAGGCTGAGGAAAGTCCATCTCCCACCCCACCCATCCTCATCACATTCTACAGGGGTTGTATTGAGAGTATCCTGAGCAGCTACATCACTGCCTGGTTCGGAAATTGCACCATCTCAGATCGCAAGACCCTGCAGCGGATAGTGAGGGTCAGCTGAGAAGATCGTCGGGGTCTCTCTTCCCGCCTTTACAGACATTTACACTACATGCTGCATCCATAAAACAAACAGCATTATGAACGACCCCACGCACCCCTCAAACTCTTCTCCCTCCTGCCATCTGGAAAAAGGCTCCAAAGCATTCAGGCTCTCACGACCAGACTATGTAACAGTTTCTTCCCCCAAGCCATCAGACTCCTCAATACCCAGAGCCTGGACTGACACCAACTTACTGCCATCTACTGTGCCTATTGTCTTGCTTATTATTTATTGTAATGCCTGGACTATTTTGTGCACTTTATGCAGTCCTGGGTAGGTCTGTAGTCTAGGGTAGTTTTATTTGTCTGTGTTGTTTTTATGTAGTTCAGTGTAGTTTTTGTGCTGTTTCATGTAGCACCATGGTCCTGAAAAACGTTGTCTCATTTTTTACTGTGTACTGTACCAGCAGTTATGGTCGAAATGACAATAAAAAGTGACTTGACTTGTGATAGTGTTACACTAACTGCTAGGCTACCGTGTTACCCAAGTATTCCCACCTACAAGTTCCCCTCCAAATCACACCCCATTTTGACCAGGATAAACACTGTCACTCCTCCACGTCGCTGGAACCAAATCCTGAAACACCCTACCCAACAGTCCTGTGGGAGCAACTTCAACAGCCAGCCTGCAAGTGGTTCAAGGCAGCTGCTCAAATATTTATTGCTTATTTATCTATTATCGCTTGTATTTTCTTTCTTTTTTTTATACAGTTTGTAGTCTTTTGCACACTGGCTGTCTGCCCTGTTGGTGCAGTCTTTCATTGATTCTATTCTGGCTATTGCATTTATTGAGTATGTCTGCGAGAAAATAAATTTACTTTGAACTTTTGTTTTATTATCCAGTGGTAATGGGCAAGGACAACACTACCGATTTACTTTCTAAAGAATTGAGAGTTACTTTCATTGTTTATACAAGGCACTTGCAATTGTCTTTCCAAGTACAATACAATCCTTGATTGCCTATACAGTCTACTGCAAGAAGCCAGCTTTATTTATGAGGCTTTCAATAATTGTTTTGTCATTCATATATCACTTTGTATGGGATTTAAATATATGCAATGTTCTTAAGATATTAGTTCACATGTTTTACATTTTTAAAAACAGAACAAAACCACTTGAGCAGACGAGGTGGATGTACAAATCAAAATTGGCCTGTGATACATCTAGTAGAAGGTGATGTCAGTGCCAAAGACACAAGTTCAATTCTGACCTCAAGTTATGGATTTTGCCTCAGTTCACTTTTGTACAATTAATAAGATTTTTATTAATGGAAAATATAATCAGTTTTGTAAAAGTGTGTACTATTGTGGCTAACTCCATTCATAGCCACTTCCTCTGCTGCCCTCTAGTGGCTCATTGTGCACTGCTTGATTCAACTTCAACAATTTTGAAGTACCTTTTGTGCAGCTGTATTATACCAATGAGTTATTCTCTCAGCACCAAAAATTCATAATACAAAGACGCTCAAGCACACCCTCCAAGTTGTATTGAAAGTGGCCTCCAATCTAAATCACCCAAATAAAAAGGATACTAGAAAGCCAACCCATTAAATACAGACATGGGACAAAAGTAAACACTTCCTTTGCTATTCTCACCCACTGACAAATAACACATGAATCCCAGGATAATGTGCATTCTCCAGATATATTCCAATGAATATAATACAAAATCTGGAGATTGATTTTGTATTCTATGTGCTTACCGGGTTCCTTCAGTGCAGTTCTGAGCATAATACCAAGGAATAGTTCCTTTCTTTAGACAGGCAGCAAATTAAACACATTCTCACTTTCACCCTGTCTAGATCATTGCAGTCTGCACTCACTTTCTGCCTAAACTAAAATTTCAATCACTTGAAAAACAACTGGCATCTTCTACCAGTTACAGATAAACATCTAAGTCTGCCTCGAACTTACATTCTGTGAAACCACACAGACCACATTAAGTGCATTTTTTTCATCCGAAGGCCTCTATTAGCAGCTGCTTACAATCACCACTGACTGCCCCCTGTCAGAAATTCTCTATCAAATCCCACCTCTTCCTCCTAAATTTAGAACCTCACTAAAACCTCTAACTGAATAAATATTTAGTTACCCAGATCATCCACATACACAATGAAAATTGAATTATTTAGCTTAGTATCCATTTTCCTCAAGTTTCCTGAAATCAGCACGGAACAATTTTCCACATTAAGACTATTATTTAACGGCTTTTGCTGCACCACAAGGCAGTTTCCTCTTCTCCAGCATCTCCACAAAGAGGAACAAGTTAATATATCTGACAGAACTAACCTGCTAAATTGGCACCAAGCGCACCCAGGTCTGCAAAAGGATCCAGTGTCTGTGGCTTGGACTGGCGTGTAGGGGTACTCTGTATAGAGCTTGTAGGGCTTGTGTTGGCTGACCTGCTCACACCCATGACCCCTCCTGTTAGCAAAAAGATGAAAGCAAAATGTAAGTACTAACTCATTTATGGTCTATACATTATAATTATGCATTAAGTCACTTATAACCTCACCCACCACCAATAAGGTACATTAATATATTGTCCCGAAGGCAAGGCAATAACCTGCTCCTCACTCAATGCCAAAGTCACTTGAGTAAACTATGACCTTCTAAATAATACATGATGTTAAAGACCATTATATCATTTTGGCAGTATGTACTGTCACAAAACATCACAAAACTAGGAATATATCATGAAGGTCACAAATATCAAAACCTGTGCTAATGTTTATGACTTTTGATTATCATAGCGATTTCTGAAAAAACACATTTTCCATGACATCTTATCAAGTTGAGCTGCCTTGTTTTGAAGGAGCCATTTCTACAATCCTGCTTCTATTGATTTAAGTTCAACCAGGTATACAAAAAATAGTAATTTTTCTCTTAATACAAACTTGCGTGTTTACTGATTTCTGTGACTTTATTCCACTTTGATCATTTTTTTCAGCAAGCATTCAGTGACAGCTAGGTAACTGATAGCTGACATTTTTGTAATTAATCCTAGACTCGTCATTGTTCCGCAACTGCATGTGCAGGGTACAGTTAATATGGACACAACCCTATCCACCATTTTCACCTGAAAGCTTGATTTAATTGAATGTTTGGGGTGAACCTTCATGTGCAAGAAAGCTGACTGTCATATTTCTGTTTAAGGAACCAATATTAATATTTAAGTCTCTCCTAGCATTAATTCTGTGTTGTCTGGTTGTAGGTAATAGCACATTACTCCTTTCTCTTTGTAACAGCACTCTCTGGTGCATTTCTCATTTCCTCAGATCAGTGTCACCACCAATAATCTGCAAATTTTAAATACTACTGTGCTATGGACAGCTGCCTAGAGGCAACCATATCTAGTTAACACAGTTATTTGACTTTCAACTCGTGTATCAAGGGTGCCGAAACTTTCTGAAATTTATTCAATTTCTACCATCAAAATGTATTTTGTGACTTGGTAAAACAATATACTGTTACAAAATTGCCCATGAGGGTGCAAAATGTACCAAAACCAAACGGATGCACTGGTGTTGCTAAGAACAAAATATGTTGTCCTTCCCTATTCTAGCCTCAGAGCATTTCCAACAACACAACAACTCAATTGGAATTGAATGGCATTTTAACTCTTTCACCCCATCAAACCTCCCTGACATTCAATGGGAGTAACATCATTGAGCAACCTCATAATCAACATCCTGGGTAGGACACAATTGATCAAAGATAAAACTGAACCAGCCACCCATAACTGCAACCACAAGAGGAGATTAGAGGTGGGATTTACTGCAGCAAGTGGCTTGCCTCTGGACTCTACAAAATCTTTACACCATCCACAAGGCTCAAATCAGGAGTATAATGGAATATTCTCCTCTTTGTTGAATAAGTGTAGCTCCAACAGTGGAAAAAAAAGTTCAACACAAAGCCAATCTGCTTGCATGGAATCCCAGCACAACAACTTAAGTATGTGGTCCCCTTCTAACATTGCAGTTTATATCACCTACACTTCCATTAGCCTCAAAAGAAATTAACTGCAGGCTCATGGAAACACCACTACTTGCAGTACCTCCTCCAGTCCAACTGTTCCTTCAACATTGTAGGATCAAAATCTGTACTGTAATCCCCTATTTAAATTGGCATAAATTCACTTCATTAACATCAGCAATTTATGGCAACAGCTACTCAGTGCAGCAAGAAACAGTCAATAAATCATTGCCTATAACCATTCTACACATTCTCAGCATTAATTAACTTTCCCTAGAAACACTCATGGTCTTTACACTCTTGACGGCTTCCTGTACGCTAGTACTCTCTTTTCAGTTTTCCTCAGTTTGTTTTGTTTACACATTGTCCCTGCAAGATTAAATTACAGAAGCCAAAGAATAACTCAAACACCAGGAAACCATTACTAGGCTGGAAGACCATCAGTTGACTCAGAATAAGGAGAAAAGAAGAGGTACAGGAAGAGGTATGGCAGAGTACTATACAGCAACAGAAAATGAAGTCACGTAATTCCAAGGTCAAGAGAGATTCTACTGATACTGGAAATCTTGAGCAATACACACAAAATGCTTGAGGAACTGAATTTCTGGGTTCCTCTAGCATTTTTCCGTGTGCTGCTCAGATGAATTCAATCCTAGACAATCCCAGGTAGCTAGCTATTGTCAACAGATGCGTAAAATATATTTGTTGCAGAATGCTATGCTTAACCTGAGGAGGCTGTTCTGTTTGCCCAGGCTGCTGAAGCAGCAGATGAACTGGAAGATCCCAAGCTCCATCCTCCCATAAGATCTGGCTGAACGGAGACAGCTGGAGTACATGGCAGAACAGGAGAGATTCTACCTAAGTAAACACAATATTTAACAACGTATCATACAATTTTTTTCTTTAAACAGAATGTAAAGAAATCTGCAGCATTATTGCAATATACACCCAAGAGAGTCAGCTAAATATTGAAACAAATACCTAGACATCACTGGGACCAGAGGCATAAAAGAGTGTCTTATGTTAACCTCCACACAAATGTAAAATAATTCAGATGATCATAAGTCTAAAATAAAAACACAAAATGCTGCAAGTAGGGAAGCACTGAGAGGGCGGATGAAAGAGAATTGAAATTACACATCTCTCGTCGCTCCACAGATGCCGCCTAGTTTGCTATATATTGCCAATGTTTTCCAGTTTCACTTACCTTCCATTTCAAGTTATCTCTACTTTTTACACTCTCAACTGTGAGCCAAGGAAATTATAACATCAAATGTGTTTGAGTGGTTGACTTATTGTTCATAGAGGAGGATAAACCAAAAAACTGAGTGGAATGTGAAATTGCAACAGCAGCATAAAGTCATAGACTCATACAGCACAGAAAGAGGCCATTCAGCCCATCATCTCCATGGTAACACTTTGTCCATCTACACTAATCCCATTTACCTGTGCTAGAACTATTATCTTTTTTGTCTTACTTCCTTTTAAGTGTCTGGGTGGCTCGTAACCACAATGATTGTATCTGAATCCACCAGTCTTCTGGCAGTGTATTTCAGATATCAACCACTGCCAGAAAAAAACTTAACCCTTATATCCCCTTTAAAACACTTACCGGTACTTCTCACTTTCAAATTATGCTCTTGTGATTGTTATCACTAACAATGGAAAAGGGTTTTGACTATTCATCCTAACATTGTCTCGCGTAATCTTATGTACACCTCCCAGGTCACAGATCTGCCACTCTACCCCAAAGAGAACAAACCCAACCAATCTAATCACTTGCCATAACTAAAGATTTTCCAATCCAGTGCTGGCCTCATGGAGCCCATGTCAGTTCAGTGCCAAGCTCTGCAGATTTCTCAACTTGAAAGTAAGTAGCACTTTTCATTCAGTGGGTCTATCTCCTTGTGCAAACAATCTTTGATCACCAGGCATTCTGCACCAGTGTTTTCTTTTCTCATTCATGTTTTATTATTTGCAACACAAATTAAGTGTAAAATTGCTCCAAGATACCTCAAACTGTAGCTCAGGAACATCTTGACTGTACCATTGCCACACACCCAATCGTTCGCCTAACAATTGCGAATTAAATTCTCAATACAGCTGCACACTTACAGCCATTAAAATGCAACTCAATCTGACACAGACCATTAATTTCAAATGACAATGACGTTTCGAAAAAGCATATTCTTAAGAATTTGTTTGTCAAACCTATTGCTGCAGTCAGGTCACATCATAATTTAACCATTAATCATAAAATTATCCAGCTAACAATATTACTAATATTATTTTTCATTGTAAAAGTAAAGCTGACACTTCTAAAATCCACATTGATAGAGCAATTTTAGCTATCTGAGCTAGCCCCATGTGCCCATTTTTGGTGCATAAGCCTCTAAACTTTTCCTATCCATATAACTGTCCAAACACCTTTTAGAAGTAGAATTATACTCACCTTTAAAGGCCCTTTTTAATCTTTTCCCTTTCACTTTAGAACTATGCCCTCTAGTTTTGAACTCCCCACCTTCAGTCTTTAGCTACTCACCTTAATTATTCCACAAATAATTTTATAAACTTCTATACAGTTTACCACTCAGCCTCCTTCTGTACTCCAGAGGGAAGAGAAGTCCTAGCTAGAGCAAGCAGTAAAGTGTTTGAAAAACATTTGGAAAGGTGCATAGATAGGAAAGGTTTAAAGGGAAATAGGACAAATGCAGGGAAATGGGACTAGATCAGGAAGCCGTTTGGACAAGTTTGGCTGAAGAACCTGGTTCCATACTGTGCAAGAACTACGACGCATTTTAAAGAACCAGAGTTGCACATTCCTAACATTCCCAGCATTCCCAGGTGGCAAGTGGCCTCAGGCACAAGGTAACTCTAGGATAACAAATAACTGCATAACACTCCTGCAGACAAGTACAAAGTCATGCTGAAAAGCTTTTGCAACTAAAATTTTTGTATTGCAATAATTCATCTTATTTTAAATTTAAAAACTTGTTCTTAATGTTATAAAACATTTTCATTGTATGCTGGCACTGACCAAACATAACTACATTCTTTGTAGGACAGAAGCAAAATAAAAACAATTGTTCACTAACACCTACGTCAGTGTAATAATTAAGCATTCAGTTTTAGTCAGAAGTTCACCCATTGAATCCTTACCCATGTTAAAAGGATCGCCAGCAGGACTATGTGGTGTAGGAGATGGTGCCCTGGCTGTGTGCAGGAATGGCTCTGTTTGCCCAACCGGAGAAGTTGCACCACTTCGACTGAGAAAAACACCAAGTAAATCTTGATTGTTTTGGTTGGCATGAGAATCAAACGGATCAAATGTTGTTCCTAAGATAACAATATAGTTAATGAAATAAGTTAACAATTGGAACTGACAGAAGAAATTTTGCAGATACTGGAAATCTTGAGCAACACACACACACAAAACACTGGAGGAACTCAGCAGGTCAGGCAGCATCTATGGACAGTCAACATTTCAGACTATTCATCAGGGCTGGAAAGGAAGGGGTAGAAGCCAGTATAAGGTGGTGGTGGTGGCGGTATGGGGGGGGGGGGGGTGGAGAATAGGAGAGGAGTACAAACTGGCAGCTGATAGATGAGAACAGTTGAAGGGGAAGGTGGGTTAGTGGGAGAGGGGCTTCATGTGAGAAACTGAGAGCAGATAGGTGGAAGAGGTAAAGGGACGAGAAGGAATCTTATAGGAAAGAATACGGCGTCTACTGCCACAATGGGGGCAAAGCCAGGTTGAAGGAGCAACACCTCTTATTCTGTGTAGTCTCCAACCTGATGGCATGAACATTGATTTCTCTAACTTCTGACAACCACTCTCCTGTTTCCTTCCCCCCACCCCCAACTCCACCACCACCACCACTTCTGTTTTCTCCCAGCTCTCTCACCCCTTCTCCTTTCCCACGCTCATGACCTGCCCTTCACCTCCTTCCAGTTCCATACCTCCTTTCCTTTACTCCATTGTCCTCACCTATTAGATTCTTTTTGATTCCAACTTTTTACTGCTTCCACCTATCACCTGCCAACTTCTCCTATCGTACCCTTTCTTTTCTTGTCCCGATGAAGGGTCTTGACCAAAAAACATTAGCTATTTACTGCATTTCCATCTTTAAATGCTGCCTGATCTGCCAAGTTCCTCCACCATTGACACACCTGTTACTCTACATTTAAGTTAGCAACTTTTCAGGAACCCGTAGACAAAACTGCATTTCTTAGCAACCCCACACATCCATGCAATCCATTAATATACATGTTATAACTAAATATTTAAATTAATTAGAGCAAGAAATACATTCAAGCCTCTTATGGTTAGGATATAATTATTAAAACCATTAATCAGTAACTTGGATGCTGGGAATATTCCTAATTTCCAAGTCAACCAGTTTAAATAATTTTTGGCTCATGCCTGATCATATTGTAGAATCACACAATACCCTAAAATTCAAATAAAATAAATAATTTTGTGACATAGCAGGAGCATAAATCTTTAAACAAACAGAAAATTAGTTCCTCTATTCTTCCAACAAACAAGAGAAAATCTGCAGATGCTGGAAATCCGAGCAACACACTCAAAATGCTGCAGGAACTCAGCAGGCCAGGAAGCATCTGTCGAAAAAAGTACAGTCGACATTTCGGGCCAAAACCCTTCAGCAGTGACTTTTTTCCACAGATTCTGTCTGACCTGCTGAGTTCTTCCAGCATTTTGTGCGTGTTGCTCTTCTATTCTTCCTGTAATTCTTATTTCTTAACATGCTCACTTGGAAACGTTCTGATCAATACTATCTTGTCACATTACCTACCGTAGTTTGAAAGGGAGAAGCAACTTGGAACATAAACCAGAACTAAAATCAAAACTCTAAAGGTCACTTATCCAAACAATCACTTAGCAAAAGATGGAGATTGTGGGTTCAAACAGATGAGGTTTAGAAACTTGTGTGGTTTGGAAGGAAGTCAGCTGCTGGCCAATGAATTTATTTTTGACTGCTTCCTGAAGAGATAGGCAACAAGCCAACATTTTCAGCTTACATTGTATCCATGAACAGGAAGAGTACAGATGCTGCTTTGTGTACCTCTGATACGTTAACCCATAGAATTGAAACTAACACACTTCAAACTTTTCAGCACAAACTCTTAGTCTTGCTATTTTCTCTTAGTAATTGGAACTGCACGCACTAGTACAAGCATATGGCATTTGAAGATTACCGGTAGCTGGACACTGGCTCTATATTGGTTTAGTAAGAATGCGATACCCTGGCTGAATTGGTCCACTGATTTGAAAAGTCAAAATGCTGAAAGGTTGTGAAATTACATGCCCCACATTTTCCCCAAACGATGAGGAAAAATCTTCAAGAATTCCTAATAAAAAATTTGCAACAATTATCTATGTTTATATCAAAGAGTCCTCCTCGGGGTTGCAGAGTGGTGGGTGGGGGAGGGAGGGAGGGCAGGGTAATGGTGATGGAGAAACACTACCTTGCACCTCTAATGAAATCTAATTGCCTTTTAGGCTGCTACTTAATAACAATTACAACTTTACAGATCCTTGTATTTCTGAGGATGTGACATATTCCTCAACAAATGCGTATTACCTTCTTTCAATTTCACTTAAGCTGAAATGAGATGAGGGGAATGTTAAAAGAGAAAAATGAAAAGAACATTTTTCTTCTAAATAAAAACCATCATGTTACAAAGAGTACATTTGGCAAGCAGCATAACATTACATAATGAATGTGATCAGATATCAAGTAACATAGCACTGCATACCAAATAAATAAATGAAACAAAGTGTTATCTCTCTCAATTAAAATGGCAATTTTTCCCACATCCAGAAAATCAGGAAAAAATGCAGAGAATATAATCGACAGATGTCAAAACATTTAATTAGGACCCATCATAATTAAGTTCAATTGACAACAAGAAAAATTCTGCAGATTGATTTTCCACCCTGCCCTATGCCACTTCTGAAGAGTCATTCTCAGCCAAGACCCCTGCTGCTTCACCAGATGAGATCAGTTAACTCAGCAAGAGCCTGAACCCGCATCAAACACCAGCTCTTGGTGTATTGAACAAAATGAGAATTTCAGTTTCTAATACAGTGTACACCACAACGGCCAAGGAATTTCTCATACTGTGAATTGAATACGTAATGAACCTGATGCAGGCAGATTAAAATACTATAAAATATATCTTAACATAACAAAACCACATTCTGATTTTATTTAGATATTGAAAGGGCGCTAAAATAATTCAGTTTGCCTAAAGCTTATTTTAAGATTCTGCAGCATTGTTACACAGCTACAATCAATACCTTCATTGATTCTTGAAGGTGATAGAGAGGGAGAGCCTGCGGACCTTCGAGGGGTAGAATGGGCTGAACCTGGAGCTGATGGAATAGAGGAGGTGCTGCCGAACAAATCATTAAGCAAGTCAGAGTTGGTTGGCATAGATCTGGCTTGAGCAACAGGAGGAAGGGTCTGGCCTGTAGCATCTCCATTTAAGCCAAGAAGATCCACACTTTCAGGGGCCGAGGACTGAGAAGATGCCTGTGCTTTGCAACTTTGCTGTGTCCTATGATGTTTCTCTGTGCTAGCAGTACTGTGTTGGCTGGAGAGTGACAGAAGTTCATCATCAGATGGCTCGCTATCTTCATTTACAAGAGCTGCTCGGTCTTCTGAAGGTGGATTAGCACCGTTCTTGTCACTTCTTGTTTCTAGGAAGCAATCGCAAAGATGATTTACATTGTAATTCTGTTAAACAAGACACTAGTTATCAGATTAGAAAGGGTCATATTTAATTTCTGCTGGTTCTGTCCAAAATTTTTAATTATCTCTGACATGAATCTGAAATCAAGATGATTTCTGTTTCACAGCTCAGAGTCATGGAGCACTAGAGCACAGAAACACGCCCTTTAGCCCATCTGGTCCATGCCAAACTATTATTTGGTTAATCCTATCAATCTGCATCTGGACTATAAGCTCTCCGTACCCCTCCCATCAATAACAACTATGAACATTTAAAAAAATATATTGCTCGGATCCTAATGATGGAATTCCTTCGAAGAAGTGGTGAGAGAAAAGAATTGCTTTCCTTCAATGTAATTAACAATAAGATCTCATTCTCAACCCCTAACGTACACTGGATTTCTTCTCAAACAAAACCTTGAAAATAAATTTGTTATGAGAACTAGTCGGAGTATTTATTAGAGAATTATCCAAACCACAAATACCTTGGTGACCCAGGGATGGGAAAAATGTACTTTGTCCCATGCTCTTAATATTATCTGATGCAGTTTCCAAATCTGCCACAGATTTGCCTGCAACAAGAAAAATCAGTTACATTACTGACAAATCAATTATTCAACACTTTCAATTCTCATCAGGGAGCCTTAACATCAGCAAAAAGAAAGGATCCCCATAACCAACAGTGAATAATACATTTTGTCAAGGGTGCCTGGAACAAATCAGTATCTATCCCAACTCTATTCTGTTATCTACTGAAGAAAACAGTATTACAATAAGGCACCAAAATTTGCACTGTTGATATTTCTTAGCATTGTTCAACTTTGTAAAACATTTATCGAAATGGTGTACACATTGCTGCATTGAAACCCAGTTTAAAGACATTTCCACATATTTATCCTCCTCTAAGCACAGCACTGAGGATACCAAAAGTTTCTTCAGATACATAAAGTGTAAAAGAGAGGTGAGGGTGGATATCAGACTGCTGGAAAATGATGTTGGTAACGGGCAACAAGAAAATGGCAGACAAACTGCATAAATATTTTGCATCAGTCTTCTTTCTGGAAGACACTCATACTATCGTGGAAGTTCCAGTTGTCAAGGGTCATAAATTGTGTGAAGTTACCATCACTAGAGAGAATGTGCTTGGGAAACTGAAAGGTCTGAAGATAGGTAGGTCACCTGGACCAAATGGTGTCCACCCCAGAAAGAGGTGGCTAAAGAGATTGTGGAGGCATTAGTAATGATCTTTCAATAATCACTAGATTCTGAAATGGTTCCAGAACACTGGAAAATTGCAAATCTCACTCCACTCTTCAAGAGAGGAAGCAGGAAGTTAGTCTGACCTCAGTGGTTGGGAAGGTATTGGAGTCAATAGTTAAGATATGGTTTCAGGGTACTTGGAGGCACATGATAAAATAGGCGGTAGTCAGCATGGTTTCCTCAAGGGCAAACCTTGCCCGACAAATTTGTTGGAATTCTTTGAAGAAATAACAAGCAGGATAGACAAAGGAGAATCAGTGGATGTTGTGTATTTGGATTTTCAGAAGGCCTTTGACAAGGTGCCAAACATGAGGCCGCTTAACACACGACAAGCCCATGATATTACAGGGAAGACTCTAGCATGGACAAAGTAGTGTCTGATTGGCAGAAGGCAAAAAGTGGGAATAAATGGAATGGAACCTGTTCTGGGTGGCTGCCAGTGACTAGTGGTGTTCCACGGGGGTCTGTGTTGGAAACGATTCTTCTGACATTGTAGGTTAATGATTTGGATGATGGAATTGATGGCTTTGTTGCAAAGTTCGCAGACGATATGAAGATAAGTGGAGGGGCAGGGAGTTTTGCAGAAGTAGAGAGGCTACAGAAGAACCTAGACAAATTAGGTGAACGAGCAAAGAAGTGGAAGATGGAATACAGTGTCAGGAAGTGCATGGTCATGCACTTTGGTAGAAGAAATGAAAGGGTTGACTATTTTCTAAATGGAGAAGAAAATATAAAAAACTGAGATGCAAAAGGACTTGGGGAGTCCTTGTGCAGGATTCCTAAAGGTTAGTTTGCAGGTTGAGTCTGTGGTGAGGAAGACAAATACAATGTTAACATTCATTTCAAAAGAACTAGAAAATAAAAGCATGGATGTAATGTTGAGGCTTTATAAAGCAATGATGAGGCCTGAATTAGAGCATTGTGAGTAGTTTTGGGCCTCTTATCATAGAAAGAATGTGCTGAAACTGGAGAGGGCTCAATTGAGGTTCACAAAAGTGATCCCAGGTTTGAACGCCTTGTCATATAAAGAGCGTTTGAGGACACTGGGCCTGTAATCACTGGAATTCAGAAGAATGAAGGGTGACCTCACTGAAACCTATTGAATTATGAAAGGCCTTAATAGAGTGGATGTGGGAAGAATGTTTCCTATGGTGGGATAGTCTAAGACCAGAGGATATTGCTTCAAAATGGAGAGGCATCCTTTTAGAATGAAGACAAGGAGGAATTTCTTTAGCCAGAATGGCGAATCTGTGGAATTCATTGCCATAGGTAGCTGTGAAAGCTAATTTAAGGCAGAGGTTGAAAGATTCTTGATTGGTCAGGGCATGAAGGCAAGAGATTGGGGCCGAGAGGGAAAATGGTGTGACCATGATTAAATAAATGGCAAAGCAGACTCGGTGTGCCAAGTGGCCTAATTCTGCTCATATGTCTTATGATCTTACCTGAGCCCAAATCAAAAGTTGGGGTTCCAAACGTCACTCAAGGGATAGGAACTTAAATTTAAACAGTCACTCCTTTCAACACTGAATATTGTATAGCATTTCCAACTGTACGTCATTGAGAAATTATACTGAGCAATTCATCTTATAAAGTAAGCACATTGTTCCCTGTGCCCTATCCAACATACTGTACACTTTTCAGCTAATATCACAATGAAAAGATAACCTGATCACTATCTGTTGGATCTTGCTGAGTATAAAGTGGTTGTATAACTTCATAAGTACATTACAAGATGGACCAATCTTAACAAGAATTTTATTTGCTGTTGGGTGTTTTGAGAGCCCTAATAATCATGAAATTTGATACACAGGCCATCTTTGCTAGCTTCTTTTCTTAGACTGATACCATTGAATACAAGTTTGATCAAATCGATAAACATAATCTCCAGTAAAACCCTCCTTCACCCCACAAATGTTTAAAAGCTGTCCCTTGATCATTTCAAACTCTCTTCCTGCTTTTTGCATTATGAGGTAAGCTTTAGCACATCCAAGCTTCACTGAACAGAAATGAACCCTGGAAAGCAAATCTGGAGGTGGAGGGGTCTTGTGTATCAGAATAGTCACAAAGACACCCCAAGATGCAAAGCTTTGCACTGAAAGCCAAGATCAATTGTTCTGCTATTCAGAAATGAGGAAACAATAATCCTTCTTAACATCAAGATATCTAGGCTTTTCTATTTTAAAAAGATTTAGCTGTCTCCATATGTAATTTTGCAAGGTCATTATCTGTTGGTGATATCTACAGTAAATGGCAGCATATGTCTCAACTATTGCTAAATTTTAAAAAATGATAACTATGCAAGAGCTAACTGTGGAACATCTGAATTATTAATTGCTTCTATCCTACTCAGTTAATAACCTGAAAAAAATTCACATAAATTTTCTCCAACATCAAACTACATATAACATACTACCTTCCTACCAGTCAAACCGTGCCCAGTCCCTGTACAAAGAAAACACTGTCCAATACGTACCTCAATATACAATAACTCCATTATCAATTAGTTATCTGTCAAGCAAAGGAGATGCAGAAATTGTGCCCAACTATTGAAATATGAACAATATTAATTGTATGCCCTCTTAGAAAGAATTATATCAATACCTGCTGCTAAAGTTTCCTGATGCTCTTGGTGGCTTGAAAAAAGGATTTTAGGTGCAAGATCTTTGGTGTCCCACTGCTCCCAGGGTGGAGTCAGGTCAAATCTTTTATCAGAGGGTTCAACCTCCACTTCCAGTATCACATGAAACATTGGGGGATACTTCTCTGGAGAATCACAAGCATCCAACTCGGGTCTAAATTTCAAAAAAATAACCAGCAGATAGTTATTACCAATGGATATTTTTGAATTTTTTTTATCCTTATCAAATCTCAATTTTAAATGTGAGATGTTGACCATTTGTAATCTTTCAGAAACAGACAAAACATTTATTTTCCTAACACTGTATTTCAGCTGTCACTTAACTAGAAATAGATCCAGCTCTTAAAAGAGTGGAAGAATATAGTGCAGCCTTTGAGTATCAGCTTCTACTGCTGTTATAGACAAACAGAAACAAGTGAATTTGCACTATTGAAAACATGATATGAGAAAAAGTTTGAGTTAATGGTCTAAGAAGCTTTAGACATACTGTTCAAAGATACGTTGGACTGCATCAAGATGGTGAATTGCAGTTGCTACTGTTATGAACGTGAAGTGCTAACTTAGAAATACAATGTTATTTGGAAGTTTTCCATTTCCCAGACATTAGAAAGTTGTACTTAATTATGGTGTAGACCTTCAGTCAGTCTAACCTTTAAACTGTCCAGGAAACCAAAGATTGACTAGACATTCAAAATGCATCTCCTGTGCATTGCTTTCAGCAGACTTACTTCCTTAATCATTGATGTGTTATGAAATTCAATACACAATTTATGAACCTGCTCCATTAAAATTTCAAAGTTAAATTGGCATGCAAACAAATGCTCAGAGCTTTGTTGTTGCTTGGTCAAAGTCTTGCACCGATGCATAACTGCACAGCTCATGAAGGTTCTAATTTTAATGATCCAACGATATTCCCAATTAACTGAACAAAAACTGATTTAAAAACAATTAACTAAAGGTGTAATCTCTCTCTTTATTCATGCAGAAGCATGATACTGCTTTGAATATTTTGTTTGGGAGAATAATGATGCTCATGCTGTTATTAAGGAGAATGAGTTTAAATACTGGAACTCACCAAGCATAATACAAAGTGCGATGCAGTTTATCACCTTTGACAATAGATAATCAGTACAGCTGAATTTTACTATATCCAAGCTAACTGAAAGAAACAAGGAAGGAAACTACAGAGCTCAAACTACAATTTTACAATCCATGGCCACAGGGTTGGTGTCAGTAGATTATAGATCTGTTAGTATTATACTATGGTTCAAAAAGAATGGATGACCAAGTAAACTGCAGATCAATTCACTCAATTTCAAGTTGTAGGCAAATTACTGAAGCTCATTCTAAATTATCACAAATTACCTTGACTCTGTGGTTAAGAAGGCATACGGTGCATTGGCCTTCATTAATTGTGGGATTGAGTTTAGAAGCCAAGAGGTAATGTTGCAGCTATATAGGAACCTGGTCAGACCCCACTTGGAGTACTGTGCTCAGTTCTGGTCGCCTCACTACAGGAAGGATGTGGAAACCATAGAAAGGGTGCAAAGGAGATTTACAAGGATGTTGCCTGAATTGGGGAGCATGCCTTATGAAATTAGGTTGAGTGAACTCGGCCTTTTCTCCTTGGAGTGACGGAGGTTGAGAGGTGACCTGATAGAGGTGTATAAGATGATGAGAGGCACTGATTGTGTGGATAGTCAGAGGCTTTTTCCCCAGAGCTGAAATGGTTAGCATGAGAGGGCATAGTTTTAAGATGCTTGGAAATAGGTACAGAGGAGATGTCAGGGTTAAGTTTTTTTTAAAAAAACGTATAGAGTGGTTAGTGTGTGGAATGGGCTGCCAGCAATGGTGGTAGAGGCTAATACAATAGGGTCATTTTAGAGGCTCCTAGATAGGTAAATAGAGCTTAGAAATAGAAGGCTATTGGTAACCCTAGGTAATTTCTAAGGTAAGGACATGTTCGGCAGAGCTTTGTGGACCAAAGGGCCTGTATTGTGCTGTAGTTTTTCTATGTTTAATCATGACCAGTCAAAATGGACAGGTTAAGGGAAGGTTGTGCCTCAGTAATGTGACTGAATTTTTTGAGGAGGCAACAGGGAAGCCAGTTGGAGTGGAGCAATGAATGCATTTACATGGATTTTTGCAAAGCTTTTGATAAGGTTACACATGGTAGTCTGCTCAACAGAATAATAACCCGGGGATACAAATGAGAGGGGCAAATTAGATCTGAAATTAGCTCAAAAGCAAAAATATTTGGCTATGAGTACTTATGTGGGGAGAAAAAGCTTGAAAGCTATTACTCTCAAGACTCTACAGGGCTCAGCACTCAATCCCAAGCTCTTTGCAATAAATTATGATTTAGACCTAAATGTAGAATGTGTGGTAAAGAAATCTGCAGTTAATGCAAAACTAACCTTGTGATTCACAGGTGAGAAGAAAGCTTTAGAGCAGAGAAAAATTCTCCATAATTCCTTGTGACAGAGGAAGCCATTCAGCACATTGAATCAGCAATGCCTCCGAGCAGTGCCATCTACGCTTGTAATCCACTTATCTCTTTATATCATCAACTCCATCCACCCAATTCCCACACTCCAAATAAACCTACCAGGAGAATTTATTACGATTGTACAAAACACTAAGAAAAGTGAAATTTTACAAAATACTAAGATATTATAAGGATATACCAACTTGCTGTCTGGAAAAAACGGTTAATCAGGCACACAAGTTCTGAAAGTACCAGATTATGCGCACTGGGGAACAACATTCATCATCAACTTGTGGCTTCTGACCACACTATTGTCACAACAAACTGATCTGCAATCTAGACAACTTCAGCAACAAGGGAACTAATGTTATCTTAATGCATGATAATTCTACATCAAACATGCAATTAGCCTAATTCAATAACTGATCATTTCAGGAATTCTAAAATGGTGAGGCAAAAAATCAGTTCGTTAACTTCGATAAATGAACATTGGCTCCAACAATATTTCAATAACTGTCCTACCTTCCATTTACATTTCTAAGTAAATCGTTCAATCTCCCTTTTTTAAGGCTTGCCTTTGTCCCTTCTGCTATTTCCTCCTCTCTTCCTTTTTGGGCATTGTCTGCTTATTCCCCAATCTCATTATATTTCTTCTGCATCTTTGTCTTTTATTTTTAAGAAATAAAGGTCATTTATTGCAAAAGTACTGATTAGGGTTCCTAAAGATTCAAAATATCAAAACCCTGCACCAACTTTTCAGCAACACATTAATTTGCCATATTCTCCTGTTCTCATTGACATGTAGGCTAAATCATTAAATACATTTAAGACTCAGTTGGATTATTGCATAGTTAAGAAATTAAGGGTTATAGGAAAAAGGCAGGTAGGTGCAGGTATGTCCACAGCCAGATCAGCCATGATCTTACTGAATGGCAGAGCAGACTCAATGGGCCAGATGACATACTTCTGCTCCCATTTCCCATGCTCAAGTACAACACAGAACTTCATCCCTTTCCTTACCCATGTCATTTATGCCAACAATAATTTCTGGTTGCTCACCCTCCCCTTTGAGAACGTTGAGCAACCACTGAGACATCACCAATCATGGCAGCAGGAAGGGAGCACTGTCCTGGAGACCTGTTTGTAGTCACAGACTCTGCTCCACTCTTACCTTCCCCCCCACCACACCCCCCCAGTGTTGAGTTATTTGCTACCTAGGTTCACCTGATAAAGATGCAAAAATACAATTCTGCAAATGCAATTTCATTTTTGACTACCGAAATACACCGACTGTAATGACTAATGGAACAACAAGAGCTGTCAGACAGAAAATTCTTAAAGAGAGCTAGGTTATAACATGACTTGAGTCAATAACAACGTAATAAATGACTCTGGACTGTGTTGAGAGGCAGAGGGTAGTGGCAGCAAAGAACAAGAAATAATTAATTTTGCAATTAACAGTTGACAAATATTGTTCTTAGGACACAAAATGATACCTATCAAAGGAGAAATACCCAGAATTTTATTTTCGTTAGATTAAAAGTACAATAAGCTCCTACTCACTTTGTAAACTTTAAAACTGTTGTTTCAGGAGCAATGAATCCAGTGTGGACTTGAATCTGAAATATCTGTGTGTTTGTTAGCTAAATTGGGAAAAGAAGCACAGCAAAAACATAGAATTCTAGTAATAAAGTCATGGATCAGCAATAGCATAGAGAAAATATAATTAAAATTAAAAATATATAATGCATGTAAGTTATTGCATTGGATTATATGGTCAGTTTCAGATTCTAAAGCTACAAAGCTTTACTAAAATGTACTGTTTAAATCTACCGTCAGTAGCATGATGATTGATAAGGAAGGTTTACTAATTTACTAGCTCACCATGGATTCTATGTCACTTAATTTGCTGGACTAACCTACCCACAAGGAACCTTGCCAACTCCTTTACTGAAGGCCATTACACAACAGACAATCTCTTCCAAGAAACTTGGCAGGTCGAGCAGACAACAACACACACAAAATGCTGGTGGAACACAGCAGGCCAGGCAGCATCTATAGGGAGAAGCGCTGTCGACGTTTCGGGCCGAGACCCTTCATCCAAGCAGATTTCATGTTGCTGCATTTCCTTGTGTTTACACATATGCAACATCCATTGCCTTCCCCTCATCAATCATCTGGATCAGTAACTCTATCAAATTTGAAAGATGTGATCTCCCCTCTGAACCTGACTAACTAACCCTAATAAGTCCATGCTTTTGAGAATGCAAGTAAATCCTGTTCCTATGAATCAGCTACAATCATACTAATGCTACTTTTCCATACTAATGTTGCAAAGCTCACTAGCCTATAATTTCCTAGTTTTTCTCTGTTGCTCTTCAACAAAGGAAGAACATAAACTTCTGGAACCTTGCCAACAGCTATTGAGGCTACAAAGACTATATCAAGACCAACTCACTTGCCAGCATACCTCTCTCTAATTTCACTATCATCCATGCCCTTCTCCTTGGTGAATGCCAATTGAAGACTTTGCACATTTCCTCTGACTCCACAAGAAATCCCTTTTGTCCTTCAGTGGACCCACAATTTCCCAAGCTATCCTACAGCTCCAAATATATAATGGCTTGGGATTCTCCTTGACCTTACTTGCCAAGGACACTTCATGGCCATTTTCAGTCCTCTATATTTCTTGTTTTGTTGATTTCCTGCTTCCTTTATATTCCTCAAGGGTCTTGTCTGATTTCTGAGTTCAACTTCCTAAACTTATCACAAACTTCCTTTTTTTTTGACCAGACTTCAGTATTACTTGCAATAAGCAACCTGCTAATGGAACTCAGCAGATGAAGCAGATGTAAAGTGAAGGGAGTGGGGGTATGAAGGAACTGTTGACATTTTAAGTTGAAACCCTGTATCAGGACTGGTGCTGAACTGGTGCATAATAGGTTCAACAATCCAGGACCAAATGTGGCTGGTCTGCATCATGTGAAATTTGGTATGATTCTGGAATATGAAACAAAAACCCTCAGCTTCATTTCAGCACATGCCACAACCTCCTGATGAAAGATTAGTGAAACAGCAAGATTTTTTCATTGCTTCAATGATGCAAAAATCATTTAACTGATCCAGAGCAACAGCATTTTATATTAGTAACCATAAACAGGAAAGATTTGCTAACATAAGAGTAGAACAACTCACACATCCCTATTCAAAGAATGAAGCTACAACACTGTCTAACCTTTGCTTGAAGTCTTCCACCAATTGTTGACCGCATGTGAAAGGCAGCAACAACAACATCTCCATGGGCACTAACACCCAAAGAAGCGAAGACTTTTCCCTCCTGGATTCGATGTTCTCTTTAGGATTTAAGAAATTTAAATTTTGTAATATTTTAAAATTGAAAATATTACTTTATAAGAAGAAAAATCCTATTTTCCTTTAAAAGCCCTTGATAGGTGGAGAAAAAGACAAAAATACTCCAGGAAAAGGCATCACTCAAGGCATGATGCAGATACGCTGTGACCTCAGAAACATCAGCATATAAATTTCTGTCAGAATTCACTGGTCACTTTCTACCAGAGAGAATACAATTTACATTGGTTCAGTTCTCTTTAGAACAGACCAGGGCAACAAGGCACGATCAGATCATTGTAGTTCCAATAATTTGTCACAAAAGGATGGTTCTCAAAGGAATGCTTAATGGGAATTTTTTATTCACTATTAAGCTTTTTTCAGAGAGAAGTTTGTCTAGTCCATGGGTTCCCAACCTTTTGTATGCCATGGACCAATACATTAGCAAGGGGTCCATGGGCTCCAGTTTGGGAATCCCTGGTCTAGACATTCTTCCAGGGTCATTTGCATCAGCTTGTTATGCACTGCCCCCAAAATTCATTCCATTCTACGCAATAGCACAATAATTGTTACTGACCAAGTGAAGGTGAAAGCTTTTCAGCAGAGAAATCCCAACATTTTCTGATTTTATTTCAGACTTCCAGCATCTAGCTTGCTTTGCTATCGTCTTCAGGATCTTTGTACTTAATAATCATTTTTACAAACTAGATACAGGTTTGGATAGAAAATGAATTTTGTTCACTGACTAAAAAACACCCCGATGTCACACTCAAATTGTCGACTATTTCAGTCAACATTATGTATTATCATAGTTAATTATTCTGTTAAATCTATGGATGCAGTGACTGTACAAACAAAAATACTGATACTAAAATTGCAAACAATATCTTCTAATGTTTAATGTTTTAAGCAGACACAAGGATTCAGAAAGCCCACTGATCAAATACACAGAATTATAAATGGTAATGTCTGTATGGGAAAATACTTGCTAAAGACAGAATCATACCTCATTTTATCATATTCTTGTGCAGTAGTAAAAATCTTTGTTTCACCAATAAAAACCTCAAAAAAAGGTCGGCAGCCATTTCTCTGCTTGTTAAAGCAAGGGACAGGGCTCACTGTGATGGTTTTAATGATGATGGGCTTGCAGTGTGGGAGCTTGGGTTTATCAGAAACCATTTCACAGATATATCCAATATACCTGAAATGAAAAAGGCAGCAATTTTACATACCAACATTGCGTAAATGAAAAAAAAAATACATTACCTTCAATATGAACTTTAAAACTAGAAGGTTGGTGAATTAACAGCAAGTTATGAGGGCAATTCCTCAAACTACAGCTAAATTTTTCTGGAAGGAGCTCTTCACAGCTAAGACTTGGAACAGATCAGAAATGAAGGAGGTGCAGAATGAAACAGATTATTATTTCTCTAATTATAACAGACTGAATAACATGAGAGTAAAAGCTAACAGAACTTCACAAAATCATTTTCAAAAAGAGGGTATCACCATTTCCTATGTCAGCTGAATGAGGGAAAGTAGCATGACTGAACAATAACTGACCAGGCTGAATTGTCGATGTTTGTCGACCTATTATAATTGGGCAGCTTTAAGCATCTTCTGGTGGATACCATTACTATAATTATGCAAGAGTAATTGAACAATTGTCCTTAAGATACTGGGTACAGTGCCCTCAATGTTTCCTTGTATCCTATAAAGTGAAGTAAACTGGTTGAAGGCGAGCTTCTGTGCTAACAAGGACTATTGAAGGAACCAATATGAGACATCTATTCAGCAGTGCTGATTGAAGATGACTGTAAATGCTTCAGTCTTTTAACTAGCACTCACATGCTAGAAGCCAGCATTACTGAGGACAGGGATATTCTTGGAAACATGTAGTCTCTTCATCTTTTTGAATGCTCCATGTAGATTGTTTGTAGAGGGACTACAAAGGTCCCTTCATCATTATAGTGCAAAGAGCATATTGTGAAATGAAAATTAGTAGAGATATTCCAATACCCAGGGAAGGCTACCTTTGGTAGTTGATTTCTAAAATCTCTTACCTCCTGTGTGAAGGCCAAAGTGCAGGCCCTGGTCGTTTTGTATTCAGCAGCTGGACGGCTGGAATTGGGCAAGAGAACAGATGGCAGAAACAGAACATTCCACACACTAAAATGGCAGAGGCAGGGCATCCATCCTGGAAAGATAAAAACAAAGAAACAAAACCAATATTCAAATCACGCAGTACACAAAGTCAAACTAACAATCTCCAATAAATAAAAGCGGAGGCAAAGTTAACTTTCAAAGTGGTTTGTGAAGGGAGATGGGGGTGGGGGGGGAAACAAGGGGGTTAAGAAAGAATCTTCTCCGTTTCTCCCGTTTCAGTTAACTTTACTCCAGAATCTCAGTCTGACTGCCTTCCTTTCTGCATGATCCTCCATCACAACCATTCTATACAGTGTGCATTACACAGTGACTAGTAATGGAGCCAGGCATACAGAGCGCTACCTCAAATACAAATGGCGTCATCGCAGTCAAATCCAAATGGTTGACACACCCCAACATCTCTCTCATCTGGTAATGTTCAAACAAATTAAGTAACTAAAACATTCACGAAAATGAGCTGTCGAGTCAGGCAACATCTATCATTTTTTAAAAATGTTACAAGTCTTGTTTGTTTGAACTATTTCTTTAACAATAGAAACAACATGTAATTGCAGCATTGGAGAAGTCACTGTATTGCAGATTTTTTCTTAAGTAAAGGTACGAGGGGTTATTGATAAGTTCGTGGTCTAAGGGAGAAGGGGTCAATTTTAGAAAACCTAGCACATTTATTTTTCCTACATTTACACACTTAGTCCAGCGGTCGTGGAGCATACGGATCCCTTCTTTGTAGAAGTTAGTGTCCTGGACCTCCAGAAGGTGTATTAGCTTCAAACTTCCTGCATTTTCGCTCAGAGTTGAACTGTACATGCGTGTGACGAGGGCTGTATAACTCATCTCCTTCTACCTTAGGCCACAAACTTATCAATCACCCCTGCCGTGTACCACCTGGCGGTCCAGGACACTCTCGTTACATGCACATGCAGTTCAACTCATTGAGTGATAATGCAGAAAGTTTGAAGTTCATAACTCATCTCCTTCTACCTTAGGCCACAAACTTATCAATTACCCGTGCTGTGGACCACTTCTACAAAGAAGGGATCCGTATGCCCCACAACTGCTGGACTACGTGTGTACATGCAGGAGGGGACTTTGTTGAAAAATAAATGTGCTAGGTTTTCTAAAATTGACTCTTTCTATCTTAGGCCACGGACTTATCAATCACCCCCCCGTATATAGATAAACTTTAAACAACAAGGAGATTCAACTGAAATTAGCTTAGCCATCATAAGTAGAAAAAAAATGTTAACTTGATGGTGATGAGTTCCTGTTTGTGATCAAAATTTGAACTGATTCCCCCTCCTCCTCCTTCCAAAGCGGCTCTTCATGGCTTGCCCCTGATCAGCTGCAATTGCTAGTTCCATCATTGCAATTATTTTTATTCATGTGTGAGCCATGCAAGAATTAACTACAATTCTCTCATGTTGCTGTCATCATGCTCTCCCCCATCAATATCCACAATAATGATGCTTCAATTACGCCCAGGCAATTCAAATGCATGGGCCATATAGGTTGCAGGCCTGACAAATTCCCACAACAAATAAGCCACTTTGCTTTCCATCGAAGCAAAGATTTTCAAGGAACAAATAAAACAAGGAGGATATGCTCAGTCAACTTGACTGATGGAAATTCCTGCCTCGTGACCACTCAGAAAGGTGGTCACACCCAAGGTGCAGGCAGCAGATAGTCTGCTGATCCCCAGAAAAGGTGAACAAGGAGACGGTGCAGGATGCTACTGTGGCCATTTCTCTCAGAAACACATACTCCTTAGGATACAGCTGGCGAGTGGGGGAGAAAATGACCTGCCAAGTTACAGCTGCAGCCACCAGGTCAGAGGTTCCGTGGCCAGTAAGGTCAGGCAGAGCAATCGCAATAGGAGGTTCAATATTCAAGGGAACGGACAGGAGATTCTCTGGCCACGAAGGAGACACCAGAAAGGTATGCTGTCTCCCAGCTGTCAGTGTTGATGACACCTCGGAATGGCTTCAGAACATTCAAGGGGGAACTGGGAATAGCCAGAGGCTGTGATGCCCATTGGCATTGCCAGAAAGGGGAAGGAAGTCATTTGCAGCGAGTAGAGGGAGTTAGAAAAGAGGCTGAAAAACAGGACCTCAAAGGCAGAAACTTCTGGATTACTCCCGGTGCTAAGTGTTGTTCAGGTCAGGAATAGAAAGATAGAACAGATTAATGTGTTGCAAGGAACAGGTTCAAGAGGCAGGGACAACCTCGACAAGAGTACAGGTTGCACCTTAACTGGAGGGGAAGAAGGATCCCGGCTGAGACCTTTGCTAGAGCCACATGGGAGGGGGTAAACAGGTTTGGCATAGGGATGGGAACCAGAACGCCAGGTCCAAGTGGAGGGATTGAGAGGAATGTAGATGTGTAGATGTCATGTCCAATAAGTGTGTAAGGAAGGACAGGCAGGATTGAGGTAATACACACAATGGGGAGATGAGGCAAAATATTTGTATTTTAATGCTTGGAGTATTATGGACAAGGGTGAACAATTTAGAGTATGGATCATTACATGGAACTATGATGCTGGGGTAATTACAGAGACTTGGATAAGAGAGGGACCAAACTGGATGCTTAATGTTCCAGGGTTTTGATGTTTCAGAAAAGATATAAAAAGGAGGTAGAAGAGTATTGCATGGGGATGTTGGACAGGAGGGGAGCTGCACTATTAATCAGGAACAATATCACAGCTGCACTTACTCAGGACATGATAGAGGGCTGCATAGGTAGAACAGAAAAAGAAAGGTGCAATCACTCTGATGAGGATTATATTACAGACTCCCTAATAGATACCACGATATTGAGGAACAGATATACAGACAGATAAGGAAAATGTGTAAAAACAGGGTTCTTGTCATGAGTAACTTCAAATTCTTTAACAGAGACTGCGGTATCTTTAGTGCAAGAGGTTAGATGGGGCAAAATTTATTAGGTACATCCAGGTTTTTCATACTAATATAATAGATTGCCCAATGAGAGGAGAGGCCATAGTGGACCTGGTAATGGGTAATAAGCCTAGCCAGCTGACTGACCTTTCAATAAGAGAACAGTTAGGGAAGAGTGATCACAACTCCTTAAATTATAAGATAGCAATAGATAAGTGTGGTAACTTCTACTTCGAAAAAGGACCACTCAACAATTTCATGTCCAAAAGAACAACTTTATCAGGAACGGCAAATCAATATTTATATACTGAGGCCTTCAGGTAACTCGTGCAGCATGGCAGACGAACTATATACAATGCACACCGGGAGTAAAAAGAACAGAAGTGAAACCCCGCTGACCCCGGAACCAGCCTCGTTTTAAAAAGAGCTTCCCAGTTAGTATTAACTTACTTTAAATAATGCTCACATTACAACACTTCTCCCCCTTTAAAATCTAACCCTCCGCAAATGTAAAAGAACTGTAATAAAATTTAATAGAATATAATAAAAAGTGGTGCCATTAGCTTGTGTATCCCCTGAAGCGTATACTAGTGTCTCAGCAACAGTTTACCAATACAAACACCTTAACAAAAAGGCACGATGACCCTCGCCCTCCAGAAAATGCAGCCATCCTGCAGACTCAGTTCTGCCTTACGTTTCACTGCTACATGCGGAATCCCCTGCAGCAAAGAGTCCATTGTCCTTTGGAAAATGGCAGGGCAAGACACCACTCCAAACACCAGGCAATTGTATTTGAATAATCCCTTGTGCATATTGATTGTGACATAGTCCTTTGAACCCTCATCCAGCAGCAGCTGTTGGTGGGCATAGCTCATGTCCAGCTTTGTGAACAGCTTACTCCCTGACAGGGTCGCAAACAGGTCATCCACCCGTGGCAATGGGTACTCCTCCAGCTTAGAGACCTGATTCACCGTAAGCCTATAGTCCCCACATATCCTCACCGTTTTATGTGCTTTCAAAACTGGAACAAGAGGAGCCGCCCACCTTGAAAACTGGATGGGCTCAAAGATGCCCAGCCCCTGTAAACGTTCCAGCTCCTCCTCAACTTTGCCTTTCATGGCATAGGGCACCGAACTGGGCTTAAAGAAAATGTGGTGTGGCCTCAGAGTCGACATAGAGTTTCACAGTCACGCCCTGCAGTGTGCCCAGCTCGTCCCTGAAAACGTCACTATACTGCTGCAGAATGTCCTCCGTCATGTGTGCATACTTAATTTCATGCCAGTTGAGTCGGATTTTGCAAAGCCAATCACGGCCCAGCAGACTGGGCCCACTGCCCTTAGCTTTCACCAGCCTGGCTTCAGCCTTCTGGCCCCGGCTGAAATATCCACATATTAACACCCCTAAATGAGGTATGGGCTGCCCCGTACAGGTCCTGAGTTTGAGCTTAGTTGGTCTGATGGGAGGCAGGTTGGAACTCCATGTCCTCCTGTAAGTCTCCTTACTAATGACCAATGCAGTAGCCCCTGAATCAATCTCAAACTTAATGTCCTTTCCCCTGACAGTAACTGTGGCATAATATGGTTCAGGTGGTTCCTCATCCATTTCCACCCCAAACATGTTGTAGGCACACGCTGCCTCCTCGTCTGCTTCTCCTAGGTGGTGGGTGACTGCCTGAGTCTGTTGAACTTTCCCCTGCCCAGGCTTAACCTTACCCTTTATGCTCCTGCACTTTTTAACTAAATGTCCCTTTTTGCTACAAGCATGGCAGACTGTCTTTCAATTTACAAACATTTGCATAGTGCATCCCTCCACACCGAAAGCATTCCACCGTTTTGCCTGTTTACCAGACTCCCTCCTGACTTGGTGCACTGCTGCCGACTGAGACCCCCCCCCCCCCCCTCCAAATGCCCTTTCTGGATATCTTTAGCATTATTAGCAGCCATCTCCATGCCTTGGGCAATCTCTAGGGCTTTCTTGAAAGTCAACGGTGGGGTTTCCCCCAACAAACCCCACCGCATATTAATGCCGCATACTAATCTATCAAGGAGCATGTCATCTAACACGGCTCTGAAATTGCAATGCTCCGACAGCTGCCGAAGCTCGGCCACAAACTGACCTGGCATCCTGAAATGGCTGTGAAACTTACACCGTTGGACTATCACAGAGGGTTTTGGATTGTGGTGGTTCCCCATGAGCTTGACCAGTTTGTCATATGGAATTTCTCCCGGTTTCCGTGGTGATCAACTTGCAAGTCTTTTCCCCACACACACTCAGGAGAATAGAGCACTTCTTAGCCTCCTCAGTAATTCCATTAGCACAGAAAAAGTGTCCCAACCTTTCCTCATTCTCCAGCCAGTCCTCATTTCCCTCCATAAATTCACCGATAGTCCTGAACATAGCCATTCGAACACGAGGCTCCTTGTCCTCTCACTGCTCCTGTTCAAAATGCGCCGACACGTCCACAAAACCAGTTCACCACGTCTCCAAAAATATGTGGTAACTTCTACTTCGAGAAAGGACCACTCAACAATTTCATGTCCAAATGAACAACTTTATCAGGAACGACAAATCTATATTTATATACAGAGGCCTTCAGGTAACTCGTGCAGCATGGCAGACGAACTATATACAATGCACACCGGGAGTAAAAAGAACAGAAGTGAAACCCCGCTGACCCCGGAACCAGCCTCGTTTTAAAAACAGTTTCCTGGTTAGTATTAACTTACTTTAAATAATACTCACATTACAACAATAAGTATGGAACTTGGGAGAGTATTAAATTGGAAGAGAGCTAATTATTAACGTGTTAGGCAGAAGTTAGGGAGAGTTAATTGGGAACAATTGTTTATTAGCAAGTTCATATCTGACATGTGAAGGATGTTTACAGGACAACTGCACAGCATACAGGACAGGTATGTTCCAGTAAGAAGGATGGGAAATGATGGCAGGGTAAGGGAATCTCAGATGTTAAGAAGTGCTGAATTTAATCAAGAAGAAAAAGGAAACTTATTAATGCTCAGGAAGCTAACAATCAAACAGATCCCTTGAGGATTATCTGAAAGCCAAAAAAAGGTAAATTAGGAAAGTGGAGGCGCCATCAAAAGTCCTTAGTAAGTAGGCTTAAAGAGAATCCCATAAGGCATTCTATATATATATATACACATATATACACATACACACACACACACATCAAGAGCAAGCTTTTAACAAGAGGGATGGTAGGGCCACTTATGGATGAGTAAGAGAACATGTGCTTGGAGACAGAGGTTGTGGGTGAGATCCCAAATGAGTACTCTTTATAGCACACACAAAATGCTGGAGGTACTCTGCAGGCCAGGCAGCATTTATGGAAAAGATTTAAGTCGATGTTTGGGGCCCAGACCTTTCATCAGGACTGGTGAAAAAATAATGAGAAGTCAGAGTTAGAAGGAAGGGAAGGAAGAAACACAAGGTGAGAAGTGAAACTGGGAGGGGAGGGGTGAAGTAAAGAGCTGGGAAGTTGATTGCAGAAAGAGATAAAGGGCTGGAGAAGAGAGAATCTAATAGGAGAGGACAGAAGGCCATGGAAGAAAGAAAAGGGGGAGGAGCACCAGAGGGAGGCAATGGGCAGGCAAGAAGATAAGGTGAGAGAGGGAAAAGGGAGATGGGGAATAGGGAAGGGGGTGGGGCATACTGGAAGTTTGATAAAGGAACACAAGGCTTTGTTCCTCTAACCTGAGTGTGGCCTCATCATGGCAACAGAGAAGGCCATGGCTGGACATGTCGGAGTGAGAATGGGAATTAAAATTGGTGGCCACAGGGAGATCCTGCTTTTTCTGGCGGACAGAGCGTAGTTCTGGGGGCACCAGATACAATAGATGACCCCAACAGATTCACAGGTGTAGCAACGCCTCATCGGGAAGGACCATTTGGGGCGCTGAACATGGTGAGGGTGGAGATGTAGGGGCAGGTGTGCTCCGGTGTAGCCTCTTGTATATTGGTGAGACCCAACGTAGATTGGAAGACTGCCGAGCACTTACACTCTGTCCACCAGCAAAAGCTGGATCTCCCAGTGGACACCCATTTTAATTCCACTCCCCATTCCCATGCGCATCCATGGTCTCCTCTACTGTTGCGATGAGGCCACACTCAGGTTGGAGGAGCCTCCAACCTGATGAAATGAACATTGATTTCTTACATTTCCAGTAATGCCCCCACCCCTTCTCTATTCCCCATCCCTTTTTCTCCTCACCTTATCTCCTTGCCTGCCCATCGCCTCCCTGTCACGCTCCTCCCACTTCCCTTTCTTCCATGGCCTTCTGTCCTCTCCTATCAGATTCCCCCTTCTCCAGCCCTGTATCTCTTTCTCCAATCAACTTCCCAGCTCTTTACTTCACCCCTCACGCCTCCCAGTTTCACTTACCACCTGATGGTGCTTCCTCCCCTCATTTTCTAACTCCTCATCTTTTTCCTCTCCAATTCTCTCCAGTCTTAGTCCAAAATGTCGACTGTACTCTTCTCCGTAGATGCTGCCTGGCCTGCTGAGTTTCTCCAGCGTTCTGTGTGTGTTGCTTGGATTTCCAGCATCCTCAGATTTTCTCTTGTTTGTGATTAGAGTACTCTGCATTGATACTTACCAAGGAGAAGGACATGGAGGGTAGTGAAATCAGTGTGGAGTGCGTAGGGCACTTTGAGATAAAAGAGGAGGTAGAGTTGGGTCTCTTGAAGGACATTAAGGTGGTGTTACGAAAACCCCGTAACCAGGTAACTTACCAGCAAAGATAGATGGATCAGCTGAGTCGGATGCTACTATTTTCAAACGTTTTATTCAATAAGGGCACAAACGTATGGTTAATACAAAACATTCAAATCGTCAAAACTCAATCTAAAACACCGGTGTAACCATAATCAATCAGAAATAAGCTCTTTCGTTGTCTAGGGTATATAATACTGAGTCCAATTGGAAATATAAAGAGTCACTCTGAAGTCTGCAGGCTTTTCCCTTTTTGGTTTCACGTGTTGGAGAGAGAGAGAGATTGTTAGGAAAAGATAACACTTGCCGTTGTCTTTATGAATCAAATCCTCAGCCTCAGGGGATTTGGCTTCCCTGGTGTTAAATAAAGCGATCTTCCGTTGGTTCCAGCCACAAACCCCGCATTCGGAATTTAACGCACGTGGCTTATTTCAAAATGGCTTCCCGTTCCCACGGGAAGCGTTATCGTGCTTCTTGGTGTCTCCTTGGTGCGTCTGAGGGTCGTCCTCTTTCAGACCCTTCTTTATACTGCCTCACGGGACCTCAGGTGTCAATCAGGTTGCAGGTGATGCAACCTCTCTCTCTCAACCAGCCCACTTTGCCCGAGGGCTTTACAATGTCCCTGCGAGTTGGCACGTCTGCAGTTCCCAGGTGTCTCCTGAGAACAATGCCACAGTCACCAGCTTTTGTCCCAGTGGAATGTCTTTCCATTTCCTGTGTCCATTCAGCCTGTCTCTCTCTCTCTCTTTTGGGTCATTGACCCCCCCCCCTTTTCTAGGGCTCTTGCAATTCTCACAAAGGAGGGGGCTGGTATCATAACACCTCCCCTCTTAAAAAGGTTTTTACCAGCGGTTAAAACCCAGAGTGGTACAGTCTTACAGAAATTTTGAATCTAATACAGAGTAATACAGTTATACATTCAAGTCAGCATCTAACAGTTAACAAGTACAGTGCCCCTTTCCTTTAATACCTTAACCTCATGTGCCCTACTAACGCCTGGTAGCATCAAACTTCAGCTCAATAACCACCTTATTTATTTGCTTTCTTCGGCAACATAACTAAGGAGGTGTGATCTTAGCTTACATACATCTACAAAGGTTCATGCAAAAGACAAATTTTTATGCTACTTTCAAACTTAACAGTCAAGCTTCCATGGGTGTTGTCTTTATTATTCACATACTTTGTCAAAATCCCTTAAAACCGGCTTCTGCTATTTTAAAAATCGCGCCCCCATTAACCCTCGCCTTTTTTCCGGTTAATTCCCTCGTGGCGATCTTGGGCACCCTGGCGAAATAAGCTTTCGCCCGCTCCTTTCATAGGAGTTATTTTATCAGCGTGTTCCAAACTTAGACCACCCAATTCCTTAATTTTAGGCCATTTGTCGTTTTTCTCTTCAGGACCCGTCATGCTATTAGTTTCCAATTTAAGATCCGCAAGCGATCTCGCTTTGTTCAGACAGCATTTCAAATTCTGCCTTTTCACAGCACCCTCTTGAATAACAATAGCGTGTGGGGCACCTTTACCTTTACGAAAACCCCGTAACCAGGTAACTTACCAGCAAAGATAGATGGATCAGCTGAGTCGGATGCTACTATTTTCAAACGTTTTATTCAATAAGGGCACAAACGTATGGTTAATACAAAACATTCAAATCGTCAAAACTCAATCTAAAACACCGGTGTAACCATAATCAATCAGAAATAAGCTCTTTCGTTGTCTAGGGTATATAATACTGAGTCCAATTGGAAATATAAAGAGTCACTCTGAAGTCTGCAGGCTTTTCCCTTTTTGGTTTCACGTGTTGGAGAGAGAGAGAGATTGTTAGGAAAAGATAACACTTGCCGTTGTCTTTATGAATCAAATCCTCAGCCTCAGGGGATTTGGCTTCCCTGGTGTTAAATAAAGCGATCTTCCGTTGGTTCCAGCCACAAACCCCGCATTCGGAATTTAACGCACGTGGCTTATTTCAAAATGGCTTCCCGTTCCCACGGGAAGCGTTATCGTGCTTCTTGGTGTCTCCTTGGTGCGTCTGAGGGTCGTCCTCTTTCAGACCCTTCTTTATACTGCCTCACGGGACCTCAGGTGTCAATCAGGTTGCAGGTGATGCAACCTCTCTCTCTCAACCAGCCCACTTTGCCCGAGGGCTTTACAATGTCCCTGCGAGTTGGCACGTCTGCAGTTCCCAGGTGTCTCCTGAGAACAATGCCACAGTCACCAGCTTTTGTCCCAGTGGAATGTCTTTCCATTTCCTGTGTCCATTCAGCCTGTCTCTCTCTCTCTCTTTTGGGTCATTGACCCCCCCCCCTTTTCTAGGGCTCTTGCAATTCTCACAAAGGAGGGGGCTGGTATCATAACAGTGGATAAGTCTACAGGTCCTGATGTGATATGCTATAGATTATTGAGAAAGGCCAAAGATTAAATTAATGGGGCTTTGACTACAATTTTGTGCACCCTCTAGTCACTGGAAAGGTCCTAATGTTGTTCCATTATTCAAGAAGTGAAACCGTGGATTGGTGTGTCTTACGTTAGTGATACAGAAGCTACTGGAAACAATTCTTAGGATCAGTATTTATGAGCGTTTGGAAAACTATGGCCTAATTAAGAACAGTCAACATGGCTTCGTGCAAGGCAAGTCATGTTGTAATAATATAAGTCTTTTGAGCAGATGAGGAAGGTGATCAAAGGAGGTAGAGGTCTGTACTAACTTCATAAATGGCTGTGATGCTTCACTCCCTGACAAGTTGAACAGCTTTTATGCACACTTTGAAAGGGAGAATACGTCTGCAAATCCCTACAGCATTTGGTGTCCCTCTGATATGTTTCAGAGGCTGACGTCTGAATATCTTTCAAGAGGGTGAACCCTCACATAGCATCAGGCCCAAGTGGTGTATGTAGCAGGACACTGAAAACCTGTGCCTACCAACTGGCAGGAATGTCCAAAGACATCTTCAATCTCATAATGATGAAGTCAAAGTTCCCCACCAGCTTCAAAAAGGCAGCAATAATATTGGTGCACAAAAAGAGCAGGGTGAGCTGCCTCAATGACTATCACCTAGTAGAATTCATGTCCACTGTGATGAAATTTCTTGAGGGGTTGATCATGGCTAGAATTAACTCTTGGCTGAGGAAGAACCGAGATCCATTGCAATATTCCTACCATCAACAACAGTTCTACAGTGAATACAATCTCACTGGCTCCCCACTCGGCCTTGAACCAACTGGACAACAGCAATTCCTACATCAGGAGAATTATACTGTTTATAGATTACACTCAGCAAACAATACCATCGTCCCCTCAGTACTAATCAATAAGTTTCCAAACCTGGGGCTCTGTATCTCCCTCTGCAACCAGATCTCTGACTTCTTCTCTGGTCCATGTGGATTGGAAATAACTTCTCCTCCTCACTGGCAATCACACCTCAAGCGTGTGTGCCTCACTCATTCTCCACACTCATGACTGTGTGGCCATGACATAACTGCTGTTGGCAGATTCTCATATGATGAGGTGGAGTGAGACAGATCAGCTGGTTAAGTGGCTTTGCAACAACAACCTTACAATCAATGTCAGTAAGACCACACAATTGATTGTGGACTTCAGGAAGTGGGGATCATAAGAACACACTGCAGTTCACATTGAGGGGTCAACAGTGAAAACTGTTGAGCAGCTTCAAGTTCCTAGGTTGTCAACATCTCTGAAGATCTATACTGGGACCAACATATCAATGGAATTATGAAGAAAGCACAGCAGCATCAGAGGTTTCAGGAGATTTGTTGTGGAGAGCATTCTGACTGGTTGCATCACAACAATCTGGCATTGAGGCACCAATGCACATGATCAGAAACAGCTGAAGAGATTCAAAAAACTAAAGCAGCTCCATCATGGACACCAGCCTCTCCAATGCTGAATAATCTTCAAAAGGCAATTCCTCAAGGCAGCATCCATCAGAAAGGACCCTCACCATCCAGAACATGCCCTCTTCGCATTACTACTATCAATGAGGTATAGGACACTTCACATCTTAGGAACAGCTCCTTCCCTTGCACCATCAGATTTCTGAATGGTCCATGAACACCACTTCACTATTTTGCTCTCTTTATGCACTATTTATTTTTTATATATTCCTACTGAAAACTAGAATCATTTTTACACAAAACAGATTTCACGACATTTGTCAGCAATAATAAACACGATTCTGCGCCTGGGATACTGTCTGGATTTTAGTAAGAGGATTGACAAGATTCCTTATGGCATTTTCACTCAGAAGATTAAGTTGCATGGTATCCATGGTGACTTAGCTGTTCCAATTCAGAACTCCCTTCCCCATAGAAGACAAGAGGGGAGTGATCAATGAGACTTATTCTGGCTGGAGGTCTGTAACTAGCATTCTGCAGGGATCCTTACTCTAATGTTTGTTATGTACGTATACGAACTGAATGAAAACATAGATGATGGGTTAATGAATTTGCAGATGATACAAAGATTCATGGTACAGTATTGTAAACAGAGGTGTCAAACTCAATTGCACATGGGGCCAAAACTCAAAGCACACTTTAGGTCATGGGCCGAACAGGATAAACATTTATTGAACACACTAAAACTAAACATTTTTTGAACATAAATATGAATAAAAACAGACAGGAATATTATTCCAAAAAAAAAAACTAAAACTTTAAATAACTTAAATATTTTGCTCTCCATAAAAGTATTTCCTGTCAGTATTATACAAGTTAGAAATATGAGCATGCTGCAAAAAAACTCTGAAAATATAAATAAAATTTGTGCTTTTCAGCAAAAGTTAAAACAACAACAAATCAAAACACTCAGTTTTCTTTGCTCTTATGCCGTTTTGTCAGAGCTGGATGCTTGGCATCTTTTCTTGGCAATAAGTTCGTTTAGGTTTGGTGTAAGGTTCTGTTTTGTGGAGATTCTCAGGATGGACTGCAGGTGTTCATCAGTGAGACGACTCCTGTGTGATGTTTTGTTAATCTTCATCACCGAGAAAAGCTTCTCACACAGATATGTGCTACCAAACATGCACAAGATTAGAGCCGCATGTAGACGGAGCTGAGGCATTGCTTCAGGAATGGAGCGAATAAACTGTACGGGCCCTGCAGTGTCGTACTTTGCCTTTAGTGTCCCATTACACTGCAGCTCTATCAGCTCCATCTGAATCTGTACAGGTGCAGTTTCCACGTCGACGGCAAATGGGTTGCGAAGCAGCTCAAAATTAATTTTTTGTGCTTCAAAGTCACCAAAGCGCCGTGCGAACTCAGTGCGAAGTGTGCTCAGTTTATCAGCAAAGTGCGCATTTGGGAACATCATTGCGCCGACCTGGTTCAACATTACTTGGCAACAGGGAAAATGAGGCAAGTTGCACTGGTGCATTTGTGTCTCCCATAAGAGCAGCTTCACTTGAAATGCCTTCACTGCATCATACATGTCAGTGATCATGCGGTCACGTCCCTGGAGCTGAAGGTTTAAGACGCTGAGATGTGTTGTTATGTCAGCCACATTAGCTCCACAAATAAGACACACGGGTTTACCGGCAATGTCAGTAAACATATACTCATCGGTTTTGAAAGACTCTTTTTTTCAGAATCAACTTTTCTCTTCGCCATTGTTAGGGGTTAGCTTTGACTTCAGAATAGCGTTGTATACAGCAACAGACGCTTGACGCGGGAATGTTCCCGGGTAGCCTATCGGCAGCTGTTGCGCTGCATTATGGGATCTGTAGTTTGTGTGTTATCAGCGCTTCATATCGCCGGGCCATTAATAATTAAAATAATAGATCTATCTAAAATGATCTCGCGGGCCGGATATAATTGTACGCCGGACCGGATATGGCCCGCGGGCCTTGTGTTTGACACCTGTGCTGTAGAAGATTGCCAAAAGATACAGCAGGATGTAGGTTAGTTGCAGTTGGGCAGAGAAATGGCAGATGGAATTTAATCTTGCCAAAATGCAGCTTTATAAAACTTGAAGTAAGCTGTATCTGGAGTAATGTATTCAGTTCTGGTTGCCATGTCAGTGCTTTGGAGAGAGTGCAGAAAAGATTTAACAGAATACTTTCCTAGATTACAGGGCACATACTGCAAGGAGAGGTTGGACAAACCTGGGTTGCTCTCTCTGAAGCAGAAGCAGAGGATGATGTGGTATTAGTTTATAAGATTATCAGAGGAATAGAGAGTAGACAGATAGTATCTTTATCTCAGGATCAAAATACTAGAGGAGATGCATTTAAGGTAGGAAGGGTTAAGTTCAAAGGAGATGTGCAGGGCAGGTTTAATTATATACACACAGAGAATAGTAATGGTAATGGCAGTAGTGAAGGCAAGAATGATAGATGTTTAAGATGCCCTCAGATAAGCAATGTATGTACAAAGAATAGAAGGATAGGCATTAATTTAGTGAGGCATTTGAGTACTAGTTCTGCATCATGAGCTGAAGGGCCTGTAGTGCTTAATGGAGACATAGCATCCAGGAAGGCAATGAGCGTCTCAGTTCCCTTTGATAGGAGCAATAGAGGCCAAGCAAAAATCATAGCAAAGGCAGAGGACCTTGAAAACAACACTCATCAATGGGTCATGCAAAGCCTCAGAAGTGGAGTGGAAATGTTATCTTTGAACTCAATTGCTTCCTAAGAGAAATCTGGAGAGTGGAGTGTAATGGATCAACAACTCCCAGAATAGTTTTCACATTCCTCTTTTACTTGCCAAAATAATTCAAACTTAAAATGTTCATCCTTTTTAATCACCCACCCTCCCAGACAGTACTGAAAAACTTCCTTTTCTACATTTCTCAACAGTAAATGGCAAACGTTCCATCAAACTTTTCATATTACTCAGTTTTGTTGTATCTTACCACACAGTGAATAGCACAGACATTCTTGGGATTTTGCTGTAGCCAGTGATGCATATTCTTACATACTGCATACAAGTTGTGTAAACTGGGAGCTTGTCGAGCCGGCCAGCTGCACTCAGATATCTATTCAAAGAGAGACAGACAAGTAGTAAAACAGGATCAAAACAGAATTCTGTGTGCAGCATTAAATTACATTTAACCAGCAAGGCCAAAGATGGATAAACATTCATTTAAAATAATTTACCTATAAACACTCTTGAAAAATAGTAATAATCTCAGCATGTTGCTGTAACCAGTGGCACATGAAGTAGATCATTAAAATATACTTACTCTGTTGTGAAACTTGGCACTTCTGTATGATTTCTGAGATAAATTAAAGATTGTATAATGATCCAAATGCCGGGAATCCAAGAATGATCGGACATCATCAATCTGATTCTTGAAACTCAACTCCACTCCTTCAGCAGGATAGGTTATCACTAAGAGAAAGTGAAAACTATTGTCAGATTAATAACAATCTTCTTAATAGATTTAATTAAACCAGTATTTCTCCTTCACATATTTCAACTTGATGTCCCATTTTAAAACCGAAGGCTTCAGCAAAGATCTTTAGCTCCAAATATCCCAATTTCCTACCAATCCTCACACCTTTATCCATCACAGACTCCATTTAACTATATTGAGTGACGACAAATTATAATATGTTGCATTACATGCATTATTTCTGTTCTCTTAAATCGGTTTCTAAAATCCAGTATGATATATTATCTATAAACTCATTGTTACAGCTCTGTGAATAGCAGTGAAGATGAGCTTTCAGCAACAACAACCAGGTAACTCGTCCTCCTCTGAGGTATGGCACAGCATCGTAGCTGAGTAAGGCACCACAAAGCCATGGCACTTTATACAACCATGAAATATGTATTTATCAACTCTGTGGACATTTTTATTGGATTGGCCAAAGAAAAATCAGCACAGGTCAAATGATCACTTTTGCAACCCCATGCGACTCCATTACCAAGTGAGTTGGCTGGATCAAGAAGAGTGTGTTATAAATGGGAAACATTTCACTTTATCCATTTTCAAACAGAATCCATATTGAAAATTTTAATTGGATTCAACATTTAAATAACAGATGAAAGGAACATTTACTGTACCTATTAACCTTGATGTGATGTACGAAATATTAAGTTCTCCCTTGGCATAACTATAATAAAACAAATTAAATGTTTAGCTAAAGCATGTATATATTTTTTTCACTAACAGAAAATTATTTGAAATATTGTAATAAGAACATGGGAGGCAGCAAAGAGGGAAAAAAAGACAAGTTTCAAGAATTTAATACCAACATTAGTGAAATTAGTCCATTACCTTGCAAGAGGCAGCTTAAACAAACAGTAAAATAATTGGTATGCATAAGCTGACATTAAAGTGCTCCTGATCGGTCTTATTATCTCAACATTGTTGCTATAATGGAAGAGTGGTACAAAGTTCATAAACACAAATATAACAAGTATTAACTCCATATTAAAACGATATTGAGATCAAGCAACAAATGCTCAGTTAAGTCAAAATTGATACTAATTTCAAATAATGTGCTGAAACCGAAATATCTTTGGGATTTGCAGCATGTGAAAGTCAGGGCACTAATTTAAACTGCAATGCCTAAAGCAGAGAAAATCTGGGACAGAACATGTATATTAAATCTGCCAGTAGGGTTAGCTTACAAATTATCAAATAAAGTAAGGTTCTTGAAAAAGCTAGAGCCAGAACAATGAATAAGAGATAGAGTAAACAAGGCCCACATTGAACATTCAAAGGACAACATCACTGAAGCAAATGGCACGTGACAGAATTCTAGACGATTATTAGGAGTTCTGTTAAAGGAATTGCTCTGTCTAAGAGTAAGCAAGTATGATACAAAATGCTTCGACGTTCAGACATGATGGAGCTCATAAATACCAAAACTACGATTTGGAAAGAATTAGTAGAAAGCATGTATGTAGGACGAAAGAAGAAGGGCGTATAAAGTCTGCAGTGTGAGAGGCAGAGGCAGCAGCTGCAGGCAACAAGACTCAGCAGAAGAGAAAGAGACCCTGACTGCATTCACGTGAAGGCAAGCCTGAGGTTCTGCAGAAATGACTGCGATACCCATTGTCTTTGTTAGATACCACATCTTTGTGCTATATGCAATCAAATTCATTAGTCTAGCATGCATATGACCAATATACTGCTACCCCTAGTGGTTTGTTGTGTCATAAATAAGTCTCAAGTGAGGTGAAATTAAATTCTTACTGCCTCTCCTTCCAGTGGAGCCAATGTACAATATAAAAGCAAGTAACTTGTATGAACAGCAACCTGGTACTTCCCTTCCTTCTTTTTAAACAGATCGTCAAGATCTCCCACCCCTACACTTGATCTCCTGAAACTGCTTTTGTATACATGCACAGTTCCTGAAGGAAAGCTTGGTGAGAGAATATCACTACAAACTCATTTTACTTTATCCAACTAATTCAAAAACTGGCATCAAGCTGTCATGAAGCATATAATCAACCTGAATAGGACAAAAAAAACGTGATAGTTGATGAACAGATGGTACCTTAAAACTTTGGTCACCTTCACCTTTGAACTTTAAGTCATAACTTTCAGAACAACATTTTGAAGTTATATTGTTTTCTGGCAGGGTGTAAGATTGATTAGTGAACTTAAGATCAAAACTACGAAGACAGCTTTTCCTCCCAAAATCATATGAAATGTCGTCTACATTATCCACTCCAGAGTTAAGTAGCATGGCTCCTTGCCACAGCTGCACAACTCAAAATCACTGCCTCTGATTGAAATTTTTACCAATTGCAGAAACTTTGCAGAAAGAAGAGGCATCTTTGCAGACTGGACTCATGCCCACCACACCAAGTGAAAGCTGCCAAAATCATTTCAAACGCAGTGTAGTTTGTCTGCACTGTAAGCAGCTCATTCACTGAATTGGATCGTTCCTCAATTGCTTGACCTTTTCTAATGTCAGAAGTCAGATTAATCTGCTAGAATGCTCCAATATATTTATAAAATTTAAATTTGATTGGCCCTACCCTTCCCTGTACAAAAGTCTCACAATAACTGGAGTTGTGACATTGGTTAGGATGAGCTATTCACTCTGGAAGCCATTGCAGAATAATCAGGAAGAAGTGTTTTGGCTGATGTTTCTTTTCGTGCTTCCACTGCCAAATTGCTTGGGCAGCAATCACTGTTCAAAACATCTAAACCTTATGAGTTTAGTCTGACTGCAAATTCTGCTCTTCACTCTGATGCTACTGAGAGGGCACAAGATTTTCTTTGTATAATTAATTTAATTCCTTTACAAATGTCAACTGATCTATTCCATTTTGGTTAACAGAGAGATCTTCCCTACAAGAATATTACTTGCTTTTTATTTTTAAAATCACACTCAGTATGTTGAGCTCTGACAGCCAACTGAGCAAATGGTCTAAATGTCACATCATAACAGAAAATGCAGTAAATACTAAGTAGGTCAGGACACCTCTGTGGAGGCAGACACAGATTTAATGTTACATGTCAATTAGTGTTCAACTGAACACAGTCAGTTCATTTCCAGGCATGCCCTGATCACTCTCTCCCAGGTTAGCATCACTTTGCGTACCATGCAGTCTCCCAGACTCCACTCAATCTTAGACATTCCTCCGGTTTTGGCCACCCCTTCCCTGCAACTTAAAAAAATACTTGATTTCTAGTTTTGATTATAGGTCACCAGCCTTAAGTGTAAACTTTGTTTCCCAGCACAGATGGTGCTTGACCTGCCAAGTCTCTCTAGCGCTAATTCTATTTCATATTGTCAGACCCCACAATCAGGAAGGCAAATCCAAGGGGTTGCTTTAAATCATATATGTCAAACTCAAGGCCCGCGGGCCAAATCCGGCCCGCGGTGGAATTATCTTTGGCCCGCGAGATAATATCTAATTACTATTAAAGCTGGCCCCAGTAATCGAAGCGCCTATGGCGTATGATATGGCTAATGCTGAGTTTATTCAGGTACCAGGTTTTCAGGGTTTTTAGTGTTTATTCGGCAGTCTTGCTCGGCAGTCTTCTTCATAAGAAACAGAATTTGTAAAGTGAAACACTTTGTAGTTATAGCAGAGACTGAGACACATGAGAGCAGGCTGAAAAAACGGAGGCAACGAAAGCTGCGTTCGCACGCGTCCGACTGATCCGGCCCGCATGAAGCTGCATTTTGCTCAATCCGGCCCGTGACCTAAAATGAGTTTGACACCCCTGCTTTAAATACTCCTTTAGGTAGATTTAGCTGTATAGCAGCATTACACCAATGTGTTAACAGAATCCACGCGACCCAAACCGACATGCTTTGCATGCTTCTTCTTAGTTTGTCTACAAAAAGATTTGGCATAAAGAATTTTAGTATGAGGCAAATAAATTGCTTTTATTTTAGACAAGTGAATACAGTATATACATCAACATTATAATCAGACTGCAATTAATAAAATTGCAATAAATAAGAAAAATTATGAAAAACTACCCATTTTCTCTAGATAGCCTTATTTAAACCTTTTTAAGGTCCTGATTTTTGATGTTAAAGAGGTAGTGGAGAGGGGTAATCTTAACCTGCAAGAAAAACAAATTTTTGAGAAGTCTAAGCCAAGTTATGTGATCATTCTCATCACCTGAGGTGAAGACCTATTACATTCCACCAGTGGCCCATTAACCTTCAAAGCATATTTTAAAGACCTAAATCTGCTTTTTTTTTTAAAAAAACTTTTTTTATAAGCTTGACTTTTCAAAACTGTACTTCAACATAATTCTGAAAATCCTTTTAGAAAAGGAAAAAAGGAATGAAAACACCCGCAGTAGGAGGTTTAAGAAAAAGAAACTTGAAAAGCCTAAGTAACAACTGAAAAGTTTTTCCTTATTCCACTAGGCAAGCAGCAGACAAAGCTTTATGTCCCCAAAACCTGGATTTAGTTTGCTTTTGTTTTAAACTAATGAATGGGACTTCTTTGCTGTGACAATTAAAGTTGGCACAACAAATAGCACACATGTTGGGCCCAAACCTCAGATGCTGTCTGGGTGGATTTTGCACACTGTTGTGACTGCCTGATTTCTCGTAGATGCTCTGGTTTCTTGTCACATTACAAAACAAACTGTAATTGCCCATAGTGTAGACAGATAGCAGGTGATACAGAAGGGCACTGATAGACATGAGAGGGAGAAAAGGATACAAAGGACTGAGACTGATGGGAGCAGGATGGTCTGGATGGCCTGCATCTATCAATTCCATATGACAAGAAAATGTAATGTGAAATGAAGATCACTGTTTCAGTGAGTTCACTGACTTTTCAGAAAAGATAAAAACAACAGCATCCACATCTTCTCTCAGGAATATATTCCACATCCTACAATGAACTGAACTATCTCTATGCATCATACCAACATTTCATATATTTATCCAGTTATTTAATTAAACTTAGTAATTTACTTTGTACATTATAGGCAAGGTGATAAATGGGTTTACACATAGACATAACTTCAGATTTGCTACTCACAAAATTAACAAGAATGGTGATCAATTTAAGCAAAATATTATGCACAAGTTATACATCTTTATAAATATACAGAAGCAGATTTAATGGCATTTCTAAGGTTACATTTATACTAGTCTTCAATACTTAAGGGTTCACAAATTTGTTGCTCAACAAATTTGTGAACCTTCAACATCAGAGAATTGGTGTAGCTTTCACTTTGCATGCATTGCTCCTCCAGTACTTCCAAATATTTACCTGGCTACAGATTGTATGACTTTTGAGGAGGTATCTTTCAGGTTGTCCTTTAAGTTGCTGAAGAGTCTTCCAGCTCCTCCTTTTACCATATCGAGCAGTCCACCCCCAAAAGTGGGTTCCATATCTTGAGAAGAGGTACCTGAGAAAGCACCAGATGGACCATAATGTATCTTAATAATCTACTTCCAACAATTCAAGGAGAGTTCAAGATACTGAAAGAAAATCAATAACTTCAGTATATCGAAAAACTTTAGAAATTGGAATTCCCTGGGGCAAACCGAAAAGGCCGAGAAAACACTAAGTAGATATTCTTTGCCTTTAAAACACAAGAAATACAGGGTTGTTAATCAACAGAAATAATATCCTCAAGACTTAGTTATATGTTTTTTTAAATACCTCAATTATCAAACTAGTCAACAGTTGCATTGCTTTTTAATTATAATATGGCTATTCCTATCAAAATAGTTAAAAATATTTTTGAATCTATATATACCCCTAAAAATTACCACACAATCAAAATTAACAATTCTGAAATTTAGAGCTATAAATTCCTTTCTAAATCAAATCCATAACATTAAATTTTGCATTAGGACAGCAGGTTCGTTGTAAATGAAAATGAAAGATATTTTCTACCTTTTGCATTATTGGGCATTTTAAGCAATTAGCTGCAAAATCCAAATTTTATCTCATCATAAGATTAGAGAAATTTACTCTGGAGAGAGAAAACCAAGTCCGTTGGCTATACCCGTGAGAGAATAGATGAGGATGCAAAAAAAAAGCTTTAAAAGAGTATTAGTCAGCTGAGAAATTAAATGTTCAAGAGGGCTAAGGTGTGCTTGCACAGAAGTTACTGAAAGCAGAGAATGAAAGGAGATCTCATTGAAACTTAAAAGAACTTGACAGCCTAGATTCAAGGACAACGACTCCTTCAAGCAAGGGAAACAAGGGCCAGAGAAAATAGTTTGAGAATAAGGGGTATGCATTTAGGACTAAGTTACTTCATTCATAAAATTCCTTCACCTGATAGGGAGATGAATTTTGGAATTCTCTACCCTGGAGAGCAGTGGAATCACCATTAAGACCTCCCAACTGTGCAACATAATCAAAGGCAACTTCAATAGATCTGCACCTAAATCTGCATTATTAATTATTAAGCAGTGCTTTCCAGTCTGAAGGGGTTTCTGTAATAGTTCCTGAAAGAAATTTGTCCACTATTACCAAATAACTTCTATCCATGTATTACTAAATTTAAGGTGATAATATTAACCTTGTGGAGGACATCAACTGATGAACTGGGAAGGGACATGGATGATGCAACTCAACATAGGCAGCTCTGAATTATAGGTTAAGTATCCCCAATCCAAGAATCCAAAATCTGAAAGCCTCCAAAATCTGAAACATTTTTTGAGCTCTGACATGATATGACAAATGGAAAATTCCACAGGGCAGTGGGAAGGCTCCCAGGAGATGCACAGGTCTCTGAGGAACACAGTTCTGACAAGTGATCTCACATATGTAATGCACAGAAATTAGTGAAAAATTGAAAAACACTGCATAAAGCAAAAACTGAAGATCCTGATCGTGTATTGAAAGAGTGGATTCCTCTGCATCGGACTGAACACATGTCACTCAATGGTATACTGATCATGAAGCAAGCAAAGATCTGTCATGACAAACTGAAAATTTAAGGTAATTATGAATGTTCAGCAGCTGGCTGCAGAATTTAAGAAAAGGCACAGATTCAATTTTTTTTTAATTTAAAAGATAAACACCTGCTGACCATGAAGCAGCAGAAAAATTCATTGAGTTTGTCAAGATCATCGCTGATGAAAATCTAACACCAGAACAAGTCTACAATGCTGAGTGTACTGTAACCTTTTAATCAAAACACGACATCTTAGGTGGAGACTGAAAGCCTGTCGTTGTTTGTTGTTCAAAAGCTGATTCAACTATTCTCCTGATGCTGCGGTGCTGCTTGTGTTACCCTGCACACATTATATTTTCATTATATTAATGGTATGCAATAATTTTTACTGTTAAGTACATAGGTATGATGAACAAATGCGAGATAAAGACTGCTTACCAGTAGCAGATAAATTCAGACCCAGAAATAATGGCGATCCTAAGCTACCACATTATAGTCTTCCCTCCTTATCCGCGAATTCCACATGCGTGAATTCAACCAACCGCGAATCATGAAAACCCGGAAGTGCTCTTTCAGCACTTGTTGTTCGAGCATGTACAGACTTTTTTTCTTGTCATTATTCCCTAAACAATGCAGTATAACAACTATTTTACATAGCATTTACATTGTATTAGGTATTGTAAGTAATCTAGAGATGATTTAAAGTATACGGGAGGATGTGCGTGGGTTATCGTGGATCGGGATCGAAAAAAATTGGAAGTTCTCTTACTAAGTAAGTCGGAACAGGTACATCCAGTATTATTTAGCGTCAGTTAGTCAAACATTTGTCTTAGTATATAGTATATATTATACCTTTCTATGCATATAAAACGCTTAAGAACGTATGTTTCAGCGCCGGGCTCGGGAACAGAAGTTCCCGAGATCGATCCAGTGACAGCCACACCCGAGTGCACTCTCCACTGTGCCAGGTTGATGTGGAGGATCAAAAACCCAAAACCCAATAATTAACCACTGCATTGCTTAGTAATAATTGTAGCTTTCATCGGGACAGAGCCTTTCTCACTTTATCCTTTAAAATTATTCCGATCATTGAGCGACGTAGCCTAATGCTTTTCTAATGACCGATGGAGTTTCACCTCTTTCCAATCGCTTTATTATTTCCACTTTATTTTCAGTTGTGATCGTGATTATTTTCATGAACAGAAACACTGCGGATTCAGAATTTCACCTCCAGGTCCTAATGTCCACCGCACTGTGACAGGGTAAATAAGGTGTGGGGTTCCGCTGGATCCTAAGGACCACCACATTAAGACAGGTTGAATAAGGGACTTGAGCATCCGCGATTTTTGGTATCTGCGAGGGGTCCCGGAACCAATCCCTCACGGATAAAGAGGACTGACTGTATATTCCAAAACCCAAAATTTTGGTTGGCAAGTTTGCAGACGGCACAAAGATTGGTGGTGTTGTGGGTAGTATAGAGGATTGTCAAAGATTGCAGAGAGACATTAATAGGATGCAGGAGTGGGCTGAGAAGTGGCAGATGGAGTTAACCCGGAGAAGTGTGAGGTGGTACACTTTGGAAGGACAAACTCCAAGACAGAGTACAAAGTAAATGACAGGATACTTGGTAGTGTGGAGGAGCAGAGGGATCTGAGGGTACATGTCCACAGATCCCTGAAAGTTGCCTCACAGGTAGATAGGGTAGTTAAGAAAGCTTATGGGGTGTTAGCTTTCATAAGTCGAGGGATAGAGTTTAAGAGTTGTGAGGTAATAATGCAGCTCTATAAAACTCTGGTTAGGCCACAGTTGGAGAACTGTGTCCAGTTCTGGTCGCCTCACTATAGGAAGGATGTGGAAGCATTGGAAAGGGTACAGAGGAGATTTACCAGGATGCTGCCTGGTTTAGAGAGTATGGATTCTGATCAGAGATTAAGGGAGCTAGGGCTTTTCTCTTCGGAGAGAAGGAGGATGAGACGAGACATGATAGAGGTATACAAGATATTAAGAGGAATAGATAGAGTGGACAGCCAGCGCCTTTTCCCCAGGGCACCACTGCTCAATACAAGAGGACATGGCTTTAAGGTAAGGGGTAGGAAGTTCAAAGGGGATATTAGAGGAAGGTTTTTGTTAACTGAGTGTAGTTGGTGCGTGGAATGCTCTGCCTGAGTCTGTGGTGGAGGCAGATACACTAGTGAAGTTTAAGAGACTACTAGACAGGTATATGGAGGAATCTAAGGTAGGGGGGATATATGGGTGGCCGCGTTTAAGGGTCAGCACAACATTGTGGGCCGAAGGGCCTGTACTGTGCTGTACTATTCTATCTAAAAAACTCAAAACACTTCCAGCCTGAAGCATTTCAGATAAGGGGTACTCAACCTGTATCATATCTTGGTTAAAAAATTTAGGAGGAGGCAAAGTGAACCTACCAGGGCAAATCAGGTACCAGGTAGTAGTGAGAAGATGGGCATGCAGCTGTTTGTACACAAATCTTTGGAAGAGGTAGGCCAAGTTATACAGAATTCTCAGCTTATTAATAACGCAAGAGGATTCAAAAGGATGGAAGCTATGCTAAATCCTTCTGACATTGGTCAAATTTCAGCAGGAGCATATTGGGAATACACCAAGATTTTACAATTGGTTTACCACATGAGGCAAGCAACAAAAACTGGATTATAGGAATTTCAGTATGGAAGAAAATAATGGCAATGATGTTTGATTTAGGCTCACAAAAATCTTCAAAAGGACTAAAATACAGGTGATGCAACCATTGCTTCCAGTAATAGAAAATGCAGTTACATGGATCTATGATCCTACAACTGGTAGAAGGACACTTTTAAAACACTGAGTTGTTGTGATCAACAACTAATTACACGGAAATGTGCTCAATGCATGTCTAATGGCAACAAAAATGACATCTACGTGAAAAGGGAAAGTTATAGAGCTAGTGAGAGGGATAGATTAATTGGTAACTCTATCAAAGAGCCAACAATGGTCAACATGGTTGAACAACCTTGTGAGTAATATTCTTCTGTGATTGTTTTCTACCCTTTGCTTGATAGCTTCAAGCATTTAAATATTGTTATTGTTCAAATATCTCTCAGTAATTATCAAAAATATATGTACAATACTTGCAACTGTATTGATCACTATTGTGAAGAAATCAAATACCAGAGCATACAAATTCGGAACATAGGTGTCTGACACCTTTTGATATTAACAATAGAGGTATGCAATGTAGAGGAAACACTGGTCAAAGCCATGGAAGAGATTGGAAGATAATGGTAACAACTGATGAAATTTCAATCAAATGCTTCATCTTTTCTGCAGCTGCAACGAGATCTCACCACAGGCCACATCATTTCCTCCCCAACCCTATCCATCTTCCATAAAGACAACTCTGTAACTCCCATCTGTTCATTCTGCCTCAGCCAAACTCCCTGACTCATGGCACTTCTCCCTTCAACTACCCACCCCTCCTCCTACTCCTCACTCACCACCATCCAGAGACCCAAACACCCTTTCAGGTGAGGCATGGATCACGTGCATCTCCTCTATCCTTGCATACTGCACTCTGTGCTCCGAGTGCAGCCTCCTCTACTTCTGCAAACAAAGCACAGACTGGGCAATCAATTTGCAGACCACCTGTACTCTTTATCCTGAGTCCCTGGGTGCATGCCATTTCAATTCCCCTTGCAACACTGACCTGTGTATCCATGGCCTTCAGCACTGTCACGGTAGAGCTCAACGCAAACTAGAGTAACAACACTCCGTATTCTGCCTGGGTACTGTGCAACCCAATGGCACGAACGCCCAGTTTTCCAATTTGAGGTGACCTTCACTGCAGTTTTACTTATTCCTTCCTATTTCAAGTTCACCTCTGGCCTGGTTATAGTTTTCCTCGCCCTCCTGGTTGCTTCCACCAGTTTTAAACAGATTTTGCCCACTGGATCCCCTGACTTCCTACATTTAGATCCACCTCTCCTTCAATTCTTGCTAATTGTTACCATTAGTACCTTCTTCACTTATCTGATTTCAGCCTTTGTTTTCCACTTAGCATCCACCAGCTGCTAACTTCACCTTCACCATCTGGCTCCATTAGCCTTGTGTCTGCCTCAATCTATCACCCACCTGCCTGTCTCCCATCTCCACTCCTTGCCTGCTCTTCCCTGGCTCCATCTGCCTATTATCCTTTATCCAATCACCTACTGCCCCTTGTCCGCTCTCACCCCCACCCTGCCTCTGTGTTGGCCATCTGCCCTCGCCACTCAGTCCTGGTGCAGCACACTGCTCAGTTCACAGAGTTCCTCCAACTGATAGTTTGTTGCTCCAGATTTCAACATCCTCTATCTCGATGAAAATCAATGTTTGGTATTTAATAGTGTTACGAACCCCGTAACTGGGTCACTTATCAGCAAAGATAGAGAGGTCCGTTGAAGTCTGATGATACTATTTTTAACCGTATTTATTAGTAAAAATACACAAAAATAATATCAATGCAAATATACAGATAATATACGTCGTCAATACTAAATCTAAAAGTGCGGGTATAATAATAATTAATAAGAAATAAGCTCTATCGTTGTCTAGGGGATAATGTATTGTCTGATGGAAATATAAAGTTCACTCAGTTCATGCAGGCTGCAGCCTTTGGGGACTGCTGGGTTTGCAATGGTTGGAGAGAGAGAGAGATTTGGAGAAAAACTTGCCGATTCCTTTTATGATTTCGATCCGTCGGAGTCCCGTTAGTGTGGCCGTTCATCTGTGGCCTCTCCTTTAGCTAAGCCGTTCTTCCGTGGTGAGCCCACCAATCCCAGGCAAGGGAAGGACGCACATGAGCCCTCACCAGCTGTCGCTATTAAACGCTGTCACGGGATTTCTAGTGTTTCTCCTGGTGCATCTAAAGGGGTTGTTCCCCAGACCCTCTTTTATCCTTACTCACGGGGTCTCAGATGTCAATCAGGTTGGGATGATGCAATCCCTCAACCAGCCCACTCTAGTCGTCCCCTGAGGGGCTTCAATGAATAGTACAGTACTTAATATACAATTCCGTCTCCAAGAGACAATAGACGTTATCAATGGTTTTGTTTCGCTGAGGCCAGGATACATTCCAAACCTTGTGGATTCTCTCTCATTTCCTGGGTCCCAGACCCAAATTAATAGCGATCTTGCGATTCTCAAAAAGGAGGGGGCGACTTTGTACCCTTTGGCCCCTCAGAGTTGCGGCACATTCGTAACAATAGGTACAGTAGCCTCAGCAGATTTTCACATTCAGCAGCCTGGTTGAGTCAAAAATAACTTGCTTTCCCTCAGACTTGTGGGGTCTGAAGAGGTCGGTAAGGCTAATGACAGACCCATGGATTCTGCCACCAGTAGGCTGTGTTACGAATGTGCCACAACTCTGAGGGGCCGAAGGGTACAAAGTAGCCCCCTCCTTTTTGAGAATCGCAAGATCGCTATTAATTCGGGTCTGGGACCCAGGAAATGAGAGAGACGCCCAGAATACACAAGGCTTGGAATGTGTCCTGGCCTCAGCAAAGACGGAACCACTGATAACGGCTATTGTCTCTTGGAGACGGAATTGTGTATTGAGTACTGTACTATTCATTGAAGCCCTCAGGAGATGACCAGAGTGGGCTGGTTGAGGGATTGCATCATCCCAACCTGATTGACATCTGAGACCCCGTGAGTAAGGATAAAAGAGGGTCTGGGGAACAACCCCTTCAGACGCACCAGGAGAAACGCTAGAAATCCCGTGACAGCGTGTAATAGCGACAGCCGGTGGGGCCCGCGTGCGTCCTTTTCCATTTGCCTAGGAATTGGCGGGCTTACCACGGAAGAACGGTTTAGCTAAAGAAGGGGACACACCAACGAAATTTCGAAGGATCAACATCATAAAAAGGAAAAGCTGGCAAGTTTCTAAAATCTCTCTCTTGACTCCAACCAAAGGCTGCAGCCTGAATGAACTGAGTGACTTTTATATTTCCATCGGACAATACATTATCCCCTAGACAACGATAGAGCTTATTTCTTATTGATTATTATTATACCCGCACTTTTAGATTTAGTATTGACGACGTATATTATCTGTATGTTTGCATTGATATTATTTTTGTGTATTTTTACCAATAAATACTGTTAAAAATAGTACCATCAGACTTCAACGGACCTCTCTATCTTTGCTGGTAAGTGACCCAGTTATGGGGTTCGTAACAGCTGGAAGTAGGTAGTTTGAGTAGGTGATACATCCCTCTACATTTCACCCATTGGTGGTGCCTGTATAACAAAATTTGATTATGCTGTGGACACTTACTTGAAGAGGCATTGTTGTTGTTGGCACATTTTCTATCACACAGAATCAGTTCAGGATGAACTCCATGCTGTTCCCATGACCGAACAACTGACAACTCATATGTACTCTTCCCCCAAACTCAGTGATTGCAGTTCCTACTAAAGGGGGCCAGTAGTCCACCAGCACATTGCACCACCTGGAGAACTGCAGGAAATTCAGAGCCCATTCTAAATTTGGACTTCAAACTGAGAGGCTGTAGGGGGCAGAGTGACACTTGTATCCTTCTCCTCACAACAGATTCTTCTGTGTGGCACAAGTCACACCAAGAAGAGATACACACAAAATGCTGGTGGAACGCAGCAGACCGGGTGGCATCTATAGGAAGAAGTACAGTCAACGTTTCAGGCCAAGACCCCACGTCAGGACTAACTGAAAGAAGAGATAGTAAGAGATTTGAAAGTGGGAGGGGGAGGGAGAGATCCGAAATGATAGGAGAAGACAGGAGGGGGTGGGGTGAAGCTAAGAGCTGGAAAGGTGATTGGCAAAAGGCATACAGAGCTGGAGAAGTGGGAGGATCATGGGACGGGAGGCCTAGGGAGAAAGAAAGGGGGAGGGTAGCACCAGAGGGAGATGGAGAGCAGGCAAGGAGTGATTGTGAGAGGGACAGAGAGAGAAAAGAAAAAAAGGGGGGAAATAATAAATAAATAAGGGATGGGGTAAGAAGGGGAGGAGGGGCATTAACAGAAGTTAGAGAAATCAATGTTCATGCCATCAGGTTGGAGTGTACTCAGATGGAATATAAGGTGTTGTTCCTCCAACCTGAGTGTGGCTTCACCTTGACAGTAGGAGGCGGCCATGGATAGACATATCAGAATGGGAATGGGACGTGGAATTAAAATGTGTGGCCACTGGGAGATCCTGCTTCCTCTGGCAGACAGAGCGTAGGTGTTTAGCAAAACGGTCTGCTAGTCTGCATCGGGTCTCAGAAATATACAGAAGGCTGCACCGGGAGCACCAGACGCAGTATATCACACCAACTATATCCTGAGACCAAGAGCCCTTTTTCTAGCCAAGGCAAAACAACAGAACTCATCTAAAGTTCTCATCAGTATTTGTCTTTGAAACAACATCATTGAAACAAATAATCTACTTGTTCTTTTTGAGTTATTGTCACCATGCCTTCCCATATGACTCATCCAGAACATGGTAGGACCATCTTGGGCATCATTAATTTCATGAAAGGTGCTGCAGAAGAAAAAAAAAATGCCTGTCCTTTGGGATGCCAATCACAAATACAAGTCCAAACACAAATGTAGGAGCACACCAATCCAAAGTTTGCATCAATGCTTTTAGCTTCACAAGTGATATAATAAAAAAAAATCTGACTGCCGAGTCCAACCTATATGTAATAATTTGCACCGCAAGTTTAAGAAAGCAGACAACAGCACTTCATGCCAAATGATGGTGCAAAAGTTGAAGCTAAACTGCCTTGGGTCCATTTTTAGAAATACCTCTTAGAGGTTCTCCCACTCTTTAGTAACATTCAAAATTCTGATGCCAACAATGAAATTCCTGCACATGCCACAAACTGTTGCATTTGAACAAGATGGTGAACAATGAGAAGATAGCTGTCCAACTTGTTTCTGACAGTGCTGTTTGCAGGCAAATACTGATCTCAACCAGTAACTAGAGTATAGCAGTATCACTGCATCTATCAAACCTTTCAAGTTTGTGAAACTCTTTGTAGATAAAGAAAGTACTGTTGTAGCATTGATCAAAATATTTCAAAGCAACAGCAGGACTTAGATCAGATGGAAAGTTGGGCAGAAATTGGTTAGGCTACACCAACAGTATTGTGTACAGTGTGGATCACATTATTAGCAACAGAGGGAGTGCAGAAAAGATGTTTCCTGGAATGGAGGAAATTGGTTAGGGTGGGTTTAATCTCTTTGGAAAGTAGAAGGCTAAAGGATGAATTATTCGAGACTTGTGAAATTACAGAAGGACGTAGATGGGCAACACACACAAAATGCTGGAGGATCTCAGTAGGTCAGGCAGCATCTAGGGAAATAAATCAGTCAATGCTTCAGGCTCTGATTCTTCCTCAGGACTGAGAAGGAAGGGGGAAGATGTCAAAATAAAAAGGTTGGGGTGGAGGAGGGGAAAGAGGCTAGCTGGATGGTGATAGGTGAAGCCAGGTGGGCGAGAGGAAAGAATCTGATAGGAAAGAAGTGTGGACCACCCTCACCTTCATCCACCCTCCACCTGGCCCTAACCCACCTGGACAAAAAAGGCACATACATTCGAATGCTGTTCATAGACTTCAGTTCAGCATTCAACACAATCATCCCTCAGCTCCTGAAACTGCTGGGCCTGAACATCTCCCTCTGCAACTGGATCCTAGATTTCCTGACTGGGAGACCTCAGTCAGTCCTGATCAGGAGCAACATCTCCAACACCATCACACTGAGCACGGTGGCCCCCCAGGGTTGCGTGCTCAGTCCACTGCTGTTCACTCTGCTGACCCACGACTGTGCTGCAAAACACAGCTCGAACCATATCATCAAGTTCGCCGATGACACGACCGTGGTGGGTCTCATCAGCAAGAGCGATGAGTCAGCTTACAGAGAGGAGGTGCAGCGGCTAACGGACTGGTGCAGAGCCAACAACCTGTCTCTGAATGTGAACAAAACAAAAGAGATGGTTGTTGACTTCAGGAGGGCACGGAGCGACCACTCCCCGCTGAACATTGACAGTTCCTCGGTAGAGATCGTTAAGAGCACCAAATTTCTTGGTGTTCACCTGGCGGAAAATCTCACCTGGTCCCTCAATACCAGCTCCATAGCAAGAAAGCCTGGCAGCGTCTCTACTTTCTGCGAAGGCTGAGAAAAGTCCATCTCCCACCCCCCATCCTCATCACATTCTACAGGGGTTGTATTGAGAGCATCCTGAGCAGCTGCATCACTGCCTGGTTCAGAAATTGCACTATCTCGGATCGCAAGACCCTGCAGTGGATAGTGAGGTCAGCTGAGAAGATCATCTGGGTCTCTCTTCCCGCCATTATGGACATTTACACTACACGCTGCATCCACAAAGCAAAAAGCATTATGAAGGACCCCACACACCCCTCATACAAACTCTTCTCCATCCTGCCATCTGGGAAAAGGCTCCGAAGCATTTGGGCTCTCACGAACAGACTGTGCAACAGTTTCTTCCCCCAAGCTATCAGACTCCTCAATACCCAGAACCTGGACTGACACCTTACTGCCCTATTGTCTTGTTTATTATTTATTGTAATGCCTGCACTGTTTTGTGCACTTATGTAGTCCTGGGTAGGTCTGTAGTATAGTGTAGTTTTTTCTGTGTTGTTTTTTACGTAGTTCAGTCTAGTTTTTGTACTGTATCATAAACACCATGGTCCTGATAAAACATTGTCTCATTTTTACTATGTACTGTACCAGCAGTTATGGTCGAAATGACAATAAAAAGTGACTTGACTTGAAAGGGATGGAGGAGAGGACCCAGGAGGAATTTATAGGCAGGTGAGAAGAAGTACAAGGTCAGAGAGGGGAATAAAAGAGGGGGGGACGACTTTTTTTTACTGGAAGGAGAAATCAATATTCATGCCAACAGGCTGGAGGGTACCAAAAAATAATTTAAGGTGTTGATCCTCCACACTGCAGACTCATCTTGGTACAAGAGACGGCCATGGACCGACATATCGGAACGAGAATCGGAATTAAAACATTTTGCTACTAGGATGTCCTGCTTGGGGAGGTGATCGAGGAAGTGGTCCCCCAATTTACAACGGGTCTCACCATTGTAGAGCAGGACACATCAGGAGCACAGGACACAACAGATGACACCAGCAGATTCGCAGAAAGAAGTGTTGCCTCAGCTGTTTGGGGCCCTGATTAGAGGGGCGGGAGGTGATGAATGGGCAGGTGTAGCACCTGGGCCGCTTGCAGGGGTAAATGCCAGCAGGGAGATCAGTGGCGAAGGATGAATGGACAAGGGGTTCACAGAGGGAGCGATCCCTGTGGAAAGTGGAGCGGGTTGAATAGATGGGAGAGTCAGAACCATTTTCCCAAGTCAGGAGACTAGAATTAGAGGGAAAAGGTTTAAGGTGAGAGTGAAATATTTACAGATCTCAGGGGTGATTCTTCCCACACAATGGGTAGTGAATATTTGTAACATGCTACCTGAGGAGATAGTGGAGGCAGGTACTATAACAGTACTTAAAGGTATTGGACAGATATTTGATAGGAAAGGGTAAATAGATAATGACCCCAATACTGTCAAATAGGATTAGCCATTTGCCTGTATTATGGTTATTATCCTTCTACTCTTAGATAGGCATCATGGTCGGCATCGTCGGAATGGCCCATTGTGTACTGCGCGTTTGTTATCTAGCTTCAGTGATGATTGTCACATGCAATCACTTCACACAATGCTTATCCAGGAGGTCTAATTTATGTTACTCATTCTTTTTGTTCAGGCACTGCTCTGACAACAATTCTATGCACAGACACTGTGATTTGCTATTCTAGGTTCACAATCCGGCACCCAAAATATATGCATTAAGTCTGCCTTGGAGCTTTACCACATGAACTTTATTTACAGCTGTCTCCATTTCCAAAGAAAAAAGGTCCATCTATGTTTTGTGAAGTGTGCCAAGGAGTATAATTATTTACAGAAGTCTGTACTCAGATCAAACAGAGAAGTATTTATTCATCTGCTGCACAGAGGACAAGCACCAGTAGTGTAGAGAAATCTTTTCTGAGCATTCATTGAGATAAAATATAGTTTAACTAATATTCAACTGTCTAGTTATCATTAAAACTACCAGTTACAGGTGTATATTCAGTAACTTCAGACATCATGAACATCTCACGTAAATCCCTCTTCTTCTGGTGGATGTTGTGGCCTCTCAACCAGGCCTCATTACTTGGTTCCCTCTGTGCTCTGTCCCAGGACCCTGACTGACACGGAGATGACCCTGGAGCTACTACTGTTGTTATGGAGACAGCCGTGAATCCAGATCCATTATCTCCAAATACATTCCACAAGTGGATTTTATAATTCTGTGAGTTCTGCTGAAAGACAAGTTATCTCCTTTTTGCTTTTATTTTTTTTGAAATCACATACAGTTGGCCCTGCTTCCTCAGCTGCACAAAATGAATAAACTTTGGTGCAACAAACTTTTCCACATGCAATTATATTATGATATACAAGTTAATCCTATGTGCCATTTTCTCTTGCAATTGATGTCCTATTAAAATGAATAGGCCAAATATCGCTGTCTGCCCACATCTTCAACATAATTCATCCTTCATTTCACCACCTCTGCAAGATTGTGCCCTGTTCTGTAGCTGTGGTAGCTGGATGTGATGTGAGAGACAAGAGATTCTGCGGATGCTAGAAATCTTGAGCAAACACACACAAAATGATGGAGAAACTCAAAAGGTCAGGCAGCATCTATGGAGGGAAATGAACTGTCAATGTTTTAGGCCAAGACTTTTCACCAAGAACAGAAGAGCACAGAAGCCATTAAAAAAAAATGGTAGGGTGAGGGGGAAGGAGAGCAAGCCGACAGGTAATAGGTGATGGGGAAGGTGGAAATGAAAGAAAATGTGTGAAGGGGAAGGAGATATGATTTGAGGTCATTGAGCTTTTTTTCCACCAGTTAATGGCCACAAGGCATCCAGGCTTGAAGAGATGTTTGGGCCTGGGACTTGCACCAAGGACAGACATAGATCTTAGTGTTCAAGTGTTTAGATGTGGTTTATGTAAATACCCTTAACTTTAAATCCAAGAGAACTACCAACGAAGCCAGGCCAACATCACTGCAGCTTAAATTACAATTGCTTCAGTGGCTGTCATTGGTTTTACCTCAAACAACAGAAAATCTGCAGATGTTGGAAATCCAAGCAACACAAACAAAATGCTGGAGGAACTCAACATCTATGGAAAACAGTAAACAATCAATGTTTCAGGCCAAGCCCCTTCAGCATGACTGGAGAAAAAGAGATGAGAAGTCAGAGTAAGAAGGTGGGGGAGGGCAGGAAGAAATACAAAGTAGCAGCAGATGACAAGTGAAACCAAGAGGGAGGAAGGGTGAGTAAAGAGCTGGGAAGTCGATTGGTGAAACAGATAAAGGGCTGGAGAAGAAGAAATGTAATAGGAGAGGACAGAAGGCTATGGAAGAAATAGAAGATATAGGAGCACCGGAGGGAGATGACGGGCAGGTAAGGTGAGAGGGGGAAATGGGAACGGGGAATAGTGAAGAAGAGGTGGTAGGCAAATAACAGAAGTTCGAGGAATCTATGTTCATGCCATCAGGTTGGAGGCTATGCAGACAGAATACAAAGTGGTGCTCCTCCAACCTGAGTGTGGCCTCATTGTAACAGTAGAGGAGGCCATGGACTGGGATGTCGGAATGAGAATGGGAAGTGAAATTAAAATGGGTGGCCACTGGGAGATCCCACTTTTTCAGGCAGAAGGAGAATAGGTGCTTGGCGAAGTGGTCTCCCAATCTACATCAGGTCTCACCGATATACGGGAAGTTGCACCAGGAGCACTGAGCACAGTACATGACCCCAAAAGACTCACAGGTGAAGTGTCACCTCACTTGGAAGGCATATTTGGGGTCCTGAATGGCAGCGAGGGAGGAGGTGTAGGGGTAGGTGTAGCACTTATACAGATTGCAAGGGTAAGTGCCAGGAGGGAGATCAATGGGGAGGGTTGAATAGTCAAGGAAGTTGCATAGGGAGCGATCCCTGTAGAAAACAAAACTTGGGAGAAAGTGGTAGTGGAATCCCACTGGAGATGGCAGAAATTACAGAGAATTGTGTGCTGGACACAGAGGCTTTGTGGGATGGTAGGTGAGGACAAAGGAAACCTATCCCTGGTAGGGTGGCATGAGGATGCACGAAATGGAAGAGTTATGGTTGAGGGCAGTGTTGATTGTGGAGGACGGGAAGCCTCTTACTTTGAAGGAGGAGGACATCTCCTTAGTTCTGGAATGAAAAGCCTCATCCTGAGAGCAGATGCAGTGGAGACAGAGGAATTGAAAGGAGGAGATAACATCTTTACAACTAACAGGGTAGAAAGGGGTATAGTCCAGTTAACTGTGAGAAACACTGAGTTTATAAAAGACATTGGTAGATAAGCTGTCTCCAGAAATAGAGATCAAGAAAGGGGAGGGAGGTGTTGGAAATGAAGCAGGTAAATTTGAAGGCGGGGTGGAAGATGGAGGCAAAGTTGAAGTTGACGAGCTCTGCATGGGTGTAGGAAGCTGCACCAATGCAGTTATCTGTGTAGCACAGGAAAAGTGTAGGCTTGGAACATAGTCTGTTCTACATAGCCAATAAAAAAAGCAGGCATAGCTGGGACCAATGAGAGTGCCCATGGTTACACCTTTTGTTTGAAGGAACTGGGAGGAGAAATTATTGAAAGTGAAGTCTAATTCCACCAGACAAAGGAGAGTGGCAGAGGAGAGTAACTGGTTGGGTCTGGTGTCCAGAAAGAAACGGAGCGCTTTGAGACCTTCCTAGTTGGGGGGGGGGTGGAGACGTAGAGGGACTGGACATCCATAATGAAAATAAGATGATCAGGGCCAGGGAACTTGACATCATTGAAAAATTCAAGTGTGTGAAGTGACATGTATGTAGATAGGATGGGACTGAACCTGGGGGCGGGGGGGGGGGGGGGGGGGATAAAACCGGGTCGAAGTCTGTATATACAAGTACAGTGGGGCAGGAACAAGCAAAAACAATGGGTCTACCACCACCAGGCACATCTTCTCCCCCCTCCAAATTTCTGCTTTCCGCGGGGATCTTTCCCTACGCAACTCCCTTGTCCATTCTTCCCTCTCCCCACTGACCTCCCTTCCTAGCAATTATCCTTGCAAGTGGAACAAACACTACACCTGCCCCCACACCTCCTCCGTCACTACCATTCAGGGCCCCAAACAGTCCTTTCAGGTGAGGTGACACTTCATACTGTATGCGGTGCTCCCGGAGGGGCCTCCTGTATATCGGTGAGACCACTTCCCCAAGCACCTATGCTCCATCTGCTAGAAGAAGAATGATCTCCCAGTGGTCCATTCTAATTCCACTTCCCATTCCCGCTCTGACATGTCAATCCGTGGCAATGAGACCATACTCACGTTGAAGGAGTAATGCCTTATATTCCATCTGGGTAGCCTCTAACCTGATGGCATGAACATCGATTTCTTGAACTTTTGGTAATGCTCCCCTCCCTTCACCATTCCCCTCGCTCACCGCATCTCCTTACCTGCCCATCACCTCCCTCTGGTGCTCCTCCCCCTTCCCTTTCTTCTATGGCCTTCTGTCCCCTCCTGTCAGATTCCCCCTTCTCCAGCCCTTTATCTCTTTCACCAATCGACCTCCTGCCTCTTTACTTCACCCCTCCTCCCGCAGTATCACCTTTCACTTCCTACCTTGTCATTGCGTAGTGAATACGAGAACTTAGACCCAGTGGCAATAACGGCATGAGTTTGCACAACCAGAGAGGGAAGCCAACACTAATGTTCCCACACACCTGCCACCCAGACTGTGTGACAAAATTTGTGGGTTTGCAAAGTGCTGCCAGAGTGCCTAGGCAGGAAACTGCAAAGTGCTCTGCAGATGGTGCACTCTGCAGCTGTGAAAGGAGTGAACATTTAGCTTGGTGGACATAGTTCCAATTAATTCTTCTGCTTTGCTCTGGATGGTGTTGAACTTCTTGAGTATTTTTTGGAACCATTGTCATGTAATTAAGTGGAAAGATAGAACATAAATGCAAGCTTTGGCTTTCTTTTAAGATAGGTTGACTCCCATGTGTTTAACAATATTTCTTTTTAAAGTATGTAATGTACAATCAACAGAGCCATAGAATTACACAGAATGAAAACTAGCTCTTCAAGGTACAGTAAGCATAATACTATTCCAGTGTCTCCATTCTCCCACTGTCTGTAAGGAGTTTGTACATTCTCCCCATGACTTCATTGGTTTCCTCTGGGTGCTTCAGTTTTGCCCTGCATTCCAAAGATGTACAGGTTAATTGGTCACACAGGTGTAATTGGGCGGCACAGGCCTGTTCCTGTGCTCCATCTCCAAATAAATACACCCATCGAGCCCACACCAACCAGGAAGCACACATTTACATTAATCACATTCTATTCTCCCTGCATTCTTCTCAACTAACCCCACCCCCACACTAAACACAGATACTACCACTTACTACAGACTAGGGGCAACCTTCTAATCTTTACATCATAGGGATGTGGGAGGATACAATAGTACTGAAGAAGTCTTTGGGAGGGTATATACATTCCATACTAACAGCACAAATAATCCCTCATTAATCTGGTGCACTGAAGCCGGGGCAGCAGCTCTGCCAGTTGCACCACTGTTCCAAACCAGCAGAACCCTACCAACTATCAAACTTACAAATAAGTTTCGTTAATTGCACTTGGCAGTATTGTGAATTTTATTTCAAATTCAGGAGTACAAGTAAAAGAACACAAAATGAAACAGCAGAAACAGTGAAAGACAAGAATTGGAGACAAATTTTAAAGCATTACATGCAGTATTCACTTCAATGGCAAGGGTGTGTAGTGATCCTGTAGTATCACTTATTTCTAAAGAACAAACAATATAGGAAAGATCAAGCATACGGCAATGTGTGACTTAATTCTGGAAAGCACAGTATAATTCAGATTCTTAGAGCAGCATTTAGGGAACTAGACACAATTATTAGCAGACAAAGAAAAAACATGCCAACAACTTATCCTGCATAGAAATTAATCAAAATACTCAATTTGGCTGTGCTTTATATGCAATAAAATGTATTACATTATTAGCAATTACATTACTTGCTTCAGTGTCTGGACAATAGCAAAAGGTCAAGCGGTTGACAATATTCCCAGCAGCCAATGTGCACACTTCAGATAGACTGGACCATTCTTTATATGACACCAGCACACAAATTAGTTAACAACAGTGTTCAGCTCATTAACATAAAATTGATCATGAATCAAATGTTAAAAAGAGTCAAAGCCACAAGTACACGGAAAGCAAAATTCTACAGTAAGAGTAAAACGAGTGAGATCGTGAAGTAGGAGTCTGGAGGTGAATACAAGACGCCATGCTGCCAGCTATCCAGAATACATTTGCCAATGCATTGCAGTGCCCCTCCCCCAACGCCTTCTGTAAGAATTTAGTGATTAAATTCTGTACTTGCAATTTGAAGCCTGAAAGAAAGCACTTAAGCTACTGTACATAATTTAGGTACTACTGCACCAACATCCTTTCCTACGTATTTGAAAATCTAAAGAATGCACTAATTTAGTGGAAGTAATATAAAACATATAATACAAAATCGTTTAAAGCACATAGCGTTTCATTACCAATAGTGCGACAGAAAAATTTGGAGGTATTATTTGTATTTCAACGACTAACGGTGCTCGGTAACGTTACAAGGGCCAAGAAAGTACGAGTTGCTGCATACATTTAAGAAATACACATGAAAATAATTAATTCTCTTTGCAAGCACGGGATTTAAGATCAGGAGTTGAACTCGTGTTACTGAATGGCACATGGCGTTGACGAGCGAGGAGTATTTACCTGACCTGTCCATGGTGCTGTAGCGGGCTGTCTGCGGGATCAGGCCGCTGGCTGCTATCGCCCCTATCGGCTCTGGAGCGAGGGCTGAGGCTGGGGCAGGGGCAGGGGCCGGGTTCACCGTCTGCACTGCATCGCCAGCTTGCTGCCAACTATCCAAATCGCCGGGACCCGTGTCAACCAAATGCAACGATTCGTACCCATCATAATTTGTCTTCTTGCGATAGTTTCCAAGAAGGCTCATGGGGCACTCAAACAAAAGTCACCAAATAAGAATGCTCATTCACAGACAAAGGGGAGAGAGTAAGTCATGACCTTGTTCAATGAACTGACTCCTGGAAAAAAAACGGAAGCAAGGTGGCGAATGGATCGGGTTTGTTTCCTAGAAAGGGAGAGAAATCGAAAAGGCAAAACTCCGACGACCCCGATAACAAACTTGCAACGCTCCCCAGCTGCCTCCCTCCTTTAACAGGTCCTTCCTTCTCCGGGCTTCCGACTGGCTCCCTGCCAGCTGCCTGACGAAAACGGTCATCTCCAGCCAGCAGTTGCCTGAAGCTTGCCTGCAAACCTGTCTGCCTTTCAATATAGTGGTGCTGCGAGAAAATGTGTGGCTTAATGGAAAGGTTCCGCAGTTAGTGTAAGGGTATGTTTAAAACATACTGATGTAGCTTTGTTAAGTCTATTTTTCTCCATTGATCATGATTATTTTTATTCCAAATGTTGTCTTGAAATGCTGTCTGTGTGGAATGACTTAGGCACTCTAATGCCACATTCTTGATTATGGCGAGCTAATTAGGACAAGTTTTAGCCCCATCTCGTTTTCTCTCGTTATATGTGCACATCTTAATATTTTGTAGAAGTCAGTGAATCGCAATGAGATGAATCTTGCGACACCGAGATGTTTCAGAATCAACTATACGGACCATCAACATTTGGATGACAATTTATTCTCTTAAAATACTTTTTTTTGGTAATATTTTGCATCGTTAAGAATGTTTATTATTTTGAGATTTTTTTTAAAAGGCTTTGCAGTAATCTCAAAGGGACAGAAATATGTTTCCTTGTCTACCATACATCGAACCATAAAACAATCAGACAAGCAAATATTTCATTCCTTTGATCTATGGCAACAGTTCCAAACGCGGACTTGCTCTGAAAAAACTACCCCATGGTCCATTTTCTTTCAGTAGTGTACCGCAGCCTCATTTAAAATATTTATAAAATGATTAATATGAACGATGGCAATCTGGCAATCGAAAATAGAAATAAGAAATACCAGAGATTCATAGCGGATGTTAAGTTGTTTAACATTCTCAGGATTCAGTATTCTGGATAATTTAATCTGAAATATGAATGTTTCCTTCAGGTGCTGCCTAACCAGTGGTGCTGGTTCCTATTACAGAGTCATCATTATACAGCATGGATACACACCCTTCAAACTTCATTTCACCCACTTCCCTCGAAACCTTTCCTATCCATGTACTTTCCTAAGTGTTTTTGAAATGTTATACTTGCACACAGCTCAGAAATTTAAGTATATCCCTTGCGTCAATACACAATAGGACAACAGTTTAGCCCATCGTGATGTCAATCTGAACTAATCTCATCAATATAAAATATAGAAACCGGCTCTTCAGCCTACAATGTTGTACTGAACCAATTAAATTAGTAATCAAGTAGCCAACTAAACTAATCTCTTCTGCCTACACAATGCCCCTATCCTTACATTTTCCTCATATTCATATGCTAATCTAAACATCTCTTAAAAGTCCCTAATGTTTCTGATTCTACCACCACCTCTGGCAACGCATTCCAGGAACCCACCATTGTCTGTGTCAAAATCTTGCCAATCACATCTCCTTTGAAATTACACCTCCCCTCCCGACCTTAAATGCATGCCCTCTGGTATTAGACATTTCAACCCTAAAAGTTATTGTCTGACTACTCTATCTATGGCTCATAATTTTATAAAGCTCTATCAGATCTCCACCCATCCTCCGCTGCCCCAGTGAAAGCAACCCAGGTTTGTCCAACCTCTCATTCTATCACATGCCCTCTTATCCACTCAACATCCTGGTAAACCTCTTCTGCACCCTCTCCAAAGCCTCAACATCTTTTATAAAATGGGGTGACCAGAACTGTTTACAATATCCCAGACATGGCCTAACTAGAGTTTTATAAAGTTGCAGTATATCTTCCTGGCTTTTGAACTCAATGCCTCAACTAATAAATGCAAGCATGCCATAAGTTTGAACCATCCTATCAACACCTTCAGGGAGCAATGGACTCAGACCCCAAAATCCCTCTGCTCATCAATACTGTGAAGGATTCTCCCTTTAACAGTGAACTGTCTCTTTGTATTTTACCTATCAAGATCCAACACTTCACATTTGGACAGGTTAAACTCCATCTGCCATATCTGTTCCCATATCTGCAACTAATCTATATCCTGTTGTATTCTTTTTGTGTCTTCTACACTATCCACAACACCAGCAATCTTCATATAATCTGAAAACTTACTTAGTCACCCATCTATATTTTCATCCATCTTTTCTATGTGCACCACAAACAGTAGAGGTCCCAGTACCTCTACATGTGGAACACCATTAATCGCAGAACTTCAGATAGAATAAGACCCTGTGACTACACCCTCTGCCTTCTACGGGCAGGCCAATTCTGAATCCAAAAGCCCAATTCACCATGGATCCCATGCATCTTAATCTTCTGGATGAGTCTTCCATGAGGGACCTTGTAAATGCCTTACAACATCCACAACTCTGTCCTCATCATCACCCTTGTCACTCCATCAAAAAATTCCATCAAGTTAGTAAGATTTGAATTTCCCTGCACAAAGCTAGGGACTTTTTAGGCACTCCCTAATTAGGCTATGGTTTTCCAAATGCTCTTAAATCCTATCCCTAAGAATTATCTCCAGTACCGTCCCTTTCATTAATGTGAGAGTCACTAGTCTATAGTTTCCAGGATTATTCCTGCTTTTCTTTGTGAATAATAGAACAACATTAGCTAATTACCAGTCCTCCAGGACCTCACCTATGGCTAGAAAGGACATGAAGATATTGGTCAAGGCCCCAGAAATCATTTCTCTTTCCCCTCTCAATAGCCTGGGGTCTGTCCAGTTAGGCTCTGGGGACTTACCCACCCTAGTGCCCTTTAAGAGACCCAACACTACCTCCTTTACCTCAAAATGCCCACAACTAATATGCTCCACACAGATCTCCCTATCTTCCACCTTCTTCTCCTTGGTAAATACTGATCTGCAGTACTCATTAAGGACCATACCCACATCCTCCACATCAAATGTTTCCCCTTTTATCCATGTGACCTTTCATGAGTCCTCCTGGCTTTCCTAATTCCCTTCTTGAGTTCTTTTCTGGCTTCTTTATAATCTCCAAGGGCTCTGTTTGATTCTAGCTCATAGGCTTTACATATTTTCCTGATTCATTTTGACTAAATTCGGCACCTCCGTTGACATCCAAGGTTCTCTTACCTTGCTATCCTTGTCCTTCCTTCCTACTGACAGATACCTGTCCTGTATGCTGTGCAGTTGATCTTTAAACACCGAACATATGTTAGATGTGGACTTGCCCAAAAACAGCTGTTCCCAATTAACACTCTGTTGTTCCTGCCTAATGCTCACATAACTTGTCCGTATCTCTCTATTCCCTGCTTTTTCAGGTGTCTGCTAGATGATTCTTAAATGTTGCTACCTAATCTTGCCAACTCCCCTGCCAATGTTTTCTAGCCATCTACCACACTTCATGTAAAAGAAAACTTGCTTTACACTTCTCCTTTAAACTTTCTCCTTTCACCTTAGATCTATGACACCTAGTACTTAGCAATTCCACTCCGGGAACAAAACGCTGATTATCTACATTCTTTGTGCCTCTAATAATTTTATATATAGTACTTCCCATAGGTTGGTCTTCAGACCCTCCCCCAGGTTACACAATCCAATATTATCCACCCTCTCCTTGCAGTTTATAGTTTCTAATCCAGGCATCATCCTGGTGAACCTCTTCTGCACCCTCTTCTAAACTTCCACATCCTTCCTATAATCTGGCAATTGAGCTGCACACAATACTCCAACTGTGACCTAACCAATGTTAATGAATTGTAAGAAAGGCGATATTTTTGTATGTTTAGTAACAAAAGCATACTTAGACAATAGACAATAGACAGTAGGTGCAGGAGTAGGCCATTCAGCCCTTCTTGCCAGCACCGCCATTCACTGTGATCATGGCTGATCATACACAATCAGTACCCTGTTCCTGCCCTCTCCCCATATCCCTTGACCCCACTATCTATAAGAGCTCTATCTAACTCTGTCTTGAATGCATCCGGAGACTTGGCCTCCACTGCCTTCTGGGGCAGAGCATTCCACATATCCACCACTCTCTGGGTGAAAAAGTTTTTCCGCATCTCTGTTCTAAATGGCCTACCCCTTATTCTTAAACTGTGGCCTCTAGTTCTGGACTCACCCATCAGCGGGAACATGCTTCCTGCCTCCAGTGTGTCCAATCCCTTAATAATCTTATATGTTTCAATCAGATTCCCTCTCATCCTTCTAAATTCCAGTGTATACAAGCCCAGTCACTCCAATCTTTCAACATATGACAGTCCCGCCATTCCGGGAATTAACCTTGTGAACCTACACTGCACACCCTCAATAGCAAGAATGACCTTCCTCAAATTTGGAGTCCAAAACTGCACACAATACTCCAGGTGTGGTCTCACCAGGGCCCTGTACAGCTGCAGAAGGATCTCTTTACTCCTAAACTCAATTCCTCTTGTTATAAAAGCCAGCATGCCATTAGCTTTCTTCACTTCCTGCTGTACCTGCATGCTTGCTTTCATTGACTGATGTACAAGAACACCTAGATCTCGTTGTACTTCCCCTTTTCCTAACTTGACTCCATTTAGATAGTAATCTGCCTTCCTGTTCTTGCCACCAAAGTGGATAACCTCACATTTATCCACATTAACCTGAATCTGCCATACATTTGCCCACTCACCCAACCTGTCCAAGTCACCCTGTATTCTCGTAACATCCTCCTGACATTTCACACTGACCCCGGCTTTGTGTCATCAGCAAATTTGCTAATGTTACTTATAATCCCTTCATCTAAATCATTAATGTATATTGTAAACAGCTGCGGTCCCAGCACCGAACCTTGCAGTACCCCTCTGGTCACAGCCTGCCATTCCAAAAGGGACCCGTTAATCACTACTCTTTGTTTCCTGTCAGCTAGCCAATTTTCAATCCATGTCAGTACTCTGCCCCCAATACCATGTGCCCTAATTTTGCCCACTCATCTCCTATGTGGGACTTTATCAAAAGCTTTCTGGAAGTCGAGGTACACTACACCCACTGGCTCTCCCTTGTCCATTTTCATAGTTACTTCCTCAAAAAACTCCAGAAGATTAGTCAAGCATGATCTTCCCTTCATAAATCCATGCTGACTCGGACTGATCCTTCTACTGCTATCCAAATGTGTCATAATTTCCTCTCTTATAATTGACTCCAGCATCTTTTCCACCACTGACGTCAGGCTAACTGGTCTATAATTCCCTGTTTTCTCTCTCCCTCCTTTCTTGAAAAGTGGGACAACATTAGCCACCCTCCAATCAGCAGGAACTGTTCCTGAATCTATAGAACATTGGAAAATGATTACCAATGCGTCCACGATTTCTAGAGCCACCTCTTTAAGTACCCTGGGATGCAGACCATCAGGTCCCGGGGACTTATCAGCCTTCAGACTCAACAGTCTATCCAACACCGTTTCTTGCCTAATATAAATTTCCTTCAGTTCATCCTTTACCCTAGTTCCTTTGGCCACTATTACATCTGGGAGATTGTTTGTGTCTTCCCTAGTGAAGACAGATCCAAAGTACCTATTCAACTCATCTGCCATTTCCTTGTTCCCCATAATAAATTCACCTGTTTCTGTCTTCAGTGGCCCAATTTTGGTCTTAACTATTTTTTTGCTATTCACATACCTAAGGAAGCTTTTACTATCCTCCTTTATATTCTTGGCTAGTTTACCTTTGTACCTCATTTTTTCTTGGCGTATTGCCTTTTTTGTTATCTTCTGTTGCTCTTTAAAAGCTTCCCAGTCCTCTGGTTTTCCGCTCATCTTTGCTATGTTATACTTCTCTTTTATTTTTATACTGCCCTTTACTTCCCTCGTCAGCCACGGCCGCCCCTTACTCCCCTTAGGATCTTTCTTCCTCTTTGGAATGAACCGATCCTGCACCTTCTGCATTATTCCCAGAAATACCTGCCATTTTTGTTCCACTGTCTTCCCTGCTAGGGTATTGTTCCATTGAACTTTGGCCAGCTCCTCCCTCATAGCTCCATAGTTCCCTTTGTTCAACTGTAATACTGACACATCCGATTTTCCCTTCTCCTTCTCAAATTGTAGGTTAAAACATATCATATTATGGTCACTACCTCCTAATGATTCTTTTACCTCGAGGTCCCTGATCAAATCCGGTTCATTGCACAACACTAAATCTAGAATTGCCTTCTCCCTGGTAGGCTCCAGTACAAGCTGTTCTAAGGATCCATCTCGGAGGCACTCCACAAACTCCCTTTCTTGGGGTCCAGTACCATTCTGATTCTCCCAGTCTACCTGCATGTTGAAATCCCCCATGACAACTGTATCATTACCTTTGCGACATGCCAATTTTAACTCTTCATTCAACTTACACCCTACATCCAGACTGCTGTTTGGGGGCCTGTAGATAACTCCCATTAGGGTCTTTCTACCCTTAGAATTTCTCAGTTCTATCCATACTGACTCTACGTCCCCAGATTCTATGTCCCCCCTCGCAAGGGACTGAATATCATTCCTCACCAACAGAGCCACCCCACCCCCTTTGCCAGTCAGTCTGTCCTTTCGATAAGATGTATATCCTTGAATATTCATTTCCCAGGCCCTGTCCGCTTGAAGCCATGTCTCAGTTATTCCCACAACATCGTACTTGCCAATTTCCAACTGAGCCTCAAGCTCATCTACTTTATTCCTTATACTTTGTGCTTCTAACCAAAGTTTTATTTCCTTGCCTGCCTTTGCACTCAATGCCCTAACTGATAAAGGCAAGCATGATGTACACCTTCCTTACCACCTGTCCAAGCAATTCACACAGAATGCTGCAGAAACTCAGCAGGCCAGGCAGCATCTATGGAAAAGAGTAAACAGTCGATGTTTCAGGGTGAGACCTTTCATCAGGACTAGAAAAAAAGATGAGAAGTCAGAGCAAGAAGAGCAGGCGGGGTAAGGGGAAGAAGAAGCACAAGGTGGTAGTAGATATGTTACCATCCATCCATTTAGATAGATAGATAGATACTTTATTCATCCCCATGGGGAAATTCAACATTTTTTCCAATGTCCCATACACTTATTGTAGCAAAACTACTTACATACAATACTTAACTCAGTATAAATATGATATGCATCTAAAATCACCCTCTCAAAAAGCATTAATAAATAGCTTTTAAAAAGTTCTTAAATAGTTTACTAAAATTCATTGAATGGTAACTTAAGCTCAGTCCTAACCCCGGCACTTTAACATATCTTACCCCTGGCGGTTGAATTGTAAAGCCTAATGGCAATGGGGAGTAATGATCTCTTCATCCTGTCTGAGGAGCATTGCATCGATAGCAACCTGCCACTGAAGCTGCTTCTCTGTCTCTGGATGGTGCTATGCAGAGGATGTTCAGGATTTTCCATGATTGACCGTAGCCTACTCAGCGCCCTTCGCTCTGCTACCGATGTCATACTCTCCAGTTCTGTGCCCACGACAGAGTCCACCTTCCTTACCAGCTTATTAAGACGTGAGGCGTCCCTCTTCTTAATAATGCCTCCCCAACACGCCACCACAAAGAAGAGGGTGCTCTCCACAACTGACCTATAGAACATCTTCAGCATCTCACTACAAACATTGAATGACGCCAACCTTCTAAGGAAGTACAGTCGACTCTGTGCCTTCCTGCACAAGGCATCTGTGTTGGCAGTCCAGTCTAGCTTCTCATCTAACTGCACTCCCAGATACTTGTAGGTCTTAACCTGCTCCGCACATTCTCCATTAATGATCACTGGCTCCATATGAGGCCTAGATCTCCTAAAATCCACCACCATCTCCTTGGTCTTGGTGATATCGAGACGCAGTTAGTTTGAGTTGCACCATATCACAAAGTCCTGTATCAGTTTCCTATACTCCTCCTCCTGTCCATTCCTGACACACCCCACTATGGCCGTGTCATCAGCGAACTTCTGCACATGGCAGGACTCCGAGTTATATTGGAAGTCTGATGTGTACAGGGTGAACAGGACCGGAGAGAGCACGGTCCCCTGCGGCGCTCCTGTGCTGCTGACCACCGTGTCAGACCTACAGTCTCCCAACCGCACATACTGAGGTCTATCTGTCAAGTAGTCCACTATCCAAGCCACCATGTGAGAGTCTACTCCCATCTCTGTTAGTCTGTGCCTTAAGATCCTGGGCTGGATGGTGTTAAAGGCACTAGAGAAGTGGATGTTGCCACTTCCAAGGAGCTATGGACATGCATCCCAATATCACTCCATACTTCAGTGCTCATAAGGGTCCTGCCATTTACTATATACTCTCCCATTCCATTTGACCTACCAAAATGCATCACCTTACATTCATCATCTGATCAACTTCACCTGCGGTTTATCTCCCCAATTTCCACTGATCTATATTCTGCTCTTCCCTTTGACAACATTCCATGGTATCTACAACTCCACCAATTTTCATGTCATCTGCAAACTTGTTAAACTACCTACACTTTTTTCCAAATCATTAACATATATTACAAACAAAAGTAGTTCCAGCACTGGTCCTTGGAAAATAACAGTAGTCACCGGCATCTAGTAAGATAAACGCTATCACTAAAAATAATCTAGTACTTTCCTGGCGTATATGATGAATAAACTCTTCCAACTGGGTACAGGTATTGATTATAACTGAAGATGACAGAGTTCGTCATCAAAACATCAGTTATAATTGATACCTGTACCCAGCTGGAAGCCCAACAAGAGTTTAAATCCTATCACTATTATCCACTATACCAACTCACCTTGAATCTCATGCAACTGTACAATGGAAGAGAATTCCGATTCTTACTTTAGTTGCAAGAAAATCATACGTACAATTTTACAAATAGAGAATAATTTTCCCCACAACCTACATGTTCAGCCAAACTGCCTGCTAAAGGCAAAGGTGATCAGTGCTGGGACTACTATTGTTTGTTAATGATTTGAAAAAAAGAGTAGGTAGTTGAACAAGTTTGCAGGTGACATGTAAATTAGTGGAGAGTGATTAAACAAAATTAACATTTCAGGTGATGAAACTTCATCAAAAGAAAAGTCTTTGACCTGAAGCACCAACACCATTTCTCTGTCCACAGATCTTACCCATTGAGTATCTCCAGGGGCTTCTGTTTATATTTAAAATTTTTAGGATCTGCAACATTTTTTGCTTTCCAAAAGTTAAAAATATGCTGAGTATGCATTTACTTCAACAGTCCCAGCACTGATCCTTGGAAAATAACAGCAGTCACAGGCATCTAATAAGAATAAACACTACCTCTAAAAAAGGATCTAGTACCTTCCCGGCGAATATGATGAATAAACTCTTCTTTGATTAGCAAACGTACAGGTTCAAGACACATCACCTGTACACTGGGATTGTTGATATTTTTCCAAATCTACTTGATAATGTTAGAAGAGACTTGCCATTTTCTTTTGATACACATGAAGGGTTGATACATGTTTAACTGTATAAACCTTTATCATGATGCGAAATAAAAGCTTTTCTTCCTCATCATGATAAAAGTTTATACAGTTAAATATAATCCAAAGCATAAAGCAAACCAGGCACAAATGACAGACCAGTGAGTAAAATCTTTTAATACATGTAGAAAAATGTGATAAAATGGTTTTGTACATCATGTGAGAGCTGCTAAGGTGTCAGAATCCTCTGCTAATCATTTGCACAAGATCAGTAAACTTGTATCCCAACCAGAACCAGCCAGTTATAGTTGGCACAGGGTTGCATTAAGGATTTATGTATCTGTATTTTGCGTCCTTTTGTCCATTGGGATTATTTTTGTGGCACATGTCACTAGTCAGAAAAGCATATTTTAATTGTGAACTTTGTAGATCCTGAGTACACTCATAATCACGTGAAACTTTATTAAATAACTGGGGGTGAAGGTTGGTGGGATCTTTGGGTAGGAGCAAATGACATTTAAATAAATGAGATAAATATCACAGAATTAATTTCCAAACTTCATGTTGAAGTAAATGCATACTGAGCATATTTTTTACTTTTGGAAAGCAAAAAAATGTTGCAGATGCGAAAAATTCAAAATATAAACAGAAGCCACTGGAGATACTCAACGGGTAAGATCTACGGAGAGAGAAATGGTGTTAATGTTTTGGCTCAAAGACTTTTCTTTTTATGAAGTTTCATGACCTAAAATGTTAATTCTGTTTTCTTTCTCTGCAGATGCCCTGTATACTGTTGAAAATCTCCAGCAGTTTCTGCTTTTTTTAACTTAGCATTTTTGTTACGCTTAGATACTGCAGCAAATTCTGATTAACTGATAATATCACCTAGCCTTCAGTTTTTAAGTTAATATGCTTTTCTAGATAATTCACACTAAATGAAATCTACTGTACACTCAAATTGACTGATATGTGATATCTGTAACGTATGTTATACACATTCCTCCTTTATGTGGGAAGAAATATTTGCTTTTAAATGTATTTTTCTCCCTTTCTGCTTTCACATATTCTGTTCCATGACATCTGACAATCTGGGTAGGTGATTGTGGTGTGAAAGATTTTTCCTGAGAAGCTATTGGTGTCCCGCATTGCAGTTACAAGAACGGTTTAGTAGCAACCATTTTATTGTTGAATTTTCATAACAAACATGTTGGTTTTATTAATGAATTTATATCAAAGCACAACAAAGAAATAAAAATTATCCATGATATTCTTTACTGTCCAATAACCAGAAAGTGTACCCATATGTAGTACACAGCTTGGAGAGTGAGTTTTAGGCCACTCTCTCTCAAAAAAAATTATAATTTCAGACACTTTTGACAAGAATTTCAAAGCCAATTAAAAATTCTTTCATGCTTTCTGCTCTTCCTTCACCTCAGAACAATGCAAGTATTTTCTGAGTTCAAGACCCCTTTGGTACTGTATGTGAACACATGATCTAAGTAACACACACAAAATGCTGGTGGAATGCAGCAGGCCAAGCAGCATCTGTAGGAAGAAGTACAGTCGACATTTCGGGCTGAGACCCTTCGTCTAGTCCTGACGAAGGGTCTTAGCCCAAAACATCGAATGTACTTCTTCCTATAGATGCTGCCTGGCCTGCTGCGTTCCACCAGCATTTTGTGTGTGTTGCTTGAATTTCCAGCATCTGCAGATTTCCTCGTGTTTACATGATCTAAGCATTTGTTTTTATTTTGCCTGGAAGTTGGGATGTGCCAGTCCATGCTCCTATTCAGTCATTGACCAGTTAACGTTGTTTAAAGCCCCTTTCTCCTCCACCGAAACATCTAAACAAACTTTGTTTGTCTCCTTCTCAGTTCTGACAAAGTCTTCAACCTTTAATCTTAGCTCTATTTCTCTTCTACTAGATGTGGCTGTACCTGCTAAGTACTTCCAGCATTTTCTGCTTTATTGTAGTATGATTTTGGTTTTTTTTTTATTTTTGGGTAATTGTAACAATCATAATTAGTGATATCTCAGAAGAAGGTCCTGCTTAACATTTCAGAAGGATATATCCAGTGGCACTATCTGATGAAGAACAGAAGTTCTCTCAGATGAGATTTTGGAGGGAATAAGTTTGAGATTTTCATTATGTTTTGTGTCAAAACAATTTTTGTATTATCTCTAAGTGACAATCACTCTGTTTCAAAGATTGTCATCCCTACCAGAGGAGATATTTTCTTTGCATCTACCTTATTGAATCCCCTTATTTATTTTAAACACCTTTTAATAATAATCATCAATCGACATTATAAATTCAAGCCAATGACTTTATGGAATTGATCTTCATAATTTAACTTTTTGCAAATATTATTCCAACTGCTTTGTATAGGTGTCCTCTATGATGAAATATTACTTCATGATGGGAAGAAAATAGAAGAAAGAAAATTAGAAAGGAGCAGTTGTGGACCTTGCCCGTCAGAAGCTGGATAGATGGGTAGGGAGAAGTACACAGGTTGCTTACCTGCTGGAAACGAGACATTATCAACCTATGGTGGTGAAGGGTTCAAAAAAAACAATCGATTAAGGAGAAGGGTGGTGGGAGGAGTTGGTGAGGCAAAGTTGGCTTTCTGGCCATCTGAAGATCAAGCGCCTATCATCTTAATGTGCCCCCAAATGGTTTGAAGGAGGATATTTCCACAGCTTTCTTATCAAGGTGAAGCAAGTCAGTAGAAAAAAAGGGAAAAGCTAAAAAAAATTAATTATCATATAATTCTCACTCCCACGTGTAATATTCATGACTACGCAAACTCCTTGACACAATTTCAAGTGAAGTTACTTAGCACAGTTATCCACAGGGCAGGACAACGACCCTGCAGATAGAGCAGCCGCTGCACAGCTTCATTGACCTAGGTTCAACTCTAACTTCCTGTTGTCTGTGTGGAGTTTGCAGGTACTCTCTGAGACAGTGTGAGTTCTCTAATTTCTCCCATATTCCAAATGTGTACTTATTGGTAAATTTATTAGATTCTGCAAATTGTCGCTGGTATAGATAACTGGTGAGAGAATGTTAATAGGCATGTACGAGACATTAGTTCAAAGTTCAAAGTAAATTCATTATCACAGTACATATATGTCACAATGTACCACCTTGTGACTCATTTTCTTGCAGGCATTCACAGTAACAAAAAACACAATAGAATCAATGAAAAAACTACACAGAAACAAAAAATGGACAGATAACCAATGGACAAAACAAAATGTGCAAATACCAAATGAATGAATGAATAAATAAATAATACTAAGGCCATGAGTTGTAGACTCCTTGAAAGTGAGTCCATAGGTTGTGGAATCAATTCGGCATTGAGTAAGTGAAATTATCCACTCGTTGAGGAGCCTGATGGTTGAGGGATAATAGGTTCCAAAGAAAACAAATGGAGAAATAGAATTGATGGGGTTGTTCTGCGAACCAGCATAGGTGTGTTGGGTCAAGTGACCTCGTTAATAAGGACAGATGAGATACATAAATATCCACACAACATACAGGCACAATCTCAAATATTACAAAACCAAAGTTTATTGTTATAAGTAACTCAGCACCCTGTACCAGAATTAAATAAAAATCTATAATTTATTGTAGCTATATTTATACTCAATTATTAACAAGTATTTTGTATTTTAAACCAGATTAATGATATGGAAATACAGGCTCTAAAGTTGATTTTTTTCATCCTCTGTAACTATAAAGGGTCATCATCGTTATGTGCCATGTCATATGAGGTGAGTGATCATGGCCTCTACCATGGTTGTTCTCGGCAAAGTATAGAAGTGGTTTGCCATTGCCTTCTTCTGGGCAGTATCTTTACAAACTGGGTGACCCCGGCCATTATCAGTACTCTTCAGAGATTGTCTGCCTGACATCAGTGGTCACGTAACCAGGAGTTGTGATATGCCCCAACTGCTCATACAACCATCAACTACTTGCTCACATGGCTTCATGTGACCTTCATTGGAGGGCTAAGCAGGCGCCACACCTTGCCCAAGGTGACCTGCAGGCTGGCAGAGGGAAGGAATGCCTTACACCTCCTTTGTTAGAGACACATCTTTATTGCATCACCCAAATATAAAGGGTAGACACTCTAAAAAACGTAACCCCTTCTTTTGACTGATCTTGTCAGTATTTTCATCATTTTACTCTGTAATTGCATATTTCCAAAATTTGCTGAATTTTATAAATTAAGGTTGAACGGGTAGTTGAGTGAATGATTCCCACAGAAATTTGTGACCAAAACTGAATAAAATTCTCAAAACAAAGTTTTCAGAAATACAAGGAAACGTGTTATGGCAATAACATCTCCTCCTCATTGAATATGAGGCTTGGTGACCATAAGATATAGGAGCAAAATAGGCCACTTGGCCCATTGAGTCTGCTCCGCAATTCAATAATGGCTGGTCCTTTTTCTCCTCATCAGCCCCACTCCACAGCCTTCTTCCCATAACCTTTAATGCTGTGAACAATCAGGAACCGATCGAGCTCTACCTTTCATGTCCCCAATGACCTGGCCTCCATAGCTGCCTGTGGTAACAAATCCCACAAATTCACCACACTCTGGCTAAAGAAATTTCTCTGCATCTTTGTTTTAAACGGATGCTCCTCATTCCTGAGGCAGTGCCCTTTTGTCCTAGACTCTCCCACCATGGGAAACATCCTTTCTACATCTACTCTGTCTAGGCCTTTCAACATTTGAGAGGTTTTAATGAGGTCCCCCATCATCCTTCTAAATTCCAGCAAGTACATACTTGGAGCCATCAAACGTTCCTCTATGATAACCCTTTCATTCCTAGAATCATCATTGTGAAACTCCTGTGAACCCTCTCCAATGCCAGCACATCTTTCTTAGATGAGGAGCCCAAAACTGTTCACAATACTCAAGATGAGGCCTCACCAAGGCCTTATAAAACCTCAGCACCCTGTTCTTGTATTCTAGACCTCTTAAAATGAATGCTAACATGGCATTTTCCTTCCTCACCACAGACTCTACCTGCAAGTTACCTTTAGGGTATTCTGCACAAGGACTCCCAAGTCCCTTTGCATCTCAGATTTTTGGATTTTCTCCCTGTTTAGAAAATAGCCTGCGTATTTATTTCTATTACCAAAGTGCCTGACCATACTTTTTCCAACACTGTATTTCATTTGCAACTCGCTTGCCCAATCTCTTAATCTATTTAAGTCCTTCTACATCCTACCTGTTTCATCAACACTACCTGCCCCTCCATCAGTCTCATAAAATCTGCAAACTTGGCAACAAAGCCATCTATTCCATCAGATAAATCAGTGATATACAGCATAAAAAGAAGCGGTCCCAACACCAACCCTGCAGAACACCACGACTCACTGGCAGCCAACCAGAAAAGGATTCTTTTATTCCCATTCACTGCCTCCTACCAATCAGCCAATGCTCTAACCATGTTAGTAACTTTCCTGTAATGCCATGGGCTCTTAACTTGGTAAGCGGCCTCATGTATAGCACCTTGTCAAAGGCCTTCTGAAAGTTCAAATATACAACATGCATTGCATCCCCTTTATCTATCCTACTTGTAATCTCCTCAAAGAATTCCAACAGGCTCATCAGGCAAGATTTTCCCTGAAGAAAATATTACTGACTTTATCCTATCTTGTCCTTTGTCACCAAGTACTCTATAACCTCATCCTTAACAATTGACTCTAACGTCTTTCCAACCACTGAGATCAGGCTAACTGGTCTATAATTTCCTTTCTGCTGCCTTGCTCCTTTCTTAAAGAGTGAAGTGATTTTTGTAATTTTCTAATATTCTGGCACCATACCAGGACCCAGAGATTTTTGGAAGATCATTAGTAATGCCTCCACAATTTCTACTGCTACCACTTTTAGAACCCTAGGGTGTAGTTCATCTGGCCCGGGTAACTTATGTACCCTTAGCTCTTTCAGCTTTTTGAGAACCTTCTCCCTTGTAATAGTAACTGCACTCACTTCTCTTCCCTCACACCCTTCAACACCTGGCACACTTCTAGTGTCTTCCACAGTGAAGCCTGATGCAAAATCCTCATTTAGTTCATCTGCCATTTCCTTGTCCCCTATTATTATTTCTCCTGACTCATTTTCTAGCGGTGCTATATCCACTCTCATCTTTCTTTTATTTTTTTGCATACTTGTAAAAGCTTTTACTATCCACTTTGATATTGTTTGCTAGCTTGTTTTTGTTTCATCTTTTCCCTCCCAAGAATTCCTTTAGTTGCTCTCTGTAGGGTTTTAAAAGCTTCCCAATCCTCCATCTTTCCACTAATTTTTGCTTTATGAATGCTCTCTCTTTTGCTTTTACATACTTCCCTTGTCAGCCATAGTTGTACTATTTTGCCATTTGAGTTTTTCTTCACTTTTGGAATGCATCTATCCTACACCTTCCTCATTTTTCCCAGAAATTCACGCCATTGCTGCTCTGCTGTCATATCTGCCAGCATCCCATTCCAGTTTACTTTGTCCAACTCCTTTCTCATACCACTGTAATTTCCCTTACTCCACTGAAATTGTGCTACATCAGACTTTACTTTCTCCCTATCAAATTTCAAGTTGAACTCAATCATATTGTGATCACTGGTTCCTAAGGGATCTTTTACCTTAAGCTCCCTAATCACCTCTGGTTCATTACATAACACCCAATCCTGTATAGCTGATCCCCTAACACAAAGTACACTGCAGATGCTGTGGTCAAATCAAGACGTACAAAAAAGCTGGATGAACCTCAGCAGATGACCTGCTGAGTTCATCCAACCTTTTTGTACGTCTTTAGCTGATTCCCTAGTAGGGTCAACAACAAACTGCTCTAAAAAGCCATCTCTTAGGCATTCAACAAACTCACTCTTGAGATCCATTACTTGCCTGATTTTTCCAATTGACCTGCATGTAAGAATCTCCCATGACTATAATAACATTGCCCTTTTGACCTGCGTTTTCTATTTCCTGGTGTAATCTGTGGTCCACATCCTAGCTACTGTTTGGAGACCTGTATATAACTACCATCAGGGTCCTTTTACCTTTGCAGTTTCTTAACTCAACCCACTAGGATTCAACATCTTCCAATTCTATATCACATCTTTCTACTCATTTGATGCCATTCTTTACCAGCAGAGCCACGCCAACACCTCTACTGACTTTCCTATCCTCCAACACAACGTGTAACCTTGGACATTTAGCTCTCAACTACAACCATCTTTCAGCCACAATTCACTGATGGCCACAACATCATACCCAACAGTCTGTAACAGTGCAACAAGATCATCCATCTTATTTATTATACTCTGCACTGTATTTGCTACCCTTCTTGATTCTGCATCCCGAATGCATTGATACTCACCCTGCTGGCTGCAATTTTGTTCTGTCATCTGCCTGCCCTTCCTGACAATCTGACTGCACACTATCTTTGCTGTTTGTGAGACTACATCTGAAGTACTGTATGCAACAATGATAATGCATTGAAAGCAATTCTGAGGAGGTATGCTGGACTGATTCCTGAAATAGCTATCTTGTCTAATGAGGGAAGGTTAGGCAAATTAAACAGGAATTTAGAATTGAGATCAAATCAAGTCATGATATTACTGAATGGTGGAGCTGGACTGAGGGGCTCCTAATTCATAAATTCACGTGCTAACTAAAGCTTAAGGTGTCATTGTAATTTATGCTTCACTTGTGTTTTATGGCATGTCATGCTTTTTCAAGTGAGCTTCATAATTAAAAGCAGCCTTGGACGGTTTAAAATGTGGCGCAGTGGGACAGTAAACAAAGTTATTGTGACTTTCAGCTGTTACCAGTGAATACAGAAGTAAACACAAAAATGTAGAGTGGGATTACACAATGTTGTAATCCAACAGGAAGGAGGCAGAAATATATTTAAAGTTTTGGCATTTCAAAAGCTATTAAGAATGCTGTGGGCAACAGCCAAGGACCATATTAAAAAATAAAGCGGGGGCATAATGTGATTCCTGCAGTACACATGTGGAATTTGAATATACTATGATGCTCCGGGGGTGGTGGGGGGGAGGTGGGGAGTGGTACTGCATTTCTAATAACCAGCACTGTTTATTGTTCTTGTGTTAAAATGCTTTTGTGGGATTATGGTGGGAAGTTGCAGTTCATTTATTATTACCTTTCAGCTTGAGTTATATAGTTACTGGCTTATGTATTTGTGGGTCACCCCAACTGTAACCTGGGTTGTGACAGTCACCTCCCCCGTCTGTATGAGACTGGTTGGGTTCACTGTCTGGGTCATGGTGCCCAGTCTATTTTGTGTTTATGTTGAGTTTAACGAGCTTCCTCGTCTGTCATTATGGACCAAATGTTCACCACAATACTTTGGGGTTGACCTGTTAATTATCTAAGGTGTGCTGACTGAATGCTGCCATTTGATACACTGGGCTGTTTTAAAAAAGAGTGATGCATGTATATCTGTACTGCTCTTTAGAAACTTACTGTTCTGTTATTTTTAAGATTGTTTCTGTTGATAAATTACTGTTAAGTGTTTTAGTGGGAAAGTGGCTGATCAGGAATATGACAAGAAATTATTAATATAAGTGTAGACAAAGTTGACACCTTGCTCGTTTTCTTGAGCTTGTTAAGGTTAAAGAACCCCCCCCCACCTGTCCTGTACAGAATCTGGACTCCTTTTGGGAAGTCTTGGCCCGTGAGGTGAAGATGGTTGCAATGAAAATGGCAAACAGAGTTGAGCAATAATGCGCTGCTATTGACGTGCTGTAAAAATCATGTCAGATGTTCCTCAGCTGGATGGAAGTCAGGTTGAAGCTCAGGCAGGAGATCTTCTGCCAGAGGTGAAAGCCAATCACATAAAATTAGGGTGAGTGCCTTTCCTGTTGTAGAAAGGAGGGAGATGCCTCTATAATTTCTGCAGTCAGCTTTGTCACCCTTTCTGAAGAGTGTGATAATCAGGGCATCCCTGAGTTCACCAGGAATCTTCTCCCAGTCCTAGGTCTTGACAAGCAGGTCATGAATATGATTTAAAAGTTCTGTGCCAACTTCCTTGAGGATTTCTGCTGGAATCCATCAGGCCCAGTGGCCTTGTTGCTCCTCAGTTTCTTGGAAGCTGTCTGCACCTCTTTGATAGTAGGAGGGTTACTCATGTCCTCCTTCATGGGTCATTCTGGGAGCTGGTTGGTGTCTTCAATATCAGCTGTGGTGGTACAATCAAATAAAGTGTTCCTTCCATCAAGAATTGATGGCATCATTGTCCTTTAGCAGCCTTTGTCCATCTTTGGAGCGAAGGGGGTGTAGGCCACGATGGTTTGGGCCATACACTGCTTTGACAGGAATTTAAAAATCCCTGATATCACCAGAGTCAGCAAGCTGCTGTATTTCCAGGTCCCTCTCAGTCCACAATTGATTCTTTATTTCCCTTACTCTACACTGGACTATGGCCTTAGCTTTGGAGTGGGCTTCTCTTTTTGCCTTGCAATTGATGTCCTTCTGCCAGGCACAGCAAGCTTTTCTTTTGTTGTTGATTAGCTCTTCTATTTCATTGTCATTTTCATCAGAGCAGTCTTTGTTTTTCCTGGTCTTGTATGCAATTATGTTTTTACAAGTATCAAGGATGGTGGTCTTCAGTGTGGTCCAGTATCCTTCAATTCCCTCCGAATACTGCTTTGGGAGTCTTTCAGAAAGGGCAGCCTGGAGATGTTGTACCTTCACTGTGTCTTTCAGTTCAAAGTAAATTTATTATCAAAATACCGTATACAATATACAACCCTGACATTCATTTTCTTACGGGTTCTGTGGTGAGAAAAGAGTAGAGGCAAACCAAAGACAGGTGTCACATTTACTTTTAAGAAGAAAGACAAGGTTATTGTCATTGTCCCTAACCTAAACTTGAAGCTTTAATCCATCAAATTACATTGGCACAGTTAGTTAATGCCTTATATTTTACAAGCCAAATTGACATGAACAAAATGCCTGAAAATTGCAAAGGTCCACAGCATTGAGGTTATCTTAAAAGTCAATGCCTCAGAAAGGTGGCCACCATTAAGTTAACAAATTTCATGACACATGCCAGTGATAATAAACCTTATTCTGATTATTAAGGACCCCCATCACCCAGGACAGGTACAGGAGCATGAATACACACACACAGCATTTTAGGAACTGCGTCTTCCCCACCACCATCAGATTTCTGAATGGACAATGAACCCATGTACACTATTTCACATCTTTTCTTTTTCTTTTTTACACTTTTTTTCACTGGTTATTAAATTTATTTTTAAAAATATATTTCTCATTGTAATTTATAAATATTTTTCTTATTGTGTATTGCAATGTACTGTTGCCGCAAAACAAATTTCACGATATATGACAGTGATATTAAACCTCATTCTGATTCTGAAGGTCTCTTTGCAGCTGACCCAAATCTTTCACAGATCAGTCACCTTAAAGTCAAAGCCAACCCTAACTTTTCTGGTAAGCCATTGATACATGATCTTTGGAAACCAATGGACTGAGTTCAGCAATGAATTGTATGGGTAAGCCTTAGGCACCTTTGTGAGAGTTTTGTTGGATTTTTAGCAGTCAGGGTAATTTTAGCTTTCATTCAAAGATACACTTGGCCCTCCGTGTCTGCGGGTTCCGTATGCGCGGATTCAACCAACTGTGAATTGGGAAAACCCGGAAGTTCTCTCTCCAGCACTCATTGTTTGGGCATTGTTCGCCTCGCATCTTGTGAGCAAGAGGAAGGAGTTTAAGGCTAGTAAGGGATGGCTGGCTAGCTGTGTAAAGCATTACAGCCTCAAGAACTTAAAGATCACGGGAGAATCAGGATCGGCTGATGCTGAGGCGGCGTCTGCATTCCCAGAAGAGCTACAATGGTTACGTCTGTACCAAACATGTACAGACTTCTTTTTCTTGTCATTATTCCCTAAACAATACAGTATAACAATTATTTTCATAGCATTTACATTGTATTAGATATTATAAGTAATCTAGAGATGATTTAAAGTATACAGGAGGGTGTGCGTAGGTTATATGCAAATACTATGCCATTTTATATAAGGGACTTGAGCATCCACGCTTTTTGGTATCCACAGAAGGTCGCGGAACCAATTCCTCCCTGGATAAGGAGGGCCGACTGCATATCTTTTTACACCACTTTTTCAAACAGTTCACCTCTTAGAGCAAAATTCACCAGTTCATTATTTTTAGTGATTAGCACTTATGAGTTAGCAATATATTGTCATTTTACTTTTGGTTTCAGGCCTGGGTGACAGCAATGGGAGATAAACAGGAGAACTTCTGCAGATGTAACACAAACAAAATGCTGGAGGAACTCAGCAGGTCAGGCAGTATCTATGAAAATAAATAAACAGTCGATGTTTTGGGGTGAGACCCTCCTTCAGGACTGCAAAGGAAGGGGGAAGGTGACAGAATAAAAAAGTGGGGGGAGGAGAAGAAGGATAGCTAGAAGGTGATAGGTGAAGCCAGGTAGATGGGAAGGGTAAAGGGCTGGAGAGGAAGGAACCTGATAGGAGAGGAGAGTGGATCATAGAAGAAAAGGAAGGAAGATGGAACCAGGTGGAGTTCAGAGGTAAGGGGCCAGAGTGAGGTATAAAAGAAGAAGGGAGGGGGAGGGAATTTTTTTCTCCCGGAAGGAGAAATTGATATTCATGCCATCAGGTTGGAGGCCATCCAAACAGAATATAAGGTGTTGCTGTTCCACCCTGAGGGTGGCTTCATCACGGAAGATTGTGGACCTACATGCCAGAATGGGAATGGAAATAGGAATTAAAACATTTGGCTACTGGAAATTGCTGCTTTTGGCAGATGAAGTGGAGGTCCACAACAAAGCAGTACCCCAACTTATGACAGGTCTCACCAATGTGGAGGAGACTGCATCGGGAGCACCGGACACAATAGACGACCCCAGCAAATTTGCAAGTGACATGTTGCCTCATCTGAAAGAA